>NC_045635.1:40729764-41043359 GCF_009829155.1 Mustela erminea | reverse complement strand
GTTAACTGAGAAAATTCAGCAGTGGAATATACCATTCGGCACCAAAGAGATTTACCGGCTAGGGCAGACAAAAGAGAAAACAGTCACAGACGAACATGAGCTGCGAATAAAGATGAGAATCGGTCCCACGCGTAACTCGAGGACTGGACAAAACCCCGCTGGGCGCTGCGGGTGAAATGAGCAGATTTGAGATTCGGGGCATTCACGACCTCTTTCCCTGGAGTCCATCCTGGGACCGCAGGGAAAGCCCCCAGGGCTCTGACAATGAGCTCTAAGGCCCCCTGCACCGCTTCACAATTCCCCGTGACGCCCCCTCCAGCGGGGTATTTCACCGCACCCCAAAAAGTCACTCCCCCCCGACTTCAACTACTCGCGTGGGAGAGGAGAGCGCACGCAAGAGAGCTGCAGCTGCTGGGTCGGCCCCCTCCGCGCTCCCGGGCCGCAAGGGACCCTCGCCGAGCGGCTCTGGAAGGGCTGAGACCAGGGGCCACGGGACTTTGGTTACCTTCTCGCGCTGGTCCCAGCTGTACTGCTTCGGCCGCCCCTCCCCGCCCTCGGGCTGCGACTCCTTCTCAGCCTTCCGCCTGTTGGAGAAGAAGCACCCCATGGTCCCGGCCACTCCCCGCCGGCCCGCTTGTTCAGGTATCCCCTGGGAGTGTGTCGTGAACCCCGGGCGCCCGGGCCCCGTAGCTCTCCGGACACCGCCCAGCGAAACGGCCCAGCCGTCCCCAGCCCGGGTTAGCCCGCCAGGCCCAACACCCCTTCTCTTTTTTCCTCTCAGTCGCCCAGACGACCCATTGCAGCCAATGACCATTCAGCGCCCAGTGAGCCAATCAAAGCCCCGAGAGCAGTCCTGCGCGGCCTATGAGGAGAGGTCGACGTACGCACACAACCAATCCACGCCCCGCTCCGGCGCCAGCCCCCAGTGGCGGGTCCTGGGGGCTCTGGCGCACGCACAGCCGACCCCGCCCCCTAGTCCGGCCCCGCCCCTCCGAGGACACCGTGGGGCTCTCTAGCTGCTCAGGGTGCCGCTTTGGCAGGCTTGTCTTTTTGCCCTTGGTTCTCAGTTACCAAGTTCTAGGCGCGGGAAGGCTCCCTAGTTGAACATTAAGTTTCAGTTTTATGATGCAAGTGGTGAGGGAACAGGAATTGCGGCTGACACAGGAAGAGGCCCTGAAATTCGTAGTTTTCCCCCCTCCCTCCCGCCACATCGTGTGAGTAGTGTCGCCCCTCCGGAAACTTGCCCCAACCACACACCCCCTTTTGCCTCCTCTTCTGAGCTTTCTTAATATTCCTACATTTCACTCTGAAATTGCACAAGTACTTAGTAAAATAATTATTTGTGTATTCATTCCCTTTTGGAAATGTGAATTTCTTGAGGCCAAAAGGCCTTTCTTAAAAGAGCATGTATCTTTGAATTCCTTAGGCCTGGCTCAGCTCCATGGTAGACGCTCAGTAAAACGTTTGTCAGATGAATACATGAATGAATGCATGCTAGTGAAGGAAGTATTTATAACCTCTTTTCTATATTCCTTATCAAAGAAAGTGAATTAAGTGTGTGTGTCGTGAAGGAGGGGGGTTTTATAGTAAAGGGTTCTTGTGAAATTTATAACCTAGTGGAGGACATAAGCATTGCCATATAAGCAGTCAGCTCTAAGCAAATGGTATAGGGTTTGTATGAAGGTATTAAATATATATACACTAAATATTAACATTTGTTTCATTTGGGCCAAGTTTACTGCAATACACATGTATTGCTTTTGTGATAGAAAAGGGTGCCTCGGTGGCTCAGTCGGTTAAGTGTGTGACTCTTGATACTGGTTCAGGGCATGATCTCAGGTGGTGAGAAGGAGCTCTCTGCTGCCCCAGGCTGTTCTGGGGTGTAGCTTGCTTAAGATTCTCTCTCCCTCTCCCTCTCCCTCTGCCCCAACCCCCACTTAAAAAAAAAAGGCAAATTCTTGCTTCGATTGTCTGAGTATTTTGACATCTTGGTAGGACACCAAATGTGGATCAGGTCAGGTTCAAATTTGGTTATCTTTTTACTTTCCCACACTTATTCACACTAGTGTATATCCTAAATGAGTCTCTGACTTAACTTGAGCATTAAGAATGTTCCCTTTTTCACTTCCTGCTTCTTATTACACAATCAGGAAGAAAAGGGCATGTGCTCAAGTATTAGAGATTACTGCAAATTTAAGTTCTAGATCTTAGGCAATAGGGCCTTTAAACTGTACATACTTTTTCTTCTTCCAATTGAAATGAAAGGTGTATGTGTGGGTGTTTTGGATAAGACACCTAGATATTTTATAGTCATAGAATGTTAAAATTGTGACCATTATGTCGTTGCAGTGGGGGAAACAGGTCTATGGAGATAAAGGGACTAATCTGTGGTCACAATGAGAATGATTGACCAGGTTCTAGAAAAACCCAGAGCCTGAGTTGTCCAGTGCTCCCTCCTACCCTGAATGCATTCCTTTCTGATTCAACTGAATTAAAAAAGTAAAGAAGTATCTGTTTAGGCCTTCTGATGCCTATGGGAGCTCTGTCCCCCAGTGATGCTCTTCCTCTTAATGAACAAACAACAAAACCAATTTTACAGAAACAACCCTGAAAATTCTCCTAGTTTTGAAGTATTCATTAATGAGAAAATCAAACCTAAAACAAAAATCTATATCTGACAATGATCTTTTCAGGGACCCTAAGCAAAAGGGAAGATAAAGTCCTCATTCTGTTAAACACCATCCCACCAGCACCCCTGCCCAAAAATAAAATAAAGAATCAAATTAAATTAAAATTTTAAAATGGGGGAGTAGAAAGCCAAGGAACAGAGCTAATAATAGAGCTCTGTCATGCTCTCTTTTTTTTCTCTTTCTTACTCCTCTTTTTCTGCTCCTTTTTTTCTCCCTCCTCCCCACCATAGATTCTCATCACCACTTTTCTATGCAAACCAACTCCCTTTACGTACTCATCAGCATACACCATATATGTGGCTGAGAACGGCTATCCTACCCTGATTCCTCATGGCCTTTCTGTCCAAGTGTATGCTACAATCTCTTTATATCTTAGTTCAGATCCTCTAGGAAGATAACCACATAAGTTGCTGGCCAGTCAATACTAGAATGGTTCTCCATCGGTCAAGTGCACACCCTTGGTCTAACTGCTACAGCTGCAAGGATGAACTTCTCATCACAAACATGGGTGGGGAGCAGATCCTACGAAGGGGGCATGTGCTGGCACCTCTTAACTCCGAAGAGTCCAGACAGAAATTGGTTGATCCTTTGGCCTATCCCCCTTCTTTTACTTACTCCCTTGTGACTTCTTTTCTGTGGAATGCTGCCCTTCATATTCAGCTTAATAGATATACTCAGCTACATTAAAAAGTTGGGTTGTGGGTTTACACCTGGCCACAGGTTCCTGAGAGAGTCTGGGTTCCCATGTGTCTTGACCACAGAAGTGGCACAGTTACTTCTCAGAAGACAGACTTGAAGACGTCTGTCTATGCAGCATGAACAAGTCAACTACCCCAACAACAGCAGCTGGAAAAGTCCCTGTTCTTGAGTTGACCTGACACATACTTGCTCACTCTGCACTCAATGAAGACCACTTGACAAGTGAAGGAGAAGGGACAGGAAGGAGGAAGGAGTGTCCCCATCACTTATCGCTGCTCAGCAAATTGCCTGAAAGTTAAACTGAAACAAAACAATTACTTGCTTTGCTTACAAATCTGAAATTAAGGCGGGGCTCCACAGGGACAATTGAACTCTGTTCTATGATACATGCAGAGCCTCAGTAGGGAAGATTCAAATGCCTGGGGGACTGGCCAGAAATCACTCTACATGAAATCTCAGGGCCTTTCCATGTGCTCTCTCTCCAGCAAGGTGGCCTTCGGATGTTTGGGCTTCCTCTATCGTACTGAGAGCTCCAAGAGTGAGTGTTCCAAGAGACCAAGACATAAGTTGCTAGGCCTCTTAAGATGTGGTCTCAGACGTCATGCAGTACGGCTTCCCCTGAATTCTACTGGTCGCATGGGGATGGCCTTAACTCATGAAGGGAGGCGACTGAACAAGGGAATGAATACTGAAAGGAACTGATCTTTGGGGTGTCATCTCAGAGGCTGGCCACCACAGCGGGAGTGAACTACATCAGTAGTACTACATAATGTACCAAAGAAGATGATTGGAAGGTTAAAAAAATTGCATGGGCACATGACTTTCTTTATTTTCATTGATTTTTGAGCCAGCATTCTTCTCATACTTTAGCTTTTAGGTACTTCTTACCAAATTTCTTTTACTACCTTATTGACTAATTCTATTTCTAAAAGCATCACAAATTGTGTGTAATCAGGTTATAAAGACTTTTTTCCCACCGCTCTTAGCATGGGATATCCTATTCACTGTTGTTGGTAAAATTCTTAATGTAAGCCAAGTAAAAAATATTCAAACGTTAGTACAGGAGAGGAATAACAGGAGAAACAGACTTCTAACTCAGATTGGGGGGCGGATGGAAGAGTCTACAAAGACTTCTCAGAAGTCAACGGATTTAGCAGCATAAAATAAAAATAATTCCAGTAACTTTTTACAGCAAAGCAGTTCCAATGGAACTATTTTTTAAAAAATAGCTTCTGGACTAAAACATTTTTTTCTAGTGGAATTTCCATCTTCTAAATACCCATTTCAATACTTTTTAGGAAAGGGACAAACTATGATAAAACTAAGAGCTAATCAGAGTGTGTTAGTTAATGAAATTTATTTTTATTCTTGGGATTTTATTAACAAAAGAAAGCTGATTGCTCTTTCGCCCAAGCTAAATGAGATATAGTATTTTCTACTTTCCTCTACACATGGAAACAACAAGTAAGTCTTAATCTGACATCTAGAAGATCCCAGCCCACATAATTGCTACTCATCCACATTTGTATGGTATAAAAATAATTCCAAAGTAGTGAAAAAGAAAGATTTGGGCTACATAACTGATGCCACATGGCAAAAGTTTAAGTAAAAGGATATCTAATAACATTTCCTTAATCTTACACAAGAAAATGGTTATTATCCCATATATGGCCAATAGCTAGGTAGGCCTGACACTTCCTGCAACTTCTAAGAATGGATTTCTTTCCTCCTTCACCACCTCCTCCTCCTCCTCTGCCTCCTCCTCTCCCAGTTCCTGACAAAAGTAGAGAAAAGTCAGTGTTCATTCTAGACAAAAATCTTCCCTAAGAGCTGCTCTGCTGCTTTACTATGATGCCCACCTCCTCACCTCCCTTCCGCAACCCCCCAGCTGCATAGTACATTCTAAGACCAGGATAAGAAAGTGACCCAGGGGGGCACCTGGGTGGCTCAGTGGGTTGAGCCTCTGCCTTTGGCTCTGGTCGCAATCTCAGGGACTGGGGATTGAGCCCCGCATTGGGCTCTCTGCTTGGCGGGGAGCCTGCTTCCCCCCTTCTCTCTGCCTGCCTCTTTACCTACTTGTGATCTCTCTCTCTCTCTCTCTCTCTCTCTCTCTGTCAAATAAATAAATAAAGTATTTCAAAAAAAAAAAAAAGAAAGAAAGAAGCGTTCTCTTCTGCATTTCTTTCACGTGTTCCCTAATTCTCATGGTGTCAAGGATGGCATCGAATAAACAGCAATTCACTCTAAAACAGGGAGAAATCCAAGTTTCGTAGGGTTTGAAGTTTGTACAATTTGGGTTGAGTCCTTTTTTAAATTGAGATATAATTGGCATACAACATTATGTTAGTTTCAGAGGTATAAGGTAGCGATTCGATATTCGTATACATTGTGAAATGATCACCGCCATAAATCTAGTTAACATCTTGCCGTATTTACTGTAGAATTTTTTATTCTGATGATGGGGACTTTTAAGATCTACTCTCTTAGCAACTTTCAAGTATGTAATACAGTATTGTATACATAGTCTACATGTATGACTATAGTCACCATGCTGTACGTTACATCTCCAGAACTTTTTCAGTTTATAACTGGTAGTTTATACCTTTTGACCACCTTCACCCATTTTGCACATCCCTTTACCCCCCTCAACTCTGGCAACCATCAGTCTAGTTTTTTGCATATGAGCTTGATTTTTGGTTTTGTTTGTTTGTTTAGATTCTACATATGAGATCATGTGATATCATGTGATTTTGTCTTTCTCTGACTTATTTCACTTTGCATAATGATCTTAAGTTCCATCCATGTTGTCACAAATGTCAAGATTTCATTCTTTTTTATGCCTGACTAATATTCTTCTCTGTGTGTGTATTCGTGTGTGTGTGTACACATCTTCTTCATCCATTCATCCATTGATGAACACTTAGGTTGCTTCCTTATCTTGGCTATTGTAAATAATGTAGCAATGAACGAGAGGGTGCATATACCTTTTCAAGTTACTGTTTTCATTTTCTTCAGATAAAATACCCCAACGTATGATTGCTAGATTACATGGTAGTTCTATTTTTAATTTTTTGCGGAACCTGCATTCTGTTTTCCATACTGGCAACACCAATTTACACTGGGTTGGGTCCTTTTAAGAAAGATAATACAAAATTATGAATAGCAAATTTCTAGGACCCCTACGTACAAGACTTATACAAATGAAGGGCTCTACCGTTTATGTTTCATTAGTTATACTATAAGCTGCCCGTCCAAGGACATTAGGGATATTATTAATTTTGGTGAGTCGGGATCTAAGTTTGCACATACTACATCTCTTTCATGTACTAGTAGGCTTCAGAATGTATATATGACAGCCCATTATACAAGGATTAAGAAGTTTCCTGGCAGTTGTAGATCTGCCACAACTTATGAAAACCTCCAGTGGGAACAGAGAAGTCAGCCAGCTCAGGCTGACGAAAGCCAATCAAAAAGCAGCCACTAGAGTCAGATATGCAAAGAACAAAACTCCCAAACTCCCAATGCAAACTATACCAACCTGTTAACAATCCTTGGAGACTTTCAGACAACCAGAGGTACCAGTTTGGTCCAAGTCTTAAAAAATTTTCCAACGAGAAAGAAAAGTTAGGAACTTGACATTTACATGTGGACCCAGTATTTCAATTCTAAGTTGGGTTTGACTTCAAATTTTTCTTTTTTCAAACTGTTCATAAGACTGATGCTTACACTTCCTGTTGAGACACTGTAAGCTCTTATCGAACCTGCCACATTGTTCTTTCTTGGGAGCCCAAATAAATTCAGTTCCTATATCCCTTGCCCAGCTTTTTATTTTAACAATGGTAACATTCAATTTTATAGTCGCTTACCCCATTTTCTCCTTGTTGATAAGAAACCCTTCCTTGAAAAGTATCCTACCAGAGGCGCCTGGCTGGCTCAATCAGTTAAGCATCTGCCTTGGGCTCAGATCATGATCTCAGGGTCCTGGGACTGAGCTCCTCAGACTGCCTGCTCAGCGGGGAGTCTGCTTCACCATTGCCCCCACCACTTGTGTTCTCTCTTCTTCTCAAATAAATAAATAAAATGTTGTTTTTTTTTAAAAAAAATAAGGAAAATGGGCACCTGGGTGGCTCAGTGGGTTAAGCCTCTGTCTTTGATTCAGGTCGTGACCTCAGGTCCTGAGATCGGGCCCCACATTGGGCTCCCTGCTCAGTGGGGAGCCTGCTTCCCCCTCTCTCTCTGCCTGCCTCTCTTCCTACTTGTGATCTCTCTCTGTGTGTGTCAGATAAATAAAAAATAAATACATCTTAAAAAAAAAAAAACAAAGAAAAAGGTACTACCAAAGTGTGATTTTCACAATATTAAAAACACAATTCCTATACCAATTGACAGTGACCCAGTGTCCAATATTTATCTAATTCATTAACAAGGAAGCCCAAAGGTCAGCAAGTTGGTTCAAAGAGGATATGAGAAGTAGGGCATTGTAGAGTTTCATGAAGAAAAGGGGATATTGAAATAACATTTCCAGCATGGATACAAACATGGTTCACGTCCTAAATGGAAAAAGACACAGGAGATGTGGGATCTTTCCTACCAGGCAGAAAAGAAAATCATCACACTTTACCAGTTTTCTACAAGCTGACTTCTAACTTTACAGACTCATCCAATATCTGAGTACTAATCAGCAGTTTCCTGGATGCCAAGCAAGTTACGTTCCCTCAGAGAGTCAGCTGAACCTTAGCCAAGCTTATAGGAGAGAGCTTCCAGAACAGCACTTAAACGCCATGAAACCATCTTGCTTCTTTCCAGATTTTATCTCATTTTTCTTAACATTATCCCAGAGCGGTGTGATTGTCGACTACTGGTTTCCAGTAGTCAACAGTGAAATCACAAGATTCACAGTTTGGCATTGGTATGGCCCTCAAGAATTCTGGTCTTGAATTCGAAGCCTTGTCGGTTGTCTTCTTTGGGTTTCAGGCTTCCAAAAGAACGTTTCTTCATGATTCATCTTTTTAACCTCTTGGTCCAAAAGTAGACTTCCAAATTAGCCAAAGTGAGCAACTGGTGATGGAATGAGCGGGAACATCTTAGGCTGGAAAAATCTTGGGCTGGATGTATGGGTTGAATTGCATTCCTTCCAAAGTCACATGTTGAAGTCCTAACCTCCAGTCCCTCAGGATGTGACCTTATCTGGAGGTAGAGTTTTTATGGAGGTAATTGAATTAAAGTCAATGGCTTCAGGCCTCCAGAACTGTGTGACCAGGCATTTCTGTTGTTTAAACACCATGCCCCAACCCCCAGGCTGTGGTCATTTGTCCTGGCAGCCCGAGGCTGACTGTAGGAGTTTCCCTTCTGCAATCATGTGGAATGAGGATCTGATCTTGTTCAGACTTGTGATCAGAACATGACTTCTCCCAGTGGGAGAGGTTTAGTATACAGCTATCAACAGGAGTCACGGGATGGTGCTTTCAACTTCTGAAGACCGTTTCACTCCATTTATAAGGAAAAATGTTCCAGTTGGCACATTAGCCATGCTATCCTCCATCAAGATAAGTCCTAACATTCTCAGTGCACACTAAGTCCCCAGGAACCTCCCTGAGAATACCAGAGGCCTTTGCGAGGCCAGTGGATATGATGCGCTACTCTTGGTTCTGGCTGCACACATCTGTTCTCTGGGCCATCTCAAGGCACAAAGACACAGAAAGATCTGAGGAGGGTCTAGTGTTAAGCAGGTTCAACAGGTGCTGATCAGCAACAATTAGGGCAGCTCTGGCAACAGAATACTTGCTGGAGGTGGAGAATGTTCCTTGATCTTCTTGTACATAGTGAAGACACTGGCTTGTTTAAAGCTAGTGAGGTTCCTGTTCTCTATCTCTGTCTCAAATAAATACATAAAATCTTTTTTTTAAAAGGTCTCTTTCCTTTGATTGAATAACTTTATTTATAGGAATCTGATGTGAGGAAATGGCCAGAAATGGGGATAAAGCTTTATGAACAAAAATTTTTATTGTGATATTTTCAGCAATAATTAAAAATAGATACACAAAACATTCATTAATTTGTGATTATTGGGAAATCAGGACATAGGCACCTAATGCAAGCATTTATATGTTTATTTATTATTATTATTATTACATAGGCTCCATGTCCATTGTGGAGTCCAGTGGGACTTGACTCACAACCCTGAGACCAAGACCCCAGCTGAGACAAGAGTTGCAAGCTTAACCGACTGAGCCAACCAGGTGCTCCCAATGTAAACATTTAAAATTAGGTTAACAGGGGCACCTGGGTGGCTCAGTGGGTTAAAGCCTCTGCCTTTGGCTTGGGTCGTGGTCCCGGGGTCCTGGGATGGAGCCCTGCGTCGGGCCTCTGCTGGGCGGGGAGCCTGCTTCCCTCTCTCTCTGCCTGTCTCTCTGCCTACTTGTGATCTCTGTCAAATAAATAAATAAATAATCTTTAAAAATAAATAAATAAAATAAAATAAAATTAGGTTAACAAAATTTTTAAACTGTGTGTGAGAAAATACTCACATATGATGTAGTGAAAAATAGAACACAGGTTGCATATTGATAAAAAACAATGGAAAATTCATATAGGCACAGAAAAATGTGCAAGGAACTATGTTAAAATATTAATTGGGTGGTGGGAATGTAGTGATTATAATTTTATTACTTGTATTTTCCAAAGAAAAATAGGCTATGTGTTATAGGTATAACCTGCTTCACCAAATTATGTTAAAAAACTTCTCAGTTATTCTCTTTCCTCTGTCCTTATAAGCAGATACACCAGTATCTTCCCCCATAGGGAGTCCCCACTCCAGCTCCTACGCTTCCAAGAATCCTGAGGCTTACTCAGAGCAAAGGGCATTACTCCTGGGTAAAAAAAAAAAAAAAAAACCTACATAGAAATCATAACAATTTTGAAACCAGATATAGAAATAATAAGTATTACTTATTAAACCCTGAGTGTGCCAAACACAATTCCAAGTTATTAAATCATTGACGCTTCCTAATGGCTCTATGAGGAGGGACTCTTATTATCCTTGTCTTGCAGATGAGAAATGGAAGCACAGAGAATAACTTGGCCAAGGTTCCATAGTAAGTAGCTCAGCTGAGCTTTGAACCCTGACAGGACAGCTTTGAGCTTGCTCTAAACCACTATATAGGATGCATCCAGCAAGTACTGAAAAATGGGATCCATTCCCTGCTGCTCTTGCTTCCCAAACCCCCCTCCTCACCCCAGAATGGCTTCTGAAGTCTGGTTCTGCCTAAGCAAAGATGCTCATTTTTGGATGGGTCCCTTACAGGCCTTGGTGATGTCCTATCCACAGGCTCAAAAGTTGTGACTCCGTGGTTCATCTTCACATCTGGGCAACTCTCCCCAGCAGAACACCACACCAGGGAGCTTCAGCCTTGCCTACCTTTCTTTACCCTATAGTTCTGGGCTTGGGTTTCGTGCCAATTTCCCTTTCTTCCCAGTGAGTTCTTTCCTGGGATCATTGGTGTCCTCTCCCACAAGTTATTCGTGTGTGTGTGTGTGTGTGTGTGTGCGAAATAATTTATTCTATGCGATTTCCCAAATGCCCCCTCTCCATTAGGTACACATTATCTGAAGCAAAGAGCCCATATACTTCATATCAGCCTTGTTGGTTACTGCACCCGCAGCACTTACTGGGTCATAATAGAATTCGAGGGTACATTCATTGTGTTAATTTTCTTTAATTAAGCAGCTGGCTGACCTATTATGTGATTGGTAGCCTAGGGTTCTGACTACCAGAATGTGTTGCAATTGATCTAGAAATAATTGAAGATACTTCTTCAATATTAACTAGAATTCACACACACACACACACACACACACACACACCCCAAAAACAAAATACAAAAAAACTTTACCTATGAGAGCAGGATCATGTTGGTGTGAATGCAAGTTGGTACAGCCATTTTGGAAAACAATATGGAGGTTCCTCAAAAAGTTAAGAATGGAGCTACCCTATGACCTGGCAATTGCACTACTGGGTATTTGCCCCAAAGATACAAATGTAGTGAAAAGAAGGGCCATATGCATCCCAATGTTCATAGCAGTGATGTTCACAATAGCTAAACTGTGGAAGGAGCTGAGATGCCCTTCAACAGATGAATGGATAAAGAAGATGTGGTCCATATATGTAATGGAATATTGCTCAACCATCAGAAAGGATGAATACCCAGCATTTGCATCAACATGGTTGGGACTGGAGGGGATTATGCTAAGTGAAATAAACCAAACAGAGAAAGACAATTATCATATGGTTTCACTTATTTGTGGAACATAAGGAGGACATTAGGAGAAGGAGGCGGGAAATGAATGGGGGGATATCAGAGGGGGAGATGAACCATGAGAGGCCATGGACTCCAGAAAACAAACTGTGGGTTTCAGAGGGGAAGGGGTGGGGGAATGGATTAGCCCACAAGTTATTCTTAGTTGGAATCACCCAGGGCCTGAGCGACAAGCTTCTATAACCATCGATCTCAGGGAGCCAAAGCTGAATTTGATCCACACACCAAGGAGTATTAAGAGGGTTCTAACTTTGACAAGTCACAAAAAGTTCCCTCACACCCTTGCCTCAGTGGAAGGGGCAGCTTCTATGACTTTCCCCAACATTGACATAATGTTGGGAGGTTGCTGGTCTTAAGTCAAGGTGCGTAGGAGGAGGTTTCTGATACACTTTTACATCAAATGAACACTGCTGCTAGGTGTTACAGCCTGAATTATGTCTTCCTAAACTTCATATGTTGAAGTCCTAACCCCCAGTACCTCAGAATGTGACTGTATTTGGAGACAGGGCCTTTAGAGAGGTAACGAAGTAAAATGAGGTCATATAAGTAGGCCCTAAATCTGATAGGACTGGTGTCCACATAAGAAGGGGAGATTAGGACATAGACAACCTTCTGCATAGAGGAAAGACCATATGAGGGCAAAATGAGAAGGCGCCCATCTATAAACCTGGGAGAGAGACCTCAGAAGAAACCCAACACCTCCGTCTTGGACCTTCAGCCCGCAGAACTGTGAGAAAAGAAGTGTCTGTTGTTTAAGCCACCCAGTCTGTGGTATTTTGTTATGGCAGCTTGATCAGACTGATGCCCAAGGGAGAAGAATGGATGATGATACCAGCAGATGGCATGCAATCCTGAGGGGCATTGTGGGTAGAAGTAGGGAGAAGGTACTAAACCTGGACAGCCAATGACCATGTTGCCTCAGAAGCTTCCTTTCCTCAAGCTTCCTGCATTCTTGTCCTGGCTCTCTGAAGTGGAAGGAGGAAGGAGGCAAAGGGAGACCTGTGACAACTAATGGCCTCAACTTGAGATCCCCCCGAGATAGCTTTTCTCTCACAGTTGTCTTACAAGGTGTGTGTGTGTGTCTGTGCGTGTCTCTGTGTTTGTGTCTCTGTGTGTGTATTTGCCAATAATACTGCCTCCCCTTGACCTCTGCCTTTCCAAGCTTACAGAATCCTTGATTTCTGGTTTACATTGTCCAGTTATTTCTATTTCATGCTACTGCAGCCTTCACTATGAGACATAAAGTAGAGTTTTGTCCTGCTCGGTTTTTACGCTGAGGTCTGAAAATGACATGAGACTTTTGAATCTTGGGTGGATTGATTCTGAACAGCAACAAAAGGCAGAATATGTTAATATGTACAGTGGCAAGACCTAGAAGACGGGTTCATCGCTGATTAATAGCCACACCCGTCCCAACCTCCCCAAGGGAAAACAAGCCAAGTCAGCATATCCCAGTCCAGAGCTAGCTGTTGTGTGAATCAGTATTCTGTGCATAAACTTGTCTCTGCTGGCCTCCAGGCAGTTGGCATGGCAGCTATGACGGTCGCCAGAGTTCTCTCGTGGGGTATCCAGGAAACTCTCATAAAATCCTGGAAAGAAGTGCATTTTCTCCCTTGGTGGCACTGTTGGGGTGTTGTCACCCTCAGGGGGCAGTAAAAGGGAAGAACTGAGTCCAGTAAATACAATCACTTCCAGCCAAAATAATCGAATCTTCATTTTCATCCCATATTTCTCTTTGTTGGCTCAAGGTTAAGGGGATACAATCTGACTTGCACTTCCTTTTCTTACTCCTGGGAACCGTACCAAGAGGCTATGCTTTTTCTCTGCTCTTCTGGTGCTTAGCAGGATTGGAAAATAAGCAGAAGAATTTATTTATTTATTTATTTATTTATTTATTTATTTATGGGCAGGCAGGGGGGGAAAGATCACAAGCAGGGGGAGCAGCAGAGGGAGAGGGGGAAAGCAGGCTCCCCGCTGAGCAGGGAGCCCGATGATGACGACACGGTGCTCGATTCCAGAACCCTGGATCGTGACCTGAGCCAAAGGCAGACATTTAACAGGCTGAGCCACCCAGGCGCCCCCCAAGACCACTAGTTTAAATACTCCAGTTCTAATAACAAGAGAATTTCCTTCATGCATTGTTTGGGAACACGGGAAAAGCTCCTCCCAAACACAGTCTTAAAGCATGAGCCTCAAGTTTCTATCGGGGCTTAGGGTAGAAGGAATCTCAGATAGTAGGAGGTACAGCAGGAGCTTATGGCCCTTCATCCTAGTACTCTGCTCTTATTATGCTGAAGCTACTTTCAAATGTCTGCTTATCTCTTTTTTTTAAAAAAAGATTTTATTTATTTATCGGGGGGGGGGGGAGAGAGCGAGCACAGGCAGACAGAATGGCAGGCAGAGGCAGAGGGAGAAGCAGGCTCCCTGCTGAGCAAGGAGCCCGGTGTGGGACTCGATCCCAGGACGCTGGGATCATGACCTGAGCCGAAGGCAGCTGCTTAACCAACTGAGCCACCCAGGCGTCCCTGCTTATCTCTTTTTTTTAAATTAACACACAATGTATTATTTGCTTTAGGGGTACAGGTCTGTGAATCCTCAGTCTTATACAATTCACAGCACTCCCTATAGCAAATACCTTCCCCAATGTCCATCACCCAGCCACTCCATCCCTCCTACCCCCATCCCCTCCAGCAAACCTCAGTTTGTTTCCTGAGATTAAGAGTCTCTTATGGTTTGTCTCCCTCCCCAGTCTCATCTTGTTTCATTTTTTCCCTCCCTGACCCCCACGACCCCCACTCTGCCTCTCAAATTCCTCATGTCAGAGAGATAATATGATAATTGTCTTTCTCTGATTGACTTATTTTGCTTAGCATAAACCCTCTAGTTCCAACACGTCATTGCAAATGACAAGATTTTGGTTTTTGATGGCTGCATAGTATTCCATTATATATATATACTACATCATCTTTATCCATTCATCTGTTGATGGATATCTGGGTTCTATCCATAGTTTGGCTATTGTAGACATTGCTGCTGCAAACATTCAGGTGCCCATGCCCCTTTGGATCACTACATTTGTATCTTTAGGGTAAATACCCAGAAGTGTGATTGCTGAGTCATAGGGTAGCTCTATTTTCAACTTTTTGAGGAACCTTCATGCTGTTTTCCAGAGCGGCTGTACCAGCTTGCATTCCCACCAACAATGCAGGAGGGTTCCCTTTTCTCCGCATCCTCGCCAACATCTGTCGTTTCCTGACTTGTTAATTTTAGCCATTCTGACTGGTGTGAGGTGGTATTTCACTGTGGTTTTGATCTGTATTTCCCTGATGCTGAGCGATGTTGAACACTTTTTCATATGTCTGTTGGCCATTTGGATTTCTTCTTTGGAGAAATGTCTGTTTATGTCTTCTGTCCATTTCTTGATTGGATTATTTGTTCTTTGGGTGTTGAGTTTGAGAAGTTCTTTATAGATTTTGGATATTAGCCTTTCATCTGATATATCACTTGCAAATATCTTCTCCCATTCTGTCAGTTGTCTTTTGGTTTTGTTGACTGTTTCCTTTGTTGTGCAAAAGCTTTTTTTAAAGTCCCAATAGTTCATTTTTGCCCTTGCTTCCCTTGCTTTTGGCGATGTTTCTAGGAAGAAATTGCTGTGGCTGAGGTCGAGGAGGTTGCTGCCTGTGTTCTTCTCAGGGATTTTGAGGGATTCCTGTCTCACATTGAGGTCTTTCATCCATTTAGAGTCTATTTTTGTGTGTGGTGTAAGGAAATGGTCCAGTTACATTTTTCTGCATGTGGCTGTCCAATTTTCCCAACACCATTTGTTGAAGAGACTGTCTTTTTTCCATTGGACATTCTTTCCTGCTTTGTCGAAGATGAGTTGACCATAGAGTTGAAGGTCCATTTATGGGCTCTCTTTTCTGTTCCATTGATCTATGTGTCTGTTTTTGTGCCAGTACCATATTGGCTTGATGATGACAGCTTTGTAATAGAGCTTGAAGTCTGGAATTCTGATGCCGCCAACTTTGGTTTTCTTTTTCAACATTCCTCTGGCTACTTGGGGTCTTTTCCGGTTCCATATAAACTTTAGGATTATTTGTTCCATTTCTTTGAAAAAAGTTGATAGTATTTTGATAGGGATTGCATTAAATGTGTAGGTTGCTCTAGGTAGCATAGACATTTTCACAATATTTGTTCTTCCAGTCCATGAGCATGGAACATTTTTCCATTTCTTTGTGTCTTCCACAATTTCTTTCATGAGTACTTTATAGTTTTCTGAGTAAAGATTCTTTGCCTCTTTGGTTAGAGTTATTCCTAGGTATCTTATGGTTTTGAGTGCAACTGTAAATGGGATCAACTCCTTAATTTCTCTTTCTCTTGTCTTGCTGTTGGTGTATAGAAATGCAACTGATTTCTGTGCATTGATTTCATATACTGACACTTCACTAAATTCCTGTATGAGTTTTAGCCATTTTGGAGTAGAGTCTTTTGGGTTTTCCACATAAAGCATCATATCACCTGCAAAGAGTGAGAGTTTGACTTCTTCTTTGCTGATTCAGATGCCTTTTGTTTCTTTTATTTGTCTGATTGCTGAGGCTAGGACTTCTAGTACTATGTTGAATAACAGTGGTGATAGTGGACAGCCCTGCCATGTTCCTGACCTTAGGGGAAAAGCTCCCAGGTTTTCCTCATTGAAAATGATAGTCGTTGTGGGTTTTTCATAGATGGCTTTAAAGATATTGAGGTATGTATCCTCTATCCCTACACTGTGAAGAGTTTTGGTCAAGAAAGAGTTTTGTACTTTGTCAAATGCTTTTTCAGCATCTATTGAGAGTATCGTATGGTTCTTGTTCTTTCTTTTATTAATGTATTGTATCATACTGATTGATTTGCAGATGTTGAACCAACCTTGCAGCCCAGGAATAAATCCCATTTGGTCATGGTGAATAATGCTTTTAATGTACTGTTGGGTCTTATTGGCTAGTATTTGGTGAGAATTTTTGCATCCAAGTTCATCAAGGATATTGGTCTGTAATTCTCCTTTTTGATGTGGTCTTTTCTGGTTTGGGGATAAAGGTAATGCTGGCCTCATAAAATGAGTTTGGAAGTTTTCCTTCCATTTGTATTTTTTGGAAGAGTTTCAGGAGAATAGGTATTAATTCTTCTTTAAATGTTTGGTAAAATTCTGCTGGGAAGCCTTCTGGCCCTGGGCTCTTGTTCTTTAGGAGACTTTTGATGACTGCTTCAATATCCTTACTGGTTATGGGTCTGTTTTGGTAATTTATATGTCTCTAGGAATGCATCAATTTCTTCCAGATTGTCTAGAGAAGAATGTGTATTCTGTTGCTTTGGGATGGAATGTTCTGAATATATCTATGATGTCCATCTGGTCCAGCATGTCATTTAAAGACTTTATTTCCTTGTTGATCTTTTGCTTAGATGATCTGTCCACTTAGTGAGGAGGATGTTAAAGTCCCTACTATTATTGCATTATTGTGGATGTGTTTCTTTGATTTTGTTATTAATTGGTTTATATAATTGGCTGTTCCCGTGTTAGGGGCATAGATATTTAAAATTGTTAGATCTTCTTGTTGGACAGACCCTTTAAGTATGATATAGTGTCCTTCCTCATCTCTTATTATAGTCTTTGGCATAAAATCTGATATATCTGATGTAAGGATTGCCACTCCAGCTTTCTTTGGATGTCCAATAGCATGGTAAATTGTTTTCCACCCTCTCACTTTAAATCTGGAGGTGTCTTTGGGTCTAAAATGAGTTTCTTGCAGACAACATATCGATGGATCTTTTTTTTTTTTTATCCAATCTGATACCCTGTGTCTTTTGATTGGGGACATTTAGCCCATTTAACATTCAGGGTAACTATTGAAAGACGTGAATTTAGTGCCATTTTATTGCCTGTAAGGTGACTATTACTGTATATTGTCTCTTTTCCTTTCTGGTCTGTTACTCTTAGGCTCTCTCTTTGCTTAGAGGACCCCTTTCAATATTTCCTGCAGGGCTGGTTTGGTGTATGCAAATTCTTGTTTGTCCTGGAAGCTTTTTATCTCTCCTTCTATTTTCAATGACAGCCTACCTGGACATAGTATTCTTGGTTGCATATTTTTCTCATTTAGTGCTCTGAATATATCATGCCAGTCCTTTCTGGCCTGCCAGGTCTCTGCGGATAGGTCTGCTGCCAAACTAATATTTCCACAATTGTATATTACAGTCCTCTTGTCCCAAGCTGCTTTCAGGATTTTCTCTTTTTCACTGAGACTTGTAAGTTTTACTATTGGATGATGGGGTGTGGACCTATTTTTACTGATTTTGAGGGGGCTTCTCTGTGCCTCCTGGATTTTGATGATTGTTGCCTTTGCCAAATTAGGGAAATTCTCTGCTATAATTTGCTCCAATATACCTTATGCCCCTCTCTCTCTTTCTTCTTCTTTTGGGATCCCAATTATTCTAATATTGTTTCATCTTATGGTATCACTTATCTCTCAAATTCTCCCCTCGTGGTCCAGTAGCTGTTTGTCTCTCTTTTTCTCGGCTTCTTCATTCTCCATCATTTGGTCTATATCACTAATTCTCTCTTCTGCCTCATTTATCCTAGCAGTAAGAGCCTCCATTTTGGATTGCACTTCATTAATAGTTTTTTTTTTTTTTAATTTCAGCTTGGTTAGATTTTAGTTCTTCTATTTCTTCAGAAAGGGATTCTCTAGTATCTTCCATTCTTTTTTCAAGCTCAGCTAGCACCTTGATAATCATCATTCTGAACTCTAGTTCTGATATATTACTAATGTCCATATTGATTAGGTCCCTAGCCATTGGTACTGCCTCTTGTTTTTGGTTGGGTTATTTTGTGTGGTGAGTTTTTACACCTAGTTATTTTATCTAGTAAGAATAGATGAATGAGAGAACAAAATACTAAAAGTGTAGCAATGACCCCAGAAAATATACACTAACCAAATCAGAAGAGTTCCGAAACTCGGGGGAGAATAAAGGAGAGGAAAAAAATATAGAAATAGATATAGATACAGTTAGACCGGTGAATAGAACAGAGCCACACCCTCGATTTTGAGCATATTTTGATCTGCTAGAAGAATCTGCCTCCCAAAATTTTAAAGAAAGAAAAATATATATGTACAAAAATAAGGGCAAATATGATGAAGGGATAGAATATGACTGTAAAGATGAAAATTTAAAAAGTTTCTAAAAAAGGAATTGATAAGAAGTTGGTTGAAAAAAGAAAAAAAAGAGGAAAGAATGTGATCAGACTGGAGACTAGAACAAAGCCATGTGCTAGATTTGGGTGTATTTTGATCTATTAGAAGAAACTGTATTCCAAAATTTTAAAGAACTAAAAATCTATATGTACACAAAAAACAAGTTAAATACAATGAAGAGATAGAATATGACTATAGCAATGTAAAAATTTAAAAATATTTTTTAAAAGTATTGATAAAATAAAATAGTTCAAAGAACATTAACTTGGTGGTGGGTATTAAAGAGGGCATGTATTGTATGAGCACTGGGTGTGTTGTATAAACAATGAATCTTGAAACACTGAAAAAAAATAAAATTAAGATGTTAAAAATGTTAAAAATAGGAAAGGGGAAAATATTTAAAAATAAAATAGGAAAAAATAAAATTTACAAAATTTAACTTTGAAAGACTAAAGGATCATGGGAAGAAGGCCATGAATTCTATGTGTTGCTTTCCCCAGCTCTGGAGTTCTGCAGTTCTCATTGATCAATGAACTTGGTCTTGGCTGGATGTTCTTGCTGATCTTCTGGGGGAGATGCCTGTTGTAGTGATTCTCAAATGTCTTTGCCCAAGGTGGAATTGCATCGCCCTTGCCAGGGGTTGGGCTAAGTAATCTGCTTGGGTTCACTCTCAGGAGCTTTTGTTCCGTGAACACTTTCCATAGAGCTCTGGAGGAGGGGAATGAAAATGGCGGCCTCCCAATCTCCGGCCCCAGAAGAGCCGAGAGCTCAGGGCCCTGCTCCTTAGTGTGTCCTCAGAGAAAAGCAGTCAGTCACTCCCATCTCCCTGGCCTGCGTTTGCCCTTTGAGCTCACCCAGCCTGTGACTGAGCATTTCTATCTCTGGCACTCGGCCCCATTTGGTGTCTCCAAACCCAGTAGATTCCTGCAGTGTGCTCCCTTGACGCTCTTCCCGGAGGAGGGAGGAGGGGGTCTCTCCGGATCTGCTGCTTGTAGGGAAACTGCTCAAAATGCAGTGTTCTGACTGTGCCTTGGATCATGGTTTAAGGTAACCCTGAGCTGAGTGCTCACTCATCAGTTCTGTCTCTGTAATCAGCTTCCTTGCTCTGATCCCTGAGCTCCACAACACTCAGACACACCCGATCCTTCTGTGACCCCACGGGACCTGAGACCACACTGTCCCTGTGATGGCTCCACCCCCACTAAGTCTCTGGAGCGATGTCCCTCAGTGGAGCAGACTTCTAAAAGTTCTGAAAGTTCTAAAAGTTCTGTGCTCCACTGCTATCTCATTTGCTGGGAGCTGCCCCCTGCCCCTGGCCTATCTTCCCAAATGTCGCCTTGGATTTACTTCTTGGCATGTCCTACCTTCCAGAAGGTGGTTGCTCTTCTGTTCCTAGAATTGCTGCTTTTCTTCTCTTCTCTATCCTGTTGAGTTTGTAGGTGTTCAGAGTGGTTTGGTAACTATCTAGCTGAACTCCTGGGAGTCAATGATATTTAGGTCTCCTACTCCTCTACCATCTTGCTCCTCCCGGATGAGGGAAACAACTTGCACTTTGTAACTGGACAGGAATATCATTTGGTGACAGAGAAGGGTAAAAAAAAATGGAGGCTGGTGGCATGACCCTAGTACAGGCCTACCTTCACTCTTGAGGAAACTGCTTCAATCAAACAGCTCCTTGTCCATCTAGCAGGGATGCTTTTCCTATGGAGTCTCATCTTCTAGCTCTATCTGGTTATTTCTTTCCGACTACTGGTTTGTCTCCCCAGTCTCTATCTTGGCAGTACACAGGGCTCCTATTTTTTCAGTTTTATTGAGATATATTTGACATGGTAACATTGTGTAAATTTTTAAAAATTATTTTATTTCTTTAAAAGATTTTATTTAGTTATTTGACAGAGAAAGAGAGAGAGAGAGAGAGAGAGAGAGAGCGCACAAGCAGAGGGAGCAGTAGAGGCAGAGGGAGAAGCAGGCTCTCTGCTGAGCAGGGGACCTGATGTGGGATTCCATCCCAGGACCCCGAGATCAAGACCTGAGCCAAAGGCAGATGCTTAACTGACTGGGCCACCCGGTGCCCCAAACATTGAGTAAGTTTAAGGTGTACAATGTGATGACTTGATACAGGCACATATTTGGTACCTGTATGTATTGCAAAATGTTTACCCACAAGGCCAGTTAACACATCCTTTACCTAACATAATTACCATTTAGTTGTTTCGTTGAGACCATTAAAGCTCTATTCTCAAAGTGATTGTCAAGTACACAACACTTGTGTCACCATGCTGCATATTAGCTTCCCAAAACTTTTTCATCTCATGGGAGCATCTTTTCATCATTTTTTAAAGGTTTTATTTATTTATTTGGAAGAGATCACAAGTAGGCAGAGAGTCAGGCAGAGAGAGAGAGGGAAGCAGGCTCCCCACTGAACAGAGAACCCAATGTGGGGCTTGATCCCAGGACCCTGAGATCATGACCTGAGCCTAAGGCAGAGGCTCAACCCACTGAGCCACCCAGGTGCCCCTCATTATGTTATTTTTTTTTTTAATTTTTTTTAAAGATTTTATTTATTTATTTGACAGAGAGAGATCACAAGTAGGCAGAGAGGCAGGCAGGCAGAGAGAGAGGAGGAAGCAGGCTCCCCGCCGAGCAGAGAGCCTGACGTGGGACTCGATCCCAGGACCCTGAGATCATGACCTGAGCCGAAGGCAGCGGCTTAACCCACTGAGCCACCCAGGCACCCTCATTATGTTATTTTTAACTGCTGCAGGGAAATCGCTATTCATAGCTTTCCTTAGTCATAGCTTCTGTTCTCTCATCAGAGCCACCAACTGTCCAATTATTTTGGTATTCCCCAGTTAAATTTCTCAGATTGGAATATGACCCAGCAAAGTTCTTGGCAGGCAAAATCCTAGATTGTTGGCCTGACTGTGCATTGTTGCTTTTGGATCTGAGGAATCCCTGACCTTCAGTCTAAACATATGTGGCTAACAGGCCATCATAGAGCCTAATGATGCAAGCACAAGGGCTGTCCCTTGAGTGGGAGCTGTGGGTGGGACCCATAGTACACTTGGCATATGGATACAGTGTCCCAAGACTCCAAGGGATGCCCAGGTGGTTCCATAGGTTAAGTGTCTGTCTTTGGCTCTGGTCATAATCCTAGGATCCTAGGATCAAGCCCCACGTAAGTCTCCCTGCTCAGTAAGGATCCTGCTTCTCCCTCTCCCCCTGCCTTTTCCTCTCCCTGCTTTTGCTCTCTCTCTCTTTCTGTCAAATAAATAAATAAAATCTTAAAACAAAACAAAGCAAAGTCCCATGACTCCTGGCATTCAATGAACTCACTGGCTCAGTTACTGTTTACCTACCATCCCATGGATATTTTATATCTCTTCTTTCCTTGGCTTTAATTAAGAGTCTTAGAAATTTTGAAAGCTTACAAAGGCGTAGGGAAGTAACTGGCTGATCTACCGGGCTAAGAAATGTTCTCATTGGCTCTGGATGTGACATTGCTGAGCAGGAGGCTTATACAACAGCTGTGTAATACCTTAAAGCTTGCACATGGACAGCAGAGAGCTTCTTTCCAGGTCCACAGACCACAGAGGACTCCATCTCTGTTCTTCTAGGGTTAATTTTCCCACCACAGGTAAAATCTGTAGACCCTTTTTGGTGTTGTGAGTTTGTCATTAAAGATATGTAGTAAAACGTCAGATCAGGTGTCAAAGACCTTGACAATTACAAGGATAGCAATTCAGTTTTTGTTTTTGTTTTCAACTAAGCAGTCATCTAACTTTGGCTCTTAGAATTTATGAACAAAATGATGATTGAGTACCAACTAGACACCAGGTACTGGGTGCTGGAGATGTATTAGTGAGTGAAACAGACAACTTCTGGCTCTCCTGGAGCTTATGTCTTTGGGCTGTAAACAAACATGAATCATGTCAGGTGGGGATAAGTGCTGCAGTAACTAAGCTTCAAGGATAGCCCTTGTTACCATCCGTTCCTTCCTGCCCTGGGCCTGTGTGCTGTTCTTCCCACTGAGCACTGGGGTCTCTTTTCTCTCTCCTTTGTCTGGGCTGGCCTGTTTCCTTCCTTGACCACAAGTATGTTGCACAAGTGTTGACATATTAATTCTGGGTCTCGCTTTTAAAAATCCTGGCAATGTTCACTTCATCTAAAGTAAAAGCCAGGGGCACCTGGGTGGCTCAGTGGTTAAAGCCGCTGCCTTCGGCTCAGGTCATGGTCTCAGGGTCCCCGCATCGGGCTCTCTGCTCAGCGGGGAGCCTGCCTCCTCCTCCTCTCTCTCTCTGCCTGCCTCTCTGCCTGCTTGTGATATGTCTGTCAAATAAATAAAAATCTTTAAAAAAAAAAATGAATAAAGTAAAAGCCAGCCCCCAAGTAAGAAATCCAACTGTCCCTGAGGCCACCCCTCCATAAGGAACTCCAAACTTGCCATGTGATGGTGAGTCCCTCATGCAGGAGAACCAAGGAACCCGGATGATAAAAAGAAGTGAGCATGGAGCACTGGGTGTGGTGCAAAAATAATGAATACTGTTATGCTGAAAATAAATAAAACATAAATTAAAAAAAAAAAGAAGTGAGGCCAACTCCCAGCCATTATATCCATCCCAGCCAAGGCCCTAGAATGCCTCCATCTCCACCTTCCCAAATGCTGAGTAATTAAAAGGGTGGTTGTTTTAAGCCCCTAAGTTTTGGAGGTGCTTTTTTGTGTAACAGTAGACAGCTGCAACAAATGTTCAGGAGAAGAGTAAATCAGGATAAAGTGAGGTGGAGAGGCAGGGGTCCTATTTTAGAAAGAGTAGTCAGGCGTGGCCCCTCAGATCAGGAGACATTTGAGCAGAAACCTGAGGGCAGCGAGAGACCAGACCATCTGGCTATGTGGAGCAAGTGTATTGCAGGCAGAAGCAAAATTCTGGCACTAAAAGGCAGAAAATGTTTGGAATGTTCTAAGAACGACACAAAGGCCAGTGTAGGTCGAGCACAGTGAGCGAGAAGGTTAACAAAAAATCTAGGCACAAAGGGAGCCGGCACCAGCTCAGGTAGAAACATGACATGGAGTCGAAGGAAGTCTTGAGCAGAAGTGTGACTTGATCAGATTTACATGTAATAAGGGTCACTTTGGAGTGAAGAACGGATTGTGGGGAAGGCAACAAGGAAGCTGGGCAACCAGTTAGAAGGCTATTCTGATCATCCAGGTGAGAGATACTGGCTTGGATCAGGAAGGTAGCTGTGGAAATAAACTGGCTTTTGGTTTTATTTTGAAGGTAGAGCCAGTAAGATGTACTGATGAACTGAATTAAGATAGAGAAAGAGAGGGGATTCAGAGCTGTTCTCAGCACCTGACAGAAGAAGGTTGCTGTTTACTGAGATGGTGAAGAATAAGTAAGGAGCACATGTTTGGATAGAAGCATCATGAATTTCGTTCTGGAAGTGTTTAGTTTGAGGTGTCTATTAGACATCTAAAGGGGTTAAATATGTGAGTCGGGGGTTCAGGAGAGCACTCATGGCTGAGCTGTCGTGGTTGAGGGCTACTTACTATGGTAATTTGAGTCACGGTATTTGATGAGATCAGCTAGGGTTGAACATAGCTAGAGAAGACAAGAAGTCTGAAGAGGGAACCTTGGGGAATATGAGAAAGAACCAGTGACAAAAACTGATAATGAATGGGGTAAGCACTTTCCACCCTATTCAACCCACTCACTAGACAAAAAAACCTCAGAAAACATTGATAAAACAACAGAAGACTCTGGGAGATGGAGAAAAGGTAGACTGATGAGAAACCTCAGAACTTAATGAACAACCCAGTGGTGAGTCCTCCTGTGTGTGTTTTTTTCTTTTTTAATCTTGTACATGAATCATGGCCGGGGCAATTCAGAGCCCCCAAAGTCCAGACATGTTAATGGGTATAGACAAAAAAATACCCCAAAGAAAGTCCACTTGCTCTTGCCAAAGGACCAGGAAAAGGTTAGGTCAGCAGGCCAGAAACATTTCAATTATACCTCCTGCTCATTTCCAGGTGAACACCACAAATGAAGCCACACCCTTTACCCTCTCACTTAGAGAGTGAAAGGAAGATTACTGAGAACAGGGAGCTAAAAAAAAAGGATTTTTAAAATTATGAAATCCTGGGCAGACCTCTGAGCAGCCCATGAATGAATAAGAGAGGGAAAATAGGGGCGCCTGGGTGGCTCAGTGGGTTAAGGCCTCTGCCTTCAGCTCAGGTCATGATCCCAGGGTCCTGGGATTGAGCCCCACATCGGACTCTCTGCTCAGCAGGGAGCCTGCTTCCCTCTCTCACTCTCTGCCTGCCTCTCTGCCTGCTTGTGATCTCTGTCTGACAAATAAATAAATAAAATCTTTTTTAAAAAGAGAGAGAGAGAGAGAGGGAAAATAGATTAAAAAATAAGGACCAGAGCCTCAGGGACCCGTAGGACAATAACAAAATTTAATAGAAGTCATAAACGTAAAAAATCAAGTCGTTGAACAAATCCTAACAGGATAACCCAAAGAAATCCACAATCAGACACATCATAAGCACATTTCTGAAAACCTAAGACAAAGAACAATTTTGAAAGCAGTCAAAGAGAAACAATGCATTACCTATAGGTAGCATTCATAGATTAATCTGTAATTGCCAAGAACTCTAAACAAGTCAAATGTCCTTTAACTGGCAAATAGATAAACTGTGGTACAACCATTTAATGGAGTACTACTCAGCCGGAAGAAAGAATATGCTCTTGATATACACAAAGACTTGAATTCTTTTTCCCCCCTCATTTTATAAGGTATTATGCTGAGTGAAAAAAAACCAACCACAAAAGATTCTATTTATATTATACTCTTGAAATTACAAAATTTTAGAGATGAGAAAAGATTAGTGGCTTCCAAGGGCCAGGGATAGGGTTTGACTATAAAAAAGAGGGTTCTTTTCAGCAACAAAACAGTTTGTGTGCCGATCGAATTGTGTTACATGAATCTATACCATACATCCCACCCCCTCAAAATAAATGCATGGAAGATGGGGCGCCTGGGTGGCTCAGTTGATTAGGCATCTGATTCTTGATTTCGGCTCAGGTCATGATCTCGGGGTCATGAGATCGAGCCCTGTGTCAGGATCCATGCTCAGTGGGGAGTCTGTTTGGGATTCTCTCTTTCCTTTTCTTTCTGCCTCCTCCTCCCCTCTCCCTCTCTCCTTCTCTCTTTCAGATAAATAAATAAGTCTTTAAAAAAACACATGCAAGACTGCTCTGTAGTTTTCTTGTATCCATGTCAGTTTCCTGGTTTTTGTTTTTGTTTTTAGTTTCCTAGTTTCGATTATATACTATGATTATGTCAGATGCTATCATTAGGGAAAGCCAGGTGAAGGGAATGTGGGACTCTGTAGTATTTTTGCAGTGACTTGCGTATTCTAAATTATTCCAAAATAAAAAAGATTAAAGAGAAACTGATAAGGAATAACCAGCAAAGTAGAAGAAGAGTTCAGAGGCCAAAGGACGTCTTTCAGGCAGAACAAGGTGACCATGGGATGTGGTTACATGGAGGCCACTAAGGACTCAGACAAGAAGAATGTTTGTAGAGAAGTAGGGACAAAAGCCTTACCAGAGTATGTGTAAGAAAGCTTGGAGAGAAAGGAAGTGGAAACAATGAGTATAGTGTGGAAAAAAGTTAAGATTCTTTTTGTTAAAAAAAACAACAACAACAGACAAACCAATAAACCCGAACTTAGTAATTTCTGTCTCTCACAGTTGTTTTCATGTTACATAATCAATTCTAAGTCACCATTAAATTTTCATAAAACACCTGATTATTTAACTTTGTAAGTAGGCTCTGGTGTTGTAAAATATATGATGTTTTCCTGCCTTGTTTTGTAGCTCAGTTTTTAAAAATACAATTATGTCACTCTGAGGGCCTCTGAGGGATAAATTATACTACTTGTTAATAACCACGGCAGCGAGGGACTGTGTATGAAGAGAAGACGGAAAAATAATGCAGCAGATTAATTACTAATGTGACACATCTGAATGTTTTCAGCTCTCAGACGGCAGTAATGATCCTGTCTCCTTGACTACCGGCGCTTCTTCATGTTTGTCGTCAAAAACAAAAATGAAGAGACTTGCAGAAGTGTAAGCGGGAATGGTAAGTAGATAATTGCCTTTCCTCTGCAAAAACAAACAAACAAACAAACAAACAAACCCCACTGGAAGGCCCTCCCATCACAACAGTACGATTTGTTACAAACAAATAAATGATATACATTAAAGACAAAGCCCTTAGAAATAGCAAAACTAAGAGATTCGGGTGGCCCTTTCAGAAAAACAAAAAACAAAAAACAAAAAACAAACCAAAGAACTGAGATCCCAACTATAACATTTATCTTGGCGGGGTGGGGGGAGTCAAAAACAATAAAATAACCGAAGAATCAGGTTCAATGCTCTCTGTGATTCTAGCTCGTCGGGGTCCTGGGATGACATCACCACATTTTCATAGTAAATGGAGTTAACGAATGCCCAAGGCACTGTTCTTTCTTTTCTTTCCTTTTTTTTCCAGTTTTATTGAGATATAACTGACATACTGCTTAAGGTGTATAACGTGTGGATTTGATACACTTGTGTATTGCAAAATGATTACTGCTCTAGTGTTTGTTAATACACAAAGTTCTGTTCTTAAGGAATGAGAGGTCGACACCAGTCCATGTGTGGTTAGCAGTTCTGTTCATTTACATCCCACCACAAGCAAGTTTATTTACTCTCTTGCTGACTCACTCATTCATCCATTCATGTATCCAACAATTATCTATTGACTCTGAGGTCACAAGAATGGACAGAGTATGGTTTCTGCTCTTCTCACAGAGACTACCTTCAATAGGGAAAGCATAAACAAACAATTACAAGACAGTATAATAATAGTAATTATTATTTTTCCACTACCACTACCACTGACTGTGTGCTGTCTATGTGCTAGGCGCGATCTTAAATTCTCCTCATGCATCCTCTTGGGGAATTCCCACCACGGTCTTGTGCCTTTTGAGCTAAGTTTTACTATTATTCCTGTTTCAAACATGAGAAAGATAAAACCAAGAGAGTTTTGGTAACTTAACCAGAGTCATACAATTTGGACAATGCCAGGTCTATCTTAACTCCAAAGTCAAGTGCACAGTAAAACAGCATCTGAAGCCTAGGGGCTTAGGTAAGATTTGCTGGACTGGGGAGTGTTAACAGGAGGTGACTTTAGAGAGATAACCTGTCAAGCCCTTTAAGGATTTAGGACTTTATCCTGAGGTCATTTAGGGGCTTAATGCAAGTACCATTTAATTGCTCATGATTCTATTGGTTAGGAATTTGGGCAAGGCTCCTCTCTGCCTGGTGTCAGCTGGCAGTCCCACAAAGGCTGAAGGATCCCAGATGGCCTCACTTGCTCGCATGTCTGGGACCTTGGTGGAGGCTACGGCTGGATGCCTCCATTCTCCACCATATAGCTTCCAGAAGGGCAAAACTGAAGACTGCAAGTCCTCTTAAGGCCTAGGCCTTGAACCGTCACAGTATCATTTGTTTCACATTCTACTGGTCAAAGCAAGTTACAAAACCAGACAAGATTTAAGGGGAGAGAAGTGTGTTTTCCCTCTTGATGGGAGGAGTTGAAAAATTGCATTGAAACCAGGCATTCAGGATGGAAGGGATTGTTGTGGTCATCTTGGGAAATAGTCAACCACAACACTGCTGTGTTTTTTTTTTAAAAGATTTTATTTATTTATTTGAGAGAGAGAAAGAAAGAGGAAGGGAGAAAGAAAGGTGGAGGGCAGAGGGAGAAGGAGAAGCAGATTCCCCACAGAGCAGGGAGCCTGATGGGGGCTTGATCCCAGGACCCTGAGATCATGATCTGAGCCGAAGGCAGATGCTTCAATGACTGAGCCACCCAGGTGCCCCAACACTGTAGTGTTTTAAGAAGGGGTGCTGCTTGCAGGAAGGAGGAAAAAGGGTCCTGCAGTGACCTGGATGACAAGTTGGGTGGCCAGAATTAAAGTGCTGTTCTTCACCTGGTTGACGACCAGATTTGCCTGGAGGAGCTTGTTAAAAATAGAGATTCCCCAAACCTATCACAGACACATTGAATCAGAATCCCTAGGTGTAAAGCTGAAAATATACATTTTAATGCTCTTTCTTTCAACAGGTATTTTATTGAACACCTGCTTTGTGCAACCACCATTCTGTGCTCCAAGGATAAGGTAGTGAGTGAAACAGACAAGGGCCCTGATATCTCCTGCAGGCAGGGAGTAAGGTAAAAGAGAATTGGACCATTTCCTTACACCATACACGAAAATAGACTCAAAATGGATGAAGGACCTCAATGTGCGAAAGGAATCCATCAAAATCCTTGAGGAGAACACAGGCAGCAACTTCTTCGACCTCTGCCGCAGCAACATCTTCCTAGGAACAACGCCAAAGGCAAGGGAAGCAAGGGAAAAAATGAACTGTTGGGATTTCATCAAGATCAAAAGCTTTTGCACAGCAAAGGAAACAGTTAACAAAATCAAAAGACAACTGACAGAATGGGAGAAGATATTTGCAAACGACATATCAGATAAAGGACTAGTGTCCAGAATCTATAAAGAACTTAGCAAACTCAACACCCATAGAACAAATAATCCAATCAAGAAATGGGCAGAGGACATGAACAGACATTTCTGCAAAGAAGACATCCAGATGGCCAACAGACACATGAAAAAGTGCTCCATATCACTCGGCATCAGGGAAATACAAATCAAAACCACAATGAGATATCACCTCACACCAGTCAGAATGGCTAAAATCAACAAGTCAGGAAATGACAGATGCTGGCGAGGATGCGGAGAAAGGGGAACCCTCCTACACTGTTGGTGGGAATGCAAGCTGGTGCAGCCACTCTGGAAAACAGCATGGAGGTTCCTCAAAATGTTGAAAATAGAACTGCCCTATGACCCAGCAATTGCACTATTGGGTATTTACCCTAAAGATACAAACGTAGTGATCCAAAGGGGCACGTGCACCCGAATGTTTATAGCAGCAATGTCCACAATAGCCAAACTATGGAAAGAACCTAGATGTCCATCAACAGATGAATGGATCAAGAAGATGTGGTATATATACACAATGGAATACTATGCAGCCATCAAAAGAAATGAAATCTTGCCATTTGCGACAACATGGATGGAACTAGAGCGTATCATGCTTAGCGAAATAAGTCAAGCGGAGAAAGACAACTGTCATATGATCTCCCTGATATGAGGAAGTGGTGATGCAACATGGGGGCTTAAGTGGGTAGGAGAAGAATCAATGAAACAAGATGGGATTGGGAGGGAGACAAACCATAAGTGACTCTTAATCTCACAAAACAAACTGAGGTTTGCTGGGGGGAGGGGGGTTGGGAGAAGGGGGTGGGATTATGGACATTGGGGAGGGTATGTGCTTTGGTGAGTGCTGTGAAGTGTGTAAACCTGGTGATTCACAGACCTGTACCCCTGGGGATAAAAATATATGTTTATAAAAAATTAAAAATTAAAAAAAAAAAAACTAAATGGACAGCTAAATAGATGAGTAGCTTTGTGGATTCTGTACCACAATCATTCTTTTCAGAAGGAAAACAAATACTGTGAAATTGTAATGAGAAATTGAGAATACAGGTGGAGATGGAAAGAACGAACACATACGTGAAGATTCTTTATTACAGCATTACTTGTAGTAGCAATAGGTTTGTTAAAAGCAACTTTATTGGAATGTAATTTAGGTACAATAAACTACACTCCTCCGAACTAGACAATTTCAATGGACAACACATCCCCTTATTTCTGTCTCCCATTCCCAAGCAACCACCTATTTGCTTTTGCATCCAATTCTTGATTTTGGCTCAGGTCATGATCTCAGGGTCATGAGATCGAACCCTGCATCAGGTTCTGCACTGGGCATGGAGCCTGCTAAAGATTCTCCCCTGCTCCCTCTGACCCCCCTCCCTTGCTCGCACATGTACTCACAAGTGCTCTCTCTCTCTTTCTCAATAATAAAGAAAATCTTTAAATAAATATTATCTTGAAATATTTAGAATTCTATGCAAATGAAATCTATAGTATACAATAGCAATGGATCTTTAAACAACCTGAATGAACAGCAATTGTGTATTTTGTGGTAACTTTATTCAATGAAATACTGTGTAGCCATGGGAATGGGGAGTCAGCTTTTTATGTACTAATTTGGAGTGATTTTCTAAAGCTATTGGTAGGTGGAAAAGGCAAAAGGCATATGCAGAACAGGGCATAGAGTGCACTACCATTTATATAAAGTGAATAAAGAAAAAATATCCATATGTTTGTACGTGCATAGACGATCTCTGAAAAAAGCTGGCAATGCATGTTGCTTCATGGGAAGAGAACTGGGTGTCTGGAAGACAGGAGTAGGAAGGAGACTTTTCACTAAAAATCATTTGGTTCCTTTTGAATTTTGTACCTATTCAAAGGACAACTAAAATTTAAAATTTTTAAATCATAATAAGTACGATGATTGAGAAATTACTCCCAAACTTGGCAGAAGAATGTAATGTCAAATAAAAGGCCATACGTTTCAAATGTTTTTTTGTTTTTTCAAAGACTTTTCAAATTTATTTCAGAGAGAGATAAGTGGGGAAAGGGGCAGAAGGAGAGGGAGACTTTCTTAAGCAGACTCAAGCTGAGCGCAGAGCCTGATGTGGGCCTCAATGTCATGTCCCTGAGATTATGCCCTGAGCCACAACCAAGAGCCAGCCACTTAACCTACTGAGCCACTCAAATATTGCCCCTTCAAATATTTTTTTAAAAGTTTTTATTTATTTATGAGAGAGAGAGAAAGAGAACATGCAGCAGGGAGGAACAGAGGGAAAGGGAGAGAGAGAGAATACTAAGCAGACTTCATGCTAAGTGTGGAGCTCAACTCGAGACCCCAATCTCGGAACCCTGAGACTATGACCCAAGCCAAAACCAAGAGTCGGACTCTCAAGCAACTGAACCACCCAGGTGCCCCAGCTTCAAGTATTCTAATTAAACTTGGTTAAAGTTATATTAAAGCCAAGAAGCCACATGTCTCAATTATCAACTAAAGAAAAAAAACCCAATCATCTGCGAAGAGTGATAATTTGACTTCTTCTTTGCCGATTTGGATGCCTTTAATTTCCTTTTGTTGTCTGATTGCTGAGGCTAGGACCTCTAGTACTATGTTGAATAGCAGTGGTGATAATGGACATCCCTGCCGTGTTCCTGACCTTAGCGGAAAAGCTTTTAGTGGAGAAGGGAGTTGGGGGAAATTGGAAGCGGAGGTGAACCATGAGAGACTATGGACTCTGAAAAACAATCTGAGGGTTTTGAAGGGATGGGGGGTGGGAGGTTGGGGTACCAGGTGGTGGGTATTATAGAGGGCACGGATTGCATGGAGCACGGGGTGTGGTGCAAAAATAATGAATACTGTTATGCTGGAAATAAAAAAAAAAAAAAGAAAGAAGACAGACAAAAAAAGTAATCATGAATAAATCTGTATCAATAAAAAAAAATTAAATTAAAAAAAAAAACCCAAGAAAAAAAACTATAAATAAAGAAGTTGAGGATTGGAATTAAACAAGTTGATCCCAAAATTCATATGGTAAAAAGCAGCCAGAAAATCTGAAAAACAAACAAACAAACAAAACAAAACAAAAAAACCTAAATATGAGACAAGAATCCATCAAAATCCCTGAGGAGAATGCAGGCAGTAACCCCTTTGACCTTGGCTGCAACAACTTGCAAGATACATCTCTAAAGGCAAGGGAAACAAAAGCAAAAATAAACTATCAGGACTTCATCAAGATGAAAAGCTTTTGCACAGCAAAGGAAACAGTTGACAAAACCAAAAGATAACCGACAGAATGGGAGAAGATATTTGCAAATGACATATCAGATAAAGGGCTAGTATCCAAAATCTATAAAGAACTTCTTAAACTCAACACCCAAAGAACAAATAACCTGATCAAGACATAGACAGAAGACATGAACAGACATTTCTCCAAAGAAGACATCCAAATGGCCAACGGGCACATGAAAAACAGCTCCACATCACTTGACATCATGAAATACAAATCAAAACCGCAATGAGATACTACCGCACACCATTGAGAATAGCTAAAATTAACCAGTCAGGAAACAAGATATGTTGGCGAGGATGCAGAGAAAGAGGAACCCTCCTACACTCTTGATGGGGATGCAAGCTGGTGCTGCCACTTTGGAAAACAGTATGGAGGTTCCTTAAGATGTTAAAAATAGAGCTACCCTATGACCCAGCAATTGCACTATGGGGTATTTACCCCAAAGATACAGATGTAGAGAAAAGAAGAGATACCTGCACCCCAAAGTTCATAGCAGCTATGTCCACAACAGCCAAACTATGGAAGGAGCTGAAATGTCCTTCAACAGATGAATGGATAAAGAAGATGTGGTCCGGGGCACCTGGGTGGCTCAGTAGGTTAAGCCTCTGCCTTCGGCTCAGGTCATGATCTCAGGGTCCTGGAATCCAGTCCTGCATCAGGCTCTCTGCTCAGCAGGGAGACTGCTTCCCCCCTTCTCTCTCTCTCTGCCTGCCTCTCTGCCTACTTGTGATCTCTCTGTGTCAAATAAATAAATAAAATCTTAAAAAAAAAAGATGTGGTCCATATATACAATGGAGTATTATGCCTCCATCAGAAAAGGATGAATACCCACCAATTACAACAACATGGACCGGACTGGAGGGGGATTATGCTAAGTGAAATAAGTCAAGCAGAGACATACAATTATCATATGGTTTCACTCATATGTGGAACACAAGGAATAGCACAGAAGATCATAGGTGAAAGGAAGGGAAAACTGAATGGGAAGGAATTAGAGAGGGAGAAAAACCGTGATAGACTCTTGACTCTGGGAAACAAACTGAGGGTTGCAGAAAGGGAGTTGGGTGGGGGGTTGGGGTACCTGGGTGATGGGCATTAAAGAGGTTATGTGTGGTGATGAACACTGAGTGTTATACTCAACTAATGAGTCATTGAACACAACAGCAAAAATGAATTATGTACTCTATGCTGGCTCGTTGAATTTAAATTTTTAAAAATGCTTAAAAAAATCTGAAAAAACAAAAACAAAGTCAAAAAACAAATAAGAGCAACAATAGGGGACCAGAACCATAAGATTTTTTCCCAGAACCATAAGATATTAAAACATAAATCCTTAAGGGTGAAACTAGCATATCAAGAGACAAACCAATGGAATAGAAGAAAAAAATCCAGAAATGGAAATTAATACATGATGAAAGTGATATCTTGAACCAGTAGAAAAAGAGATGGACTTAGTGGGGTGCCAGGTGGGGAGCTGGGACACCTCCTTCATGGGTTCCTTGTTACAGAGAATCAAAAACAATAGTAAGATTGACTTAATCAATCTGCTTTAAAAAAAATCATAATCAGGCATCAGTGATTGTAAGCAATGTCAATGATAAAATAATAAAATTCTCCCTCCACTCCAGTGGCCAGGTGGACTGTTCCCACCTGCACCTTCTTTGGAATTCTGCTGAATGGCTCTTTAATACATTATGTTGGGACAACTAGGTAGTGTCACAGAAAAACAAAGAAAATGACTCAAATAGAGGTTAAAAGCTTTCTACAGCTCTCATGCCCCAGGAAGCATCTCAAAACATGATCGGAATTGCTCTAGGGCAAGGAAAAGAGTATGTGACTTTGGCATTGTCTCGGGTTGCAATTTTCTTTCTCTGGAACTGCTGCAAAACTTTCCATTGGGATGGTTGAGAGAGGTCCATCCAGCTTTTTAGTTCTTTCTTGGGATGGTCAATGTAGTGGGCAATCTCAGTTTGACAGTTCTTTGTGTATGTGTGAGCACAAGAGACAGAGAAAATTAAGCGGGGGGGGGGGGCAGAGAGAGAGAGAGAGAGAGAGAGAATCTTCAATCAAACCAAGGAATAAATGCTCTCTACTTGACATCTTTTAGATCAGATTCGGTCATGAGCCCACTTCTGGAACAATCAGTCTCCAGGGAGAAATGATGGATTGCTTGATTGAAGCTGGGACTTTACATTCCTGGAGAGGACAAAGGGATTAGCACAACTGGCCTAGGCTTCTCAGGACTCACCCTTCAAGTTGGATCACCTTCACACAAATTACATGGGCTGAAGAACAAGAGGCAGGATACCTAAATAAAAGTCAAGAAGTTGGGCGAGGGACAGGTACTGGGTATGTAACCGACAGCGACACCATATATGCTTATCACAAAGTGAGTCACACATGTAGATATTTTATTGCAACAAACTTTTAAAACGTTCTTACAGTTTTATAAGTAAATACAGGGACTCATGAGAAGGCAAAAGAGCACCGTGTTTAAAGGCATGACTGCCAGAGTTCGAATCCCAGGAAACTTGTGGTCAATGTTCTTGAAGTTCACTTTCCCATCATGTAAAATGACAATGGTGATGATGATGGCGACAGTACGGGAAGCTACAGATTTCCTGGGATTGTTGTGAGGAGTACATGAGACGACGGACACTAAAGCAGAGTACAGGATAAGGGCTCAGAATCACCGCTAAGTCATTGACCAATGACTGGAGCTTTTGTGAGAACGAATTTGATTAATAATCGTTTTCTTCGTGTTAGGATCTGATAGTATTTTCTGAGATGTTTCCCACCGATCCAGCCGACTAACGAATGTTTTTCTCTGGTGACATCTATGTGTGTCAGTAAGAACAACTGAACATTCCTATCCCCAGACTCCTGTGGAAAGAAAAGTTTAGGTGAAAATGCGTGGGCTGATCTGCCCAGCTCCACCACCCGAAAGGATCAAACCTATGATAGCATTTTCGTTGACCAAAGACCTTCTCCTTTCTTCACTTTTCAGGGCAACATCTCTAGCTTGACTCTCTTCTTACAAAGGTGGTTAAGCTCTAGAGTCCCAGCAGAGCTTAAATGTTATGGAACTTTCACTTGTTTCTTCAGCTTAGAGAGGTCTCCACATACCCGCGGATATTTCACTGACCCATTGCCTGGAACTAAACACAATGTCTCTCCTCTTCTTCTGACCCGAGGAGAATGCAGCAGAATGCAGGGACCACCGAGGGGACCAAAGTCCCTCCCCTTCGTCTACGGCTTCAGCTCCTCCCATTCTTTCAAACAATGATCAGCGTTTTCTTTTTTTTTTCTTTTTTTTTAATAGCAGTGTTACTTATTTATTTTTTACTTTAATCATTTTTATTAACATATAATGTATTATTTGCCTCAGGGGTACAGGTCTGTGAGTCATCATGTTTATACATTTCACAGAACTCACCATAGCACACACCTTCCCCAATGTCCATCACCCAACCACCCTCTCCCTACCCGCCCCCGCCGGCACCCCTCAGTTTGTTTTGTAAGATTAAGAGTCTCTTACGGTTTGTCTTCCTCCTGATCCCATCTTGTTTCATTTTTTTCCTTCCCTACCCCCCAAAGCCCCCACTCTGCCTCTTAAATTCCTCATATTAGGGAGATCACATGATGATTGCCTTTCTCTGATTGACTTATTTCGCTCAGCATAATACCCTCTAGTTCTATCCACATCGTTGCAAATGGCAAGATTTCATTTCTTTTGATGGCTGCATAGTTCTCCATTGTATGTCTATACCACATCTTCTTTATCCATTTATGTCAACTGTTAGACAAATGAGGCTCCAAGACAGATCCCTTAGAAGACCTTCATTCACCACAGATTGCCACCATTTGTTCAGATTAGACCTTTTATGGTCAGGACAAATCCTAAAATCATCACCATTTGAAATCTGGCTTCTTCCTTCTGTACTGCTCGGTTTACAGTGTAATCTGATTCTTTCTCCATAATCACAAGAAAGCAACTATCTTTCCCAAGGCCGAATTCCCAGAACATGACTCGCACCTTTCCATCAACTTTGACGCCTATCTTCTCAACTCTTACATCACCCTTAAAAATAGTATTTCCAGTGCCACTGACCACACCTGTCACGACAGGACTTTGTAACAGGACGGGTGACTGTAGTGTATGGGTTTGGGAGACAATAAGTCCAATGTGAAGTGGACAAAGCAGGAAGCCGGGACAGGGCAGGGGAGGTGAAAGAAACATTTAATAATGTGTAAAGATATAGTCAGCAACAGTTAATTTCATTTTATTTTTTTAAAATATTATTTATTTATTTATTTGACAGAGAGAGAGAGAGAGAGAGAGATCACAAGTAGGCAGAGAGGCAGGCAGAGTGGGAGGGGGAAGCAGGCTACCTGCTGAGCAGAGATCCCCATGTGGGGCTGGATCCCAGGACCTGAGACCATGTCCTGAGCTGAAGACAGAGGCTTAACCCACTGAGCCACCGAGGCTCCCCAGCAACAGTGAATTTTAATCCCTTACCTCCAGTGTGTGGGCTTGAATATTTATGTGTTTTCACTTTTGCCTAACAAATTCGTTTCCTCTGTAAACACAAAATCTACTCTCCATTCTTGGCTCACTCACTTCAAAATAACCCAAGAGTCTGTAAACTAATTCTTGTTTTATTTGTATAAATTTTATTTTCTTAAAAATGTATTTATATGGAGAAAGAGAGAGAGAGCATGCGCACAAGCAGGGAGTGCAGCAGGTGGAGGGAGAAGCAGTGTCCCAGCTGGGACCACGCCCATGTGGGACTCGATCCTAGGACTCTAGGATCATAACCTGAGCCAAAGGCAGATGCTTAGCCGACTGAGCCACGCAGATTTCATTTTTACGTCTGTGTTAACAACAAACCATGTTGTTTTATGTGGGAATGTTTTCAAAACACTTTAGAAACATTTTGAGTATCAAAGAACATCTGGTATTTTATGTATTACCTACAATCCAACTTATTTGAATGTAATATAACAGCCTCCAGGGAGATAATGAGAACTTTAGACATTTTGGGACTTTTCTTTTGTGCCTTTGCAAATGGAAGTGCCCAAGGATGGAGAGGAGATTTTTTTTTTCTCTGTATTTGGGCAAGGCAGGTGAGAGTATGGTGTAACCTGCACACAGATTCACTAAAATTACTTTCTTTTAAAAACAGGACAGAGGGGAAAATATGGGGGAAAGAAAAGCTAAGTAGCTGAAAGTCTTATCCCAGTGTGGATGATGGGATGGAAAGAGCTAACCCTTCGAATAGGGACCCGGGTCCATAGAAGCATTGATGACTACAGCCAGCAGATGGCAGCAGGGGGCCATGTCAGGAGAATTCACCCACATGGAAAAGCCCTAGTTGGACCTTTGGGCCCAGCCACTGGCATCTACTGGGAATTGGTAGAAGATATGATGCATTTCCCTGTAGAAAACAAAACAAAAAAACACCAGGGTCAGAGTCTTCCAGAAGCTCAGGGTTAGAGTCTGGCCTCGAAAATGAAGGGCCAGCATAGCACAGTGATGACAGTCAGCAATATTATAAACTTCAACGTGGCTAAAAGACTAGATCCCAGTTGTCCTCACTGCAGATAAAAAAAGGATAATTATGTGATGGGGTAGAGGTGTTAGCTAACACCACAGTGGTAATCATACTGCAGTATATAATGCATCAAATCAACATGTTATACCCCTTAAACTGACACGATGTTGTATATTTCAGTTATATTTCAAAGAGTATTTAAAAAAAAGAATAAATACAACAAAGGGTGCTCACTTCTGCAGCACAAGTACGAAAATTGGAATGATAGAAGATTTAGCATGACCCCTGCACAGGAAGGACACGCAAACTCGTGAAGGGTTCCATATTGAATGCAAAGATACAATGAAGGACCCAGAGCCCTTGGTTGCCTTAGTCTGCAAGATGAAGAGGGGTAGGGAAACCCAGGAATGAAGGCACAGGAGTGGGAGGAGGGTAAGTCTGTGACATACAGATGACAGTGGAGAGTAGAAAGCAGGTCAGAAAGGGTAGGGATCATTTCTTTTTGTGTGACCTGGCTGTGGCGCTGATTTTAATGCACTCTAAGAATAAGTGGAAGCAACCCAAATGTTTGTCAATGGATGAATGGATAAACAAAATATGGTGTCTACGTATGGTGGAATATTACTTGGCTTTAAAAGGGGAGGAAATTTTGGGGCACTTGGGTGGCTCAGTGGGTTAAACGTCCAACTCTTGATTTCAGCTCAGGTCTTCATCTCCGTGTCATGAGTTCAAGCCCTGTGTTGGGCTCCATGCTGGGCACGGAGCCTACTTTAAATTAAAAAAAAAAAAAAGAGGGAAGGAAATTCAGATACACATGACAACATGGATGAATCTTGAGTACATTGTGCTAGGTGAAATAGTCCAGTCATGTATACCGTAAAAATACAAATACTACATGAATGTACATATATGAAATATCTAGAATAGTCGAGTTCATAGAGATAGAAAGTAGAATGGTAGTTGCCAGGGACTGAGGGGAGGGAGGAATGGGAAGTTGTTGATTAATAGGTATAGAATTTTGGTTTTGCAAGATGAAAAAGTTCTGGAGGTTGGTTGTCTCACTAACAGTATAAGAGACACATGAAAAAATGCTCAACATCACTAGCCATCAGGCAAATACAAATCAAAACCACAATGAGATACTACTTTACACCAGTTAGAATGGCTAAAATTAGCAAGACAGGAAATGACAAGTGTTGGCAAGGATGCAGAGAAAGGGGAACCCTCTTACACTGTTGGTGGGAATGCAAGTTGGTGCAGCCACTTTGGAAAACAGTACGGAGGTTCCTCAAGATGTTAAAAATAGAGCTACCTTATGACCCAGCGCAGGGTATCTACCCCAAAGATACAGATGTAGAGGAAAGAAGGGGCACCTACACCCCAATGTTCATAGCAGCAATGTCCACAAGAGCCAAACTGTGGAAGGAGCCAAAATGTCTTTCAACAGACGAATGGATAAAGAAGGTGTGGTCCATATACACAACGGAATATTACTCAGCCATCAGAAAGGAGAAACACCTACGGTTTGCATCGACATGGCTGGAACTGGAGGGGATTATGCTAGTGAAATAAGTCAAGCAGAGACAGATAATTATCATGTGGTTTCACTAATATGTGGAACATAAGGAATAGCATGGAGGACCACAGGGGAAGGGAGGGAGCACTGAATGCGAAGAAGTCAGAGAGGGAGACAAACCTTGAGAGACTATGGACTCCAGGAAACAAACTGAGAGCTTCAGAGGGGAGGGGGCTGGGGTAACCGGGTGATGGGCATTAAGAGGAGCGCCTGTGGTGAGGAGCCCTCGGTGTTATACGCAACTGATGAATCACTGAACACTACATCAAAAACTAATGATGTACTATATGCTGGCTAACTGATCATCATCATCATAATAAAAGAGATAACAAGTGTTAGTGAGGTTGTAGAGAAAAGAGATCCTAACGCACTGTAGTTGGGAATGTCAATTGGTACGTTCACTGTGGAAAAAAAACCTCAGAATTTCCTCAAAAAATAAAAAACAGAACTACTAAATGATCTAGCAATCCATCTCTGGTGTATAATCAAAAGAAATGAAATCACTGTTTTGTAGCAGAAGCAGACTCAAGCAATTGTTTTGTTGCGCTGATGCTTTAACAGAATCATGAATATGTGAAAACTTACCAAGTTGTGTATTTTATTTTATTTTTTTAAAGATTTTATTTATTTATTTGACAGACAGAGATCACAAGTAGGTAGAGAGGCAGGCAGAGAGAGAGGGAAGCAGACTCCCTGCTGAGCAGAGAAGCTGATGCAGGGCTCGATCCCAAGATCCTGAGATCATGACCTGAGCCGAAGGCAGAGGCCTAACCCACTGAGCCACCCAGGCGCTCCCCAAGTTGTGTATTTTAAATGCATTCAGCTTATCTTGTATCAATTAAACCAATAAAGATGTTAAAAATTTTAAAAAATTTAAAAAGTAAGGTGTCTATTCATGTCTTCTGCCCATTTCTTAATTGGATTATTTGTTTTTCCAGTGTTCAGTTTGTTAAGTTCTTTATTTTTTTTTTAAAGATTTTATTTATTTATTTGACAGACAGAGATCACAAGTAGGCAGAGAGGCAGGCAGAGAGAGAGGGAAGCAGGCTTACCACTGAGCAGAGAGTCTGATGCGGGGCTTGATCCCAGGACCCTGGGATCACAATCCGAGCCGAAGGCAGAGGCCTCAATCTACTGAGACACCCAGGCACCTGAGTTTGTTAAGTTCTTTATAGATCTTGGATGCTAACCCTTTATTAGATATGTCGCTTGCAAATATCTTCTTCCATTTCATAGGCTGCCTTTTAATTTTGTTGATTTTGTTGACTGTTTCCTTTGCCGTGCAGAAGATTTTTTTTTTTATCTTGATAAAGTTCCAATAGTTCATTTTTACTTTTGTTTCCCTTACCTCAGGAGACATATCTGGAAAGAACTTGCTTGTGGCTGATGTCAGAGAGGTTGCTGCCTGTGTTTTCCTCTAGGATTTTTGGTGGTTTCCTGTTTCACATTTAGGTCTTTCATCCATTTTGAATTTATTTTGTGTGTGGTATAAGGAAATGGTCTAGTTTCATTCTTTTGCATGCTGCTGTCCAGGTTTCCCAACACCCTGTGTTGAAGAGACTGGTTTTTTTCCCATTGGATATTCTTTCTGGCTTTGTTGAAGGTTAGTTGACCATAGACTTGTGGGTCCATTTCTGGGTTCTCTGTTCTGCTCCATTGATCTATGTGTCTGTTTTTGTGGCACTTTGTAATTTACCTAGTTCTGCTGCAGAAATACCTTACCTTGTCAAGTCCTCCTAGCAACTAGTGTGGAAGGGGGTGGATCTCTGGGTTAAAAATAAATGGGTGGGGGGTGCCTGGGTGGCTCAGTTATTAAGCATCTGCCTTTGGCTCCTGGGATGGAGCTCCATGTCGGGCTCCGCAGGAGCCTGCTTCTCCCTCTCCCTCTTGTTCCCCCTGCTTGTACTCTCTCTCTCTCCATCAAGTAAAAATAAATAAAATCTTAAAAAAAAAAAAAAGAACATCGGTGGGCTATATGGAGGAAATGCAGGGAGTGAAGGGGTTAACATGGAACAAAGGGACACATGATAGACTAGGTGGGCAGGCGGCAGATATGGAAATTGAAAGAGGCAAAACAATCAGTTCACCATCTTTCTTGATTCCTCTGTTTTTCTTTGGACGTGAGAGTTAGTGATACAGCCTGTGTTTTCTGTTATTTCTGCACCTCATTTTTCACAAGTTCTGTTCCGAGAAGCAGAAGTCTTCATAATTAAAAGTGCTTGTGTTCAAAGTTGGGAAGGTTACTTACCTCTCTTGGCTTTAGTTTTCCCTCTAATAATAGTTATTATTGAGGTTTTCCTTCTCTCAGCTTGTCTTGCCACATTATTCTTGAGAACATTGTCAACGGCATCAAGCAGGAAAAGAACTTATTTGCAACATACAGGTTTCATGCTTGGTAAAACTTGATGACTTCAAGGGTTTGGAAGAAAACAATTGATGTGAGTGTGAAGTTGGCTGGCCCCCAAAACTTTTCAAAGGTTAGGTGGAAACTTTCAGGGCTGCTTCTTGCCAACCATCTCCAACAATTTCCCTAAAGTTTCTGATTACACTAGCTGGGGTGACATTCTGGGTAATAAAGGTAGAAATTTTCATTAGTTCAACTGAGAGAATTGTAGCCCTATTGAACACCAGAAAAATTTGGCTCTGACACTTCAAGAGGCAATGCTTGTTACATTGGGTACATCCTGACCTGCTGGAGGTGGGGTGTTCTGTTCTTTGCACTCAACAAGTCCATTCTAATGAAAACTTAATGTGGAATTCCTCACTTCTTCTGTTTGTTAACAATATCAATTACTTTAGCTGCTATGAAAATAAAACAACTTCCTTCATTTGGATTTTTCAAACACTGATATGCACTGCTCACTCGAGGGTATCTGGAAATAGTAACTAAAGGAGTTTATCTTATCTGGGGAGAAAATTCTGAGCTTTAAAACTATTTAACTAAGATGACTTGATATATTTTATGGCTAACACAACTGGACCAACCTGTATTCTAGGCTCGGTCAATGCAAAAATAAACAAAAACCTAATGCCAACCAGATTAAATTGTAGAACATTCATACAGCATCTAGGATCAGAAACTGAACCTGGGTGGCTGATGACAGACGTCCCACCTTCTCTGAGATATTTTTGCTCTTGGAATTTTTTTTAAGATTTTATTTATTTAGGGGAGCCTGGGTGGCTCAGTCGTTAAGTGTCTGCCTTCAGCTCAGGTCTTGATCCCAGAGTCCCAGGATCCAGCCCTGCATCGAGCTCCCTGATCAGCAGGGTCCCTGCTTCTCCCTCTCCCACTTCCCCTGCTTGTGTTCCCTCTCTCACTGTACCTCTCTCTCTGCCAAATAAATAAATAAATTCTTTAAAATATATATTTTATTTATTTATTTGACAGAGTGATAGAGAGTGCACAAGTAGGAAGAGCAGCAGGCAGAGGGAAAGAGAGAATCAAGCTCTCCGCTGAGCAGGGAGTCCAGTGTGGGGCTCAGTCCAGGACCCTGGGATCATGACCTGAGCCAAAGGCAGCCACTCAACAGGCGTCCCTTTGCTCTTGGATTTTTAAGGATGACCTTGACTCATTTGTCTTGTACTTGCCTCTTGAAGCAAAGCATATAGTGGACTAGTATTAATTGTGTTTTTAGGCAGTGCCTGGGTGGCTCAGTGAGTTAAAGCCTCTGCCTTCAGCTCAGGTCATGATCCCAGGGTCCTGGGATCGAGCCCCACATTGGGCTCTCTGCTCAGCAGGGAGCCTGCTTCCTCCTCTCTCTCTGCCTGCCTCTCTACCTGCTTGTGATCTCTGTCTGTCAAATAAATAAACAAAATCTTTTTAAAAATTGTGTTTTTAATCCGGGAATTCTCTTTTTGATTCTCCAAAAGAGAGACTTTCTCTAGGCCATTTCCAGGTTCCTGCAGAGCCAAATGATTCAGGAGAGCATATTCTGTAAGTGTGTGTAGACAGTTCTGAGAACTTAGCCCAGTAAGCTTTGTGATCCATGTGTTCTGGTTACTATTGCTTGGTAACAAATTACTGCCAAAACTGAGTGGCTTATTATAATCATTTTATTAGGCCCCCTAGCTTTATAGGTCAGGAATTCAGACAGTGCACAGTGAGAGTCATTTTTCTCTGCTCTGCCATGTCTGGGACCTTGGCTGGGAAGACTGAAAGGCTGGGGCTGGAACCATAGGGAGACGTCTCCAGTCACACATCTGTTGGTTGATGCTGGCTGTTGGCTGGTTCCTTAGGTAAGGATGTTAACGAGAACTCTGCTATGTGACTCTTCCATGTGACCTGGGCTGCTTCACAGCATAGTGGTTACAAGTCAATCACAAGCCCGTGGCAGTTCAAAGAAAGGGGACACAGGTTATACTTCCTAATGGAAGGAAAAAAAAAATTGTGGGTGGATGTGTGTGATGGTTAATTTTATACATCCATTTGACTGGATCATGGGGCACTCAGATATTTGGCTAAATATTATTTCTGTGTGTGTCTGTGAGGATGTTTCTGTGTGAAGTCAGCAATTAAGTCAGTGAAGTCAGTGAAGTGCTTTGCCCTTCCCTCTGTGGATACGTATCATCCAATCCATCGAGGGCCTAAACTGACCAAAAAAGTGGAGAAAGGGAGAATTTGGCCCTTCCTGCCTGATTGTTTGAGGTGGGACACCCACCCTGTGTTCCTGGTTCTCAAGATTTTAGCATTAATTCCCTCAAGGTTCATCCAAATTGTGGCAAATTGCAGGATTTCCTTCTTTCTCAGAAGAGATAATGACTGGGTGAATAACGGTCCTGTGTGTGTATGTGTGTATGTGTGTGTGCACATATATACCTTATCTTCTTTATCCATCCGTTCATTGACAGGAATTTAAGTTGTTTCTATATCTTGGCTGTTGTGAATAATGCAGTGAACATGGGAATGCAGATATCTCTAAGAGATCCAGATTTCAACTCTTTTGGATATATACTCAGAAATGGGATTCCTGGGTGCCTGGGTGGCTCAGTGGGTTAAGCCGCTGCCTTCGGCTCAGGTCATGATCTCAGGGTCCTGGGATCGAGTCCCACATCGGGCTCTCTGCTCAGCAGGGGGCCTGCTTCCCTTCCTCTCTCTGTGATCTCTTCCCTTCCTCTCTCCTACTGTGATCTCTCTCTGTCAAATAAATAAATAAAATCTTAAAAAAAAAAAAAAAAGAAATGGGATTCCTGGATCACAGGGTAGCTCTATTTTTTATTTTTTTTAAGGAACCTCCATACTGTTTTCCATAGTGGCTGCACCAATTTACATTCCCACCGACAGTGTAACAGGGTTTCCTTTTCTCCACAGCCTCAGCAGCACTTGTTATTTCTTGTCTTTTTGATGATAGCTATTCTAATTAGGATGAGGGGGGATCTCACTGCGGCCTTAATATTAATTTACCTGATGATTAGTGATGAAGATCATCTTTTCATGTATCTGCTGGTCATGTGTATATCTTCTTTAGAAAACTGTCTATTTAGTTTCTCTGCCTATTTTTTAAAATTGGGTTAATTTTTTTTCTATTGAGTTGTATACGTTCTTTATATATTTTGGCTATTCACCCCTTATCAGATGTATGATTTGCAACTATTTTCTCCTATACTTTTGGGTTGCCTTTTCATTTTGTTGATTATTTCTTTCACTGTGCAGAAGATTTTTAGTGTGATGTAGCCCCACTTATTCATTTTTGCTTTTTTTACTTGTGTTTTCACTGTCATATCCAGGAAACTGCTGCCAAAACCAATGTCAAGGAACTTTTGCCCTATATTTTCCTCTAGGAGTTTTATGGTGTCAAGTCTTTTTTTTAAGATTTTATTTTATTTATTTGACAGACAGAGGTCACAAGTAGGCAAGAGTGGCAGGCAGAGAGAGAGGAGGAAGCAGGCTCCCTGCTGAGCAGAGAGCCCGATGTGGGGCTCGATCCCAGGACCCTGGGATCATGACCTGAGCTGAAGGCAGAGGCTTTAACCCACTGAGCCACCCAGGCACCCCTAAAAAAGCTGAAATGGAAGGAAAACTTCCAAACTCTTTCCAGCATTACTTTGATCCCCAAACCAGACAAAGACCCCACCCAAAAGGAGAATTACAGACCAATATCCCTGATGAACAGGAATATCAAAATTCTCACTAAAATACTAGCCAGTAGGATCCAACACTACATTAAAAGGGTTATTCACCAGGACCCACTGGGATTTACTCCTGGGCTGCAGGTTGGTTCAACATCCACAAATCAATCAATGTGATACAATACATTAATAAAAGAAAGGACAAGAACCATATGATCCTCTCAATAGATGCAGAAAAAGCATTTAACAAAGTACAGCATCCTTTCTTGATTAAAACTCTTCACAGTGTATGGATAGAGGGAACATACCTCAATATCATAAAAGCCATCTATGAAAAACCTACAAGTGGGGCACCTGGGTGGCTCAGTCGTTAAGCATCTGCCTTCAGCTCAGGTTATGATCCGAGAGTCCTGAGATCGAGCCCCGCATTGGGCTCCATGCTCAGTGGGAAGCCTGCTTTGCCCTATCCCACTCTCCTTGCTTGTGTTCCCTCTCTAGCTGTCTCTGTCTCTGTCAAATAAATAAATAAAATCTTTTTAAAAAAAGAGAAAAGCCCACAAGACCATCATTCTCAATGGGAAAAAGCTGAGAGTTTTCCCCTAAGGTCAGGAACACGGCAGGGATGTCCACAATCACCACTGCTATTCAACATAGAACTAGAAGTCATCACCTCAGCAATCAGACAACATAAAGAAATAAAAGGCATCTGGGTAGACAAAGAAGAAGTCAAACTCTTACTCTTTGCAGATGACAGGATACTCTATGTGGAAAACCCAAGATTCCACTTCCAAATTGCTAGAACTCATACAGGAATTCTCACTCAGAAATCAGATGCATTTCTATACACTAATGATGAGACAGAAGAAAGAGGAATTAAGGAGTCAATGCCACTTACAATTGTACCCCAAACCATAAGATACCTAGGAATAAACCTAACCAAAGAAGCAAAAGATCTGTACTCGGAAAACCATAGAACACTCATGAAAGAAACTGAGGAAGACACAAAGAAACGAAAAAAAATGTTCCATGCTTGCCATCAACTTTTTTCACAGAGCTGGAACAAATAATCCTAAAATTTGTATGGAACCAGAAAAGACCCTGAATAGCCAGAGGAATGTTGAAAAAGAAAACCAAAGTTGGTGGCATCAACATCTTGGACTTCAAGCTCTATTACAAAGCTGTCATCATCAAGACAGTATGGTACTGGTACAAAAACAGACACATAGATCAATGGAACAGAATAGAAAACCCAGAAATGGGCCCTCAACTGTATGGTCAGCTAATCTTTGACAAAGCAGGAAAGAATATCCAATGGAAAAAAGACAGTCTTTACAACAAATGGTGTTGGGAAAATTGGACAGCCACATGCAGAAGGATGAAGCCAAACCATTTTCTTACACCATACACAAAAGTAGACTCAAAATGGATGAAAAGACCTAAATGTGAGACAGGAAACCATCAAAATCCTAGAGGATAACAGAGGCAGCAACCTCTGTGACCTCAGCTGCAGCAACTTCTTGCTAGACACGTCTCCAAAGGCAAGGGAAACAAAGGCAAAAATGAATTACTGGGACTTTATCAAGATGAAAAGGGTTTTTTTGCACAGCAAAGGAAACAGTCGACAAAACCAAAAGTTGACCAACAGAATGGGAGAAGATATTTGCAAATGACATATCAGTTAAAGGGCTAGTGTCCAAAATCTATAAAGAACTTACCAAACTCAACACCCAAAGAACAAATAATTCTATCAAAACATGGGCAGAAGACATGAACAGACATTTCTTCAAAGAAGACTTCCAAAAGGCTAACAGACATATGAAAAAATGCTCAACATCACTAGCCATCAGGGAAATACAAATCAAAACCACTATGAGATATTATGTTACGCCAGTTAGAATGGCAAAAATGAACAAATCAGGAAACACCAAGTGTTGGCAAGGATGCAGAGAAAGGGGAACCCTCCTACACTGTTGGTGGGAATGCAAGCTGGTGCAGCCCCTCTGGAAAACAGCATGGAGGTTCCTCAAGACGTTAAAAATAGAGCTACCTTATGATCCAGCAATTGCACTATGGGTATTTACCCCAAAGATACAGATGTAGAGGAAAGAAGGGGCACCTGCACCCCAAAGTTCATAGCAGCAATGTCCACAATAGCAAAACTGTGGAAGGAGCTATGATGTCCTTCAACAGATGAATGCATAAAGAGGATGTGTTACTATTCAGCCATCAAAAAAATAAAATCTTGCAATTTGCAACACCATGGATGGAATTAGAGGGTATTATGCTCAGTGAAATAAGTCAATCAGAGAAAGACAATTATCATACGATCTCACCGATATGTGGAATTTAAGAAACAAAACAGGATCATAAGGGACAAGAGGAAAAAAAACAAAACAAGATGAAACCAGAGAGGGAGACAAACAATAAGAGACTCTTAATCATAGGAAACAAGCTACTGGAGGGGAGGGAGGTGGGGGGATGGGGAAACTGGATGATGGACATTAAGGAGGGCACATGATGTAAAGAGTGCTGGGTATTATGCAAGACAGATGAATCACTGACCCCTAACTCTGAAACCAATAATACATTAAATGTTAATTAACTGAATTTAGGGGCACCTGGGTGGCTCAGTGGGTTAAGCCGCTGCCTTCAGCTCAGGTCATGATCCCAGGGTCCTGGGATCGAGCCCCGCATCGGGCTCTCTGCTCAGCAGAGAGCCTGCTTCCTCCTCTCTCTCTGCCTGCCTCTCCACGTACTTGTGATCTCTGCCTGTCAAATAAATAAATAAAATCTTTTTAAAAATGTTAATTAACTGAATTTAAATTTTAAAATGTTAAAAAAACAAAACCCTGGAGTTCTCACCAGGGCCTTTGGGGCCCACCATGGTGGGGTGTGCCCACCTCTCCAGCCTCCTCTCAGACCACCACCCCCCTTTGCTCACTCTCCTCCTGACACACTCGTTTTCTTTGCTGCTTCAAATATGACTTCAGAGCCTCACACTTACTGGTGCATCTGCAGGGAACACCTGGCACAGCTCATTCCCTCTCTGCACATGTCTGCTCTCTCCTTAGCCCCTCCCTGCCCATTTCACCTAAAGAACTCCAGCCCTACATTCCCTTCTGTTCCTTTATCCTGCTTTACTTCTCTTTGCCACACTAATCACTACCTGTATTATCATAAAGTTTGTCTCCCTAAGTAGAATGTGGGGTTCGTATTTTTGTTGTAGTTCACTGCTTTTCTCAGACTCAAAACAGTGCCTGGCACATGGTGGATGATCAGCAAATATTTATAAATGAACACACACATGAAGAAAAACAACTCAAAAAAAGTGATCAAATAAACTTGTTTGTTGCTCAGGTGTTAAAAAAAATTATTATAGTTCTCAGTGTACAGATCTTTCAACTCCTAGATTAGATTTAAGATTTTGTTTTATTTCATTTTATTTATTTGAGAGAGAGAGAGAGAGAAAGCAACAGAGGGGAGAGGTCAAAAGGAGACACAGACTCCCCGCTGAGCAGGGAGCCGGATTTGGGCCTCGATCCTGGCACTTCAGGATCATGACCTGAGCCCAAGGCAGTTGCTTAATGGACTGAGCCGCCTAAGCACCCTCCTTGATGAGGTTTATTCTTAAGTACATTATTGTTTTTGATGCTCTTAAGAATACGATTATTTTCCATAATTCTTTTTCATGTGTTTCTTTGTTAGAATATAGAAATGCAACAGTTTTCTGCATGTCGATTTTGTATCCTGCAACTCGATTGAATTTGTTCATTAGTTCTAGCAGGTTTCTGGTGGAGTCTTTAGGATTTTCTGCATATGAGATCATATCATCTGCAAAGGAAGACAATTTTACTTCTTTATCAATTTGGATACTTATATTTAAAATAGAAAATGTCTTTGTTTTATTTAAATTCAATTAGCCAACATATAGTACATCATGTTTTTGGTGTAGTGTTCGGTGATTCATCAGTTGCATATAACACCCAGTACCCATCACATCACGTGACCTCCTTAATGCCCATCACCCAGTTACCCATCCTCCCCGCCCCCCACCTTCCCTCCACCAACCCTCAGTTTGTTTCCCAGAGTCACGAGTCTCTCATGGATACTTTTATTTGCTTTTCTTGTCTGATTGCTCTAGCTAGGACTTCCAGTACTATGCTGAATAGGAGTGGTGAGAGTGAGCACCCTTGTTTTGTTTCTGATCTTAGAGGAAAAGCTTTCATACATTCATCATTGAGTTTGATATTGGCTGTGAGATTGTCATACATGGGCTTTATTGTGTTGACATATGTTCATTCTATATCCAGTTTGTTGAAAATTTTTAACGTGAAAGGATGTCATATTTTGTCAAATGCTTTACTGCGTCTATTGAAATGATCATCAGCTTTTTATTTTTCATTCTATTAATGTGGTATATCGCAACTATTCACATGTGTATGTTGAACCATCTTTGCATCCAGGGGTAAATCCCACTTGATCATGGTGAATGATGAATGAATGGTACTGCTTTTTAAACTTTTATTTGCAATTGTTTATTACTAGTATATAAATACAGCATTGATTTTTTAAAAATTGTTGTGTGTTGTCCTTGTATTGAATCACTTTGCTAAACTCACTGATTAGTTATAAATCACTTTATGGATTCTCCGGGATTTTCTATGCAGATAGATATCATGTTGTCTATAAATAGAAACTGCTTCATTTCTTTCTTTGAAATCTGTATCCTTTTAAATATTTATCTTGCCTATTGCTTTGGCAGGACTTCCAGTACCGACCCTATTTGTAGATAACATGATGAATTACACACCAGGAGCACATGGGATTTATCCTGGGAATGCAAAGCTGATTCAGTATTCAAAATCAATCAGCAAATTTCATCATATTACAAGAAGAAAAAAACCCACATGATTATATCAATTTATGCAGAAAGGCATTTGACAAAATCCAACATCAGTTCCTCAAAAACAAAAACAAAATCCAACAACAAAAACCTCTCAGCAAATCAGGAATACAAGAAGCTTCCACAATCTGGTAAAGGGTACACACACACACACACACACACACACACACACACACACACACACAGGAAATTGTATAGCTAACATCACGCCTCATGGTGAAAGTCTATGGCTTTCCCCTAAGATCAGAAACAAGATAAGAACGCCTACTTTCACCACACTACTTGGAATCAATATATTGTTTTCTTTCAAGTGAAATGTAGCAACTTTATAACTGGCACTGCAGCATTGCTTTCAGGCTAGGTGCAAAAGACCTGAGAGAAGATAAAGAAAAACATAACTGAAGATTTCCGTGCTTTGCATTTCAGAGCTTTCCCACCCCTCAAGCCTGAACTAGAGCACTTCTTTCGGAACTTTTTTTGTCAGTGTTAAAGCTCCCTTATGGGTTTTGGGCTGCATTGAGGACAGGGGGGCGCCTGGGTGGCTCAGTGGGTTAAGCATCTGCCTTCCGCTCAGGTCATGGTCCCAGGGTCCTGGGATCGAGCCCTGCATCAGGCTCTCTTCTCAACTGGGAGTCTGCTTTTCCCTCTGCCTACTGCTTTCCCTTGCGTGGGTAGGTGTCCTCTCTGGCAAATAAATAAACAAGATCTTTTTTTAAAAAACTGCACAAAAATGTGTAATTTGCCATCTTAAAGTATACAGTTCAGGAGTGTTAAATATTATTGTACAATAGTTCTCCAAAACTTTTTCACTTTGCAGAACTGAAACTCTACCCATTAGACAACTCCCCGTTTCCCCCTCCTCCCACCCCTGACAAACCACCCTTCTATTTCCCGTTTCTATGAATTTGACTACTTGTCATGTAGTCATGTAAGTGAAATTATCCGGTATTTGTCATGTAAGTGGATTCATCCAGTATTTGTCTTTTTGTGACTGGCTTATTTCATGTCACACAATCTCTACCAGCTTTATTTATACTAAATAAATTATTTTTAAAAGGATTTCACTTATTTGTTTGACAGAGGGAGAGAGCACAAGGAGGCAGAGAGGCAGACGAAGAGGGAGAAACAGACTCACTGCTGAGCAGGGAGCCTGACTCAGGGCTTGATCCCAGGATCCTGGGATCATGACCTGAGCTGAAGGCAGACATTTAACTAATTGAGCCCCCCAAGACGCCCCTGAATAAATGATTATTTTAAGCCACCAAGTTTTGGGTGATTTGTTATGCAATAATAGATGGCTGATAAGGGTCCATCTGATAAAGTTTGTTTCCTGAAAGGAAAAAACATTTTTATTTATCCATTGAAGGTATTGTACCTATAAAAGAATTAAGAAAATCAGCTTATTTTGCTGATAGTTTATAACACATTTGTTTTTTATTGTTATTATGTTCAGTTAGCCAACATAAAGTATATCATTAGTTTTTGATGTAGGGTTCAATGATTGATTCATCAGTTGCTTATAACACCCAGTGTTCCTCACCACACGCGCCCTCCTTAAATACCCCTCCTCCTGTTACCCCCTCCCCCTCACCTCCTCCCTCCTGTAACCCTCAGTTGGTTTCCTGGAGTCCAGAGTCTCTCATGACATTTTCCCATTCAGTGCTCCCTCCCTTCCCCTGTGGTCCTCCATGCTATTCCTTATGTTCCACATATGAGTGAAACCACATGATAATTATCTGTCCCTGCTTGACTTATTTCACTAGCATAATCCCCTCCAGTTCCAGCCATGTCGATGCAAACCGTAGGTGTTTCTCCTTTCTGATGGCTGAGTAATATTCCGTTGTATATATGGACCACACCTTCTTTATCCATTTGTCTGCTGAAGGACATTTTGGCTCCTTCCACAGTTTGGCTCTTGTGGACATGGTTGCTATGAACATTGGGGTGTAGGTGCCCCTTCTTTCCTCTACATCTGTATCTTCGGGGTAAATACCCTCAGTGCAACTGCTGGGTTGTAAGATACCTCTCTTTTTAACATCTCGAGGAGCCTTCATACTAGCAACTCTCAACATATAATAGAGTATTAACTATATCCACCATGCTGTACATTAGAGCCCCAGAATTTTTAATCTTGTAACTGTAAGTTTGTACCTTTTGACCAATATCTTACCCTACCCTCTAGTTCTTGGCAATTACCATTCAACTCTGTTTCTGAGGACTTTTTTAGATTCCACATATAAATGAGATCATACAATATTTTGTCTGACTTATTTCAGTTAGCATAATGCCCTCAAAAATCCATCCATGTTGTTGCAAATGGAAGGATTTCCTTCTTTTTCATGGCTGAAATAAACACATTCATCCATTGACAAATACTTAGGTTGTTTCTATATTCTGGCTACTGTGAATAAAATTGCAGTGAATGTGAAAGTGTAGATATCGCTAAGATTCTGACTTCATTTCCTTTGAATACATACCTAGAAGTGGGATTATTGGATCATATGGTAGTTCCGTCTTCTAATTTTTTGAGGAGCCTCCACACTGTTTTCCACAGCAGCTGCACTAACTTATATTCCCCCCAACAGTGCTCCATATTCATATACTGATTTTTAACAAAGATTTTATTTATTTATTTGAGAGAGAGAGAGAGCACAAGTGGTGGGGAGTAGCAGATGGAGAGGGAGAAACAGGCTTTCCACCAAGTAGGGAGCTCGATATGGGACTTGATCCCAGGATCCTGGGTTGATGACCTGAGCTGAAGGCAGACGCTTAACCAACTGAGTCACCCAGGCACTCCAGTGTTCCACATTCTTGCCAACGCTTGGTGTCTCTTGTCTTTTTGATTACAGCCATTTAAGTGGGTGTCAGGTGATATGTCATTGTGGTTTTGATTTGCATTCCCTGATTAGTAATGTAGAGCATCTTTTCATGTACCTCCTGGCCGTGTGTGTGTCTTCTTTGAAAACTGTCTGTTCATGTCCTCTGCCCATTTTATTTTATTTTATTTTATTTATTTTTTTTTTTAAAGATTTTATTTATTTATTTGACAGAGAGAAATCACAAGTAGATGGAGAGGCAGGCAGAGAGAGAGAGAGAGGGAAGCAGGCTCTCCGCTGAGCAGAGAGCCCGATGCGGGACTCGATCCCAGGACTCTGAGATCATGACCTGAGCCGAAGGCAGCGGCTTAACCCACTGAGCCACCCAGGCGCCCTCCTCTGCCCATTTTAAAATCAGATTCTCTCTCTCTCTCTCTTTTTTTTTTTTTTTTTTTTTTTTTTTTTTTTTTTTTTTGCTATTCAGTTGTAGGAGTTCCTCAGGCACTTTGGATATGAATCCCTTATCAGATCAATGGTTTACAAATATTTTCTTCCACTCTGCAGGTTGTCTTTTCATTTTGTTGATTGTTTCTTATGCTGTGCAGAAACTTTTCCATTTGAGGCAGTCTCACTTATTTATTTTTGCTCTTGTTACTTGTGCCTTTGGTGTCATATCCAATGTAACATATTTCAAGAACACTGCTTGGACTGGATCAAACATGCGGTTGGATAGTGTAGCCAAATTTTTGGAGCTTTAATTTTCACTGCTTGGTTCAAATTGGCTCTCCATATAAAGAAACAGGAACTGATGTTTAAAATTCATTTCATATGGCAGTGCACTTACTAATTCATAGGGTTGGGAGGGAACTTCATAGAATTTTTATTTAGTTCCCGTCTTCAAGCAGACTTGTACTTGACAAATAGACAGCAGGCCTTTTAAAGAGACTAGCAGATTTTTCTTACAGAAGCTATGTTATAGTGGTTAAGAGCAACTGGTCTTTAAAGTTAAACCACCTGACTTTAAGTCTGGTTTATACTATGAACTATCTGTGTGACCCTAGACAAATTATTTGCTTTCTTTGTGCTTCACTGGCCTCATCTGTGAAATGAGGATAGTGATAACACCTACCTCACTGTCCCCTAGAGGAGTAAACACACACAAAGTCATAGTAAGCACTCAGTAAATATTTACCTTATTAGTAAATCACTCCAGTGTTTAATCACACCTTCAATATATAAAACTTTCCTAAGCTTTCCTCTTTTTTAAGATTTTATTTATTTATTTGTCAGACACAGACACACACAGCACAAGCAGGGAGAGTAGTGGGCAGAGGGAGAAGCAGGCTCCCTGCTGAGCAAGGAGCCTGTGTAGGACTTGATCCCAGGACCCCAGGATCATGATCTGAGCCAAAGGCAGATGCTTAACTGCCTGAGTCACCCAGGCGTCTCCCTTAGCTTTTCAATATGTGTTTCTAAACGCATATTACAGAACTTAAAAAAAGAAGAACCCCTAAGGGAGAGTCTCATTTGAATTTTACCTCCAGCCATGAAGATAATAGTGTGTTTTCATTTAATAAATATAGACTGAGCACCTAGAATGTGTTAGGCTCTGTGTGAAAGGAATAAGAGACAACATTCCTGATCTTAAATCTTGCATCTTTTTATCATAATGGAAGAAATAAAACACATAAATAAGCCAAACCAAGATAGCCATAGATTGTAAATTTGCTAAGACAGAAAGAAACAAGGCACTGTAATAGAAAATACCTAGCCGGTGTAGGGCAGGAGTAGTACCTAGATATAGGGTCATCATCGGGGAAGTTGTTCCTGAGAATGACACGTCAGTGGAAACTGGGAGGATAAGTAGACAGACACAAGGTGTGGGCAAAGGAACAGGTGGTAGGCATTTTTAGGAAAGAGAACACCTAGAAGCAAGCCCTGAAACAAGGAAAACATGCCAACATGCCTCTTCTCTATTTCTCCACTACTTAAAAACACCGTGAAAGTCATTGTTAGCTGGTGAAACAGAAAACTGCTACCCAGACGTCTACTTTCCATTATTTCTGTCATTTTATTTCATTCATGAGCTGATAACAGTGTTTCATGATTACAGCAAATTGTAAGGACTGTGTGTACAAGAGCAAGAATTTAGACTCGCAGCTGAGGCTGTTCTGAACACATTTGATGACACGATGTGGTCAACTTAACCATCAGTGCTGCTCCTCCCACTCATCTTCCAAATGATGTCACCAGTCACTTCATTGTTGAAGCCGGAGCCAGAGGACCCACACAATCACCAAGTCTGGTCACTTCTCCCAAGTCAGTCTTTCATGCATCCTCATTGTCATTAATTTGGTTCAGTTCTTATCACTTATTTCTTTTGGAATTACAAAATGTTCTCTCCTGGCTGGTGTGGTGCATTGCGGGAGTGGCCACAAATAATTTCTGCTCATTCCATCATGAGAAGGACTCTTGTTCTCCAGTCCTTGACCCTGAGCTGGCCTTGAGACTCGATGTGCAGTTGATACAACATTGTGTGAGTTTCAAGAGTGAGGCTCAGGGAACTTGCTCTAGGACCACTTACTACCACTGCCATGTGGATAAAGCCAGGCTAGCCTGCTAGAGGAGGAGAACCCATGTGGAACAGAGATGAACCATCTCATCTGAGCTATCCTAGACCAGCCAGCCCCCAGCCAACCCACCCACTGATAGTAAATACATGAGCCCTGTCATGTTCCCACAAGGTTGGCTTAGATCAGCAGACTTGCCCATCTGAGCCCAGTCTACATCGTTAAACCACAGAGTTGTGAGATAAATAAATATGTTTCTTTTTTTTTTTTTTAAGATTTTTATTTATTTATTTGACAGAGAGAGATCACAAGTAGGCAGAGAGGCAGGCAGAGAGAGAGAGGAGGAAGCAGGCTCCCTGCTGAGCAGAGAGCCCGATGCGGGACTCGATCCCAGGACCCCGAGATCATGACCTGAGCCGAAGGCAGCGGCTTAACCCACTGAGCCACCCAGGCGCCCCAATAAATATGTTTCATTAAGCCATTAAGTGTTGGGGTAATTCTTTCCATAGAAAGAAGCTAATTGATAAAACTGACTCCCTGGCTTCCAGTTTGGGCTCTACCACAACGAGTGGTCTTTCTAAAACATGACCCAATTATGATGCTCCCCAACATTCTCCTATTGCTTTTGTGCAAACCCCACACTTGTAGGTCATGTTTTATCTTTCACTATAATTTCCTGCAGTTGCCCGAGGATAAATTTATTTTCCACCTCCGTGCCTCTGGGAATGCTTGTTTGGGGCTGCACTAAATTCACACACTGAAGTCCAACTCCCAGTACCCCAGAATGTGACTGTATTTGGAGATAGGGACTTTGAAGAGGTAAGTAAGGTAAAATGAAGTCATATGGGTGGGTCCTAGTCCAATATGACTATCGTCCTTTAAGAAGAGGATGTTAGGATCCAGATAGTTACAGAGGGATGACCACGTGAGGACACAGCAAGAAGGAAGCCAACTGCAAGCTAAGGAAAGAGGTCTCAGGAGAAACTCCACTGCTGACACCTTGATCTTGGACTTCAAGGCTCTGGAACTGTGGGATAATAAATGTCTATTGTTTAAGCCCCCAAGTCTGTGGTATTGTGTTATGGCCACCTTAACAAACTAATACAATGCCATTCCTTCTCCCAGGAAGGTCTTCCAAACTTCAGGGTGCCCGCACCTTCTGCTTCTTCAGCTGGCTAATTCTGACTTCACACTGAACATACTGTTTGGGGGGAAGCCTTCCATAATCCCCTTCAAGCTGGTTCAGTGGCTCTGGTCTGTGATTCCTCCCCTGTATAGTACATTTAACCAAGCATATTGAATTTTTTGTGTGTGGCAGTAGCGCCTGGGTGGCCCAGCTTCTTGAGTGTCTGACTGTTGGTTTTGGCTCAGGTCATGATCATGATCTCAGGTTGTGAGCTCGAGCCCTGCCTTGGACTCCACACTCAGGAGGGAGTTTGCTTGAGATTCTCTCCCACTCTCCTTCCCTCCAGCAGTGCTCTCTCTTTCACTCTCTCTAGAAATAAATAAATAAACCTTAAAAAATTTTTGTGGTAAGAATACTTAACATGAGATTTACCCTCTTAACAAAAGTATAAGTGTACAATACAGTGATTTTAACCATAAGCCCCATGTTGTACAGCAAATCACTATACCTTAATCATATTGTATAACTGAAACTTTATACTTATTGAACAATAATTCCCCATTTCCGCCTCCTCCCAGCCACCAAAACCACCATTCTACTCTCTGCTTCTATGTGTTTGACTATTTTGGACACCTCATGTAAGTGGAGTCATGTATTATTGTCCTTCTGTCACTGGCTTTTTTCACTTAGCATAATGTCCTCCAGGGTCATCCATGTTGTCACATATGGCAGGGTTTAGTTCCTTTTTAGGGCCGAGTAATATTCCACTGTGTGTTTATATCACATATTCTTTATCCATTCATCCACTGATGGACAGTTAATATTGTTTCCACACCTTGGCTACTGTAAATAATTCTGCAGTGAACACAGAAGTGCAGATACTCTTTGAGATCCTCTTTTCATTTCTTTTGGATCTATACCCAGAAGTGGGATGGCTGGATCATAAGGTAGTTCTAGTTTTTATTTTTTGAGGAACCTTCTTACTATTTCCTAGAGTGGCTTCACCATTTTACATTCCCACCAATAGAGTATAAGTGTTTCAATTTCTCCACATCCTTGTCAACACATGTTATCTTTTGTTGTTGTTGTTGTTTTTAATAACCACCTTCACTGTGTGATTTTGATTTACACTTCCTTGATGATGAGTGATATTGATCATCTTTTCATATACCTATTGATCATTTGTGTGTGTTTTTTAGAGAAATGCTTATTCAAGTCCTTTGTTCATTTTTTTAAAAAAGATTTTGTTTATTTATTTGACAGAGAGTGAGATCACAAGTAGGCAGAGAGGCAGGCAGAGAGGCAGGCAGAGAGAGAGGGGGAAGCAGGCTTCCTGCCGAGCAGAGAGCCCAATGCAGGGCTCGATCCCAGGACCCTGAGATCATGACCTGAGCCAAAGGCAGAGGCCTAATCCCCTAAGCCTCCCAGGTGCCCCATTTTCTATTGGTTATTTCTTTTCTTTCTTTTATTATTATTATTTTTTTTACTATTCAGTTGAAGGAGTTCCTTATGCATTTTGTATATTTCTTTAAAAAAATATTTATTGATTGATTTGAGAGAGAGAAAGAGAGCATATAAGTGAGCACACATAAGCAGGGGGAGGGGCAGAAGGAGAGGGAGAGAAAGAATCCTTAAGCCTACTCCCTGCTGAATGCATAGTCAGATGGGGCGGGGGCTTGATCCTAGGACACTGAGATCATGACCTGAGCTGAAATCAATAGTTGATAGCTTAACCAACTGAACCACCTAGGTGCTCCCCTTTGTACATTTTGGATATTAGTCTCTTCTCAGATAGTTTGAAAATATCTTCTCCCATTCCATAGTTTGCTTGTTCACTGTCGATTTTTACCTTTTCTGTGCAGAAGCATTATAATTTCATGTGGTCTCTGCCCTCTAGATTGTGAACACCTAAGGGCAGAGTGTGCCCTTCACATGTTAGCCTCAGTGCCAAACCGAGTGCCTGGCACACAGCGTATGTTTAATAAATGCTTGTTGGAACAAAATCCTCCTCCTCCTGCCTCCACATCTTCTCAACTCTATGTATTTGTTTGTTCATGCTGCCCCCTCACTTGGAATGTTCCTCTGCACATCTCCCCAAACCCAAACCATATCTAAGACTCACCTTAAAAATCATCGTTCAGAGCAAAATTTCTCCACTGCATCAGCTAGAAGTAATCATGCCTTCCTTTGAATTCCCCTTATTTTATATGTAGCTCACTTAATGGATGCTTGGCTGTCACATTGCCCAATATCTGAACTCCCTATTTTTGTTGCTCCTTCCATATTTTTGGAAAGAGCTCACTTTCCATTGTAAAATCAGAAAAGTTGGTGCTTGCTTTGCCTGCCTTCCCTGAGGCTAGGGGGCTCGCATGTGACCAGGCTGGAGCCAATAAAGCACATCTGCCTGGTACTTCGTATTGGAAGCTGGAAAGGTAAAGAATTTTTTTTCAAGATTTTATTTATTTCTCTGACACACACACACACACACACACACACACACACACACAGAACACAAGAAGGGGAGAGTCAGTGGGAGAGAGAGAATCAAGCTTCCCATTGAGCAGGGAGCCCAATGCAGGACTCAATCTCAGGAGCCTAAGATCATGACCTGAGCCGAAGGTAGATGCTTAACTGACTGAGCCACCCAGGCACCCTGAAAATGGAAAACATAAAGAATTAACAACAGTGAGGAACCTGTCTGTGGGTAGTGATGGTGACAGCAACATCTCCAAGGCAGCAATGCCAATGAGATGCCAGGACCCTATGGTCATGGTCTCAACTGCAGCCTCTAGGAGTCACAGGAAGCACCAGGGGTGCTCCTGCTAAATGCTATGGGGATGCAGTTTGGCCTTTTCTGACTGCCTTGCTTCCCTTGGCCTCTACTCATTTTCTGAGTGTGCTATTCCAGCCTTGCCAATGGCTCTATGGAAAGCCGGCATTTGTGGCTGGAGCGGAAAGGTCCTGACCTATAAAGAATGGTAAGTTCTTACCTCCCACTTGTCAGAATGGCTACAGTTAACAACTCGGGAAATAACAGATGTTGGCGAGGATGCCGAGAAAGGAGAACCCTCCTACACTCTTGGTGGGAATGCAAGCTGGTACAGCCGCTCTGGGAAATAGTATGGAGGTTCCTCAAAAAGTTGAAAATAGAACTACACTATAATCCAGCAACTGCATGACTAGGGATTTACCTAAAGGATACAAAAGTATTCATTTGAAGGGGCACATGGACCCCTATGTTTACAGAAGCATTATCAACAACAGCCAAATAATGGAAAGAGCCCAAATGTCCATCAACTGATGAATGGATAAAGAAGTAGCACACACACGCACACGTGCACATGCGCGCGCGCGCACACACACACATGCACATGCACAATGGAATATTACTCAGCCATGAAAAAGAATGAAAACTTGTCATTTGCAATGATGTGGACGGAGCTAGACTGTATTATGCTAAGTGAAATAAGTCAGAGAAAGACAAATATTGTATGATTTCATTCATATATGGAATTTAAGAAACAAAACAGATGAACTTGGGAAAAGGGGAAGAAAGTGAGAAGGAGGCAAACTGTAAGAGTCTCTGAACAAACTGAGGGTTGATGGAGGGAGGGGGTAGGGTATGAGCTAAATGGGGGTGGGCATTAAGGAGGGCACTTGTGACAAGCACTGGGTATTACACGTAAGAGATGAAGCATTAAATTCTACACATGAAACCAATTTTACCATATCTATTAACTAGCTAGAACTTAAATAAAAACTTGAAACTAAAAAAAAAAAAAACAAAGACGAATAAAAGAAAGAATGGTAAGGCCTTTGAGGGCAGGGTGCTGATTCATTGAATTCACTACCTTCATTGAAGAACTTGTACATAAGATAAATTCATTAAATATTTCCTGATTCAATGGAAAGACAGTGATTCTATACAGAAACGAATTATTTTTAGCTCTCATTGGTGTTAGCTTTTTGCAGCTCTCAATATCGATTCTTCTTGATATATGGACACTTACCTTCAACACACTCCATATTTAGAGAAAATATGTTAATTACTGAAATTGATTCTATTAGACTTTACTGGCCACTATCGACTAGAGCTTATCATATATATGCTATCATATATATGTTTCTCATTTAGAGTTAATCGTATATATGATTGACCCCAGATAGTTCAGTATTTGGTGAAATGAAGAGTTAAGAGGAATACTTTGATAAAAATTCTTTCATGATCTGTGAAGAATATTCTTTCATGAATATGAAGAAGGAAGAAACTTGGGCAGAAGACACACTTTTTCCAGGGCTGATCTTACATTCATCCATGCATAAGCTAGCAGAAGTTTACATAGGAAGAAAAGAATGTTCGTTTTTTCTTTTCTTTTCTTTTTTTTTTTTTTTACTTTAAGATTTAACTTTAATTCCAGATAGTTAAGTAGGTGATGGGGATCAGGGAGTGCAATTGTGATGAGCACAGAGTGATGCATGGAAATATTAAAGAGTGATGTCCTATGCAAACCACTGTGCATGTGTTTGATTATAAACATGGTTTTATCCCACCCCTGGATACATTGAATTTAATGCACAGATGGTAGAAGAGGAAGCTTATCTTGGTCAGTTCAAACAAAACTGAAAGAAGTAAAGATTCAAACAAGTAATAGTTGGACACAAACTTTCTTGTTTTGTTCCTGTTTTATCTATTTATTTTTTACAATATATTATTACAGTATTATATTACAATATTGTAGGAAGAAAAACCACCCAGATGACAGATGCCCACAAAAATGTGAAGCTATAGCAGTCAATTTTGTGAGACTATGCCTATTACACAGAAACCTCTCTGAGGGCTCTAAGCCATAAAAATCCTCCAGTTACCTGATTATACCAAAAATCAGGTAGCTCCCAAAGTCCATTATATGCCATTCAAAGACGGTTAATAGAAAGTAGAAGAGAGATCAACTCTATTCTGTTTTGGTTCATTATTTTCTGATTTTCACGTGTATTTCTGCAGCACCTGGCTCTTTTTCCAGGCCTGCCTATTGCTTCAAATAATTGCTGTGACATTTTTCTTTTCTGGCTCTGGGAGATCATGGAACATAATTGGTTTGGAAGAATTCAGCATGGCTTTAGCTTCACGGCTTGTTTTTTTTGGTGAAAAGAGGAACAGAATAAACCCCTGTAGTTTCAGTTTTAGTCCGAAACAAACATGGCTCTTAAAGGGAAATGCACACAATTTGGCCATTGGAAGGTGATTTAAAAACCACCTTTTTCTTTCTAGCTTCTTTCAAAATACACTGTATCAGTTGGGGACGATTTAGGCTGGTGTTGTCAACTAGAGATGTCTTGATGAGCTATTCTAAAACTCTGGCTGTTTAACACATTAGCCACTAGCTACATGTAGCTATTGAGGACTTGAAATTGGGCTAAGTGCATGGAGGGGCTGAAAATTTAATTTAATTTATTTTAATTAATTCAAATTAAAATTTAAATAGTCACATGTGGCTACTACATCACATAACTAGTAGCAAGCCAAAGAGCCATAAAGCCCTCTGGTAATACTATTGAGATGCAGTCCTTCACATGTTTCTGTCCCAGTATTATTAGTATGCAGGCTTTGATTCTTATGCTCCTTGCCTCGTGGCTGCAAAGGACCATTGTGCCTTCAGCCATTGGATCTGCTTTCCAGGAAGGAAAAGGAGGAAGTGGAAGAAGGAAAACCTAGAAATCAAAGAGTGGGAAATAGAGTGCTTAGTTTTTATGGCCTCTGTAGTAGAGGTAGGCAAAGAGAAAATCAAGTTTGGATCAGCCAACCTATAACGTCTGTCTCAACTTCAAAATTTATAAGACCCCCCATGGATTACAGAGAAACTAAATATGCACTTAAATAAAAAGAACTGATTAGGTAGCTGGCTGGCAAGGGGACAGGCAGATAGCTGGAAACTACCCCAGTGTTTCTGGTGTAAAAGTAACTGTGCCCGTTTTCAGTTTATGAAATCCGAGAGACTTAAGTACAGAAAGAAGCTATGAATCTAAGATCACACAGATAATACCCTAAGGAGTAGAGATTCTCAACCTTGGTTGAGGAGTGCAATTACCTGGAGAGGTTTAAAAAGTCCCAATGCCTAGACTGTACCCCTGACTAATTAATTCATCCTCAAGGGGAGGTGTTTGGAGTGTAGCTAAGGCTGAGAACTGCATTGTGGTTGCTTATTGCTGCATAATAAAAATATTCCAAGAAGAATTACACAACACGAGAAGAGACTTAGGGAACTCAAAGACTCTATCAAATGTAATAACATTCATGTTATAGGAGTCCCAGAAGAAGGAGGGGCAGAAATTTTATTTGAAGAAATAGTAGCTGAAAATTTCCCTAATCTGGGGAAGGAAACAGATATCCAGATCCACGAGACACAGAGATTCCCCAACAAAATCAACAAAAGCAGATTCACATCAAGATGTATTGTAATTAAACTTGCAAAATATAGTGATAAAGAAAAAATTATAGAAGCAACAAGACAAAAGAAGTCATTAACTATGAGGGAAAACCCATAAGGCTAGCAGATTTTTCAGCAGAAACTTGGCAAGCCAGAAAGGAGTGACTTGACATATTCAAAGCGCTAATGGAGAAAAAGAATACTGTGACCAGTAAGGCTGTCATTCATCCTAGGAGGAGAGATAAAGAGTTTCCCAGACAAACAGAAACTAAAGAAGTTCATGATCAGTAAAACAGCCCTGCAAGAAATACTGAAGGGGACTCTTTGAGTGGAAAGGAGAGAATGCAAGTGGCAATATAAGGATAGGAAACACAAAAACAGTAAAAATGAATATATCTGCAAAACAATCAGTCAAGGAACTCACAAAAAGCATATAAAATATAATAGCATGTGCCTAAAGAGGAGGAGGAGAGGAGAAAAGAATGGGTTCAAATTTAAACAACCATCAGCTTAATATAGACTGCTATAAGTAAAAGAGGTTATGTACAAACCTAATAATAACTACTAATCAAAAACCAGTAAAAGGCAAGCAAAGGGTAAAGAGAAAGAAATCCAACCATATCACTAAAGAAAATCAGCAAAATGTGAAAGAGAGAAAGACAAGACAGGAAAAGAAAGGATCAGAGAAAATCTTCAGAAACAACCACAAAACAAGTAATAAAGTGGAACTAAATACATATCTTTCAATAATTACTTTGAATGTAAATGGACTGAAGAGTCCAATCCAATGACACAAGGTAACAGAATGGATAAAAAACCAAGACCCGTCAATATGCTGCCTATAAAAGGCTCATTTTACACCTAAAGACACCTGCATATTGGAAGCGAGGGCATGGAGGAATATGTCATGCAAATAGATGTCAAAAGAAAGCTGGAGTAGTAATACTTATTTCAGAATAAGATAGACTTTAAAACAAAGACTCTAACAAGAGACAAAGAAGGATACTACATAATAATATAGGGGACAATCCATCAAGAATATATCACAACTGTAAATATGTACCACACACAGGAGCAACCCACATGCATAAAACAGTTAATAACAAACATAAAGGAACTAATTGATAATAATACAATAATAGTAGGGGACTTTATCACCTCAATCACATCAATGGACAGAAAATCAACAAAGAAACAATGGCTTTGAATGACACATGGGGTGCAGATGGACTTAACAGATACATTCAGAACATTCCATCCTAAGACAGCAGAATACACATTCTTTTCAAGTGCATATGGAATGTACCTCAACATAATAAAGGTCATCTATGAAAAAACCCATAGCTAATATCATCCTCATGGGAAAAACAGAGCTTTTCCTCTAAGGTCAGGAGCAAGACAATGATGTCCACTCTCACCACTTCTACTCAACATAGTACTACAGAGAGCAAAAAGAAATAAAAGACATCCAAAGTGGTAGGGAAGAAGTAAAACTTTCACCCTTTGCAGATGACGTGATACTCTATAGAGAAAACCCAAAAGACTCCACCCCAAAACTGCTAGAACAGATACACAAATTCAGTGAAGTCATAAGATACAAAGTCAATGTACAGAAGTCTGTTGTGTTTCTATACATCAATAATGAAGCAGTAGAAAGGGATATTAAGGAATCAAGCCCATTTATGATTGCACCAAGAGTAATAAGATACCTAGGAATCAACCTAATCAAAGAAGTGGAAGACCTGTACTCTGAAAACTATAAAATACTGATGAAAGAAATTGAAGATGAAACAAACAAATGGAAAGACATTCCATGTTTATGGATTGGAAGAACAGATAATGTTAAAATGTCTATACTATCAAAGTAACCTATACATTTAATGTGATCCCTATCAAAATACTAATGGCATCTTTCAAAGAGCTATAACAAACCATTCTAAAATGTGTGTGGAACCACAAAAGACCCTGACTAGCCAAAGCAATCTTGAGAAAGAAAAGCAAAGCTGGAGACATCACAATGCCGGACTTCAAGTTATTATTACAAAACAGTATGGTGCTGGCACAAAAATAGCCACATAGATCAATGGAACAGAATAGAAAACCCAGAAATTAACTAGCAACTATATGGTCAATGAATCTTTGATAAAGCAGAAAATACTACCCAATGGGAAAAGAATATTATTTCCAACAAACGCTGTTTGGAAAACTGGAAAGCAACATGCAAAAGAATGAAAATGGACGACTTTCTGATACCATACACAAAAATAAATTCAAAGTGGATGAAAGACCTGAACGTGAGACCCAAAACCAAAAAATCCTAGAAAGGAACACAGGCAGTAACAGGTAGCAACTTCTTTCCAGATCTGTTTCCTGAGGCAAGGAAAACAAAACAAAAAGAAGCTATTGGGACTCCATCAAAATAAAAAGCTTCTGCACAGTGAAGGAAACAATCAACAAAACTAAAAGGCCACCTACAGAAAGGGAGAAGAGGTCTGCAAATGAAACACCCAATAAAGCATTAGTATTCCAAATATAAATAACTTATAAAACTCAACAGCCCAAACCCAAATAATCAAAAAAAAAAAAAAGTTCAGAAGACATGAAGGGACACTTCTCCAAAGAAAACATCCAGGGGTTCAACAGACACGTGAAAAGATGTTTGTCACTTCCCATCAGGGAAATACCTTCAAAACCTCAATGAGATATCACCTCACCCCTGTCAGAATGGCTAAATTCAACAACACAAGAAACAACAGGTGGTGGTGAAGGTGTGGAGAAAAAGAACCCTCGTGCACTGTTGGTGGGAATGCATACTGATGCAGTTACTGTGCAAAACAGTATGGAGAGTCCTCAAAAATTTACCAATAGAATACCCTATGATGCATTAACTACACTACTAGGTATTTACCTAAAAAGTACAAAAACACTAATTCAAAGGAATACATACAACTCTATGTTTACAGCAGTATTGTTTACATTAGCCAAAATACGGAAGGAACCCAAATGTCTATTGATTGAGGAATGGATAAAGAAGAGGTGGTTTATAGAGAGAATGGAATATTATTCATCCATAAAAAAGCATGAAATCCTGCCATTTGCAACAACATGGAAGGAGCTAGAGAGTATAATTCCAAGTAAAATGAGGCAGAGAAAGACAAGTACTGTGTGATCTCACTCCTGTGTGGAACTGAAGAAACAAAACAAATGAACGAAGGGGAAAAAAGAGAGAGAGAGACAAACCAAGAAACAGACTATAGAGAACAAACTGATGGTTACCAGAAGGGAGGGGTGGGGGTAGGGGTAAAACAGGGGATAGGGATTAAGGAGGGTACCTGTCGTGATGAGCAATGGGTGATGTACAGAATTGTTGAATCCCTGTATTGTACACCTGAAACTAATATAACACTGTAAATAACAGCAGTGACAACACCCCAAATCTGGAATAGAACCCAATATTCCACAGGGGAATGCCAATGCTACTGCTCCTTGGGCAACACGTCGAGTAGCAAGGGTGTAAGAGGATTCAAATCTCAAGGCTGTTAGCTGTGTCTTTTAACTGCTCCCAACCAAGTATAGTCATTCAGAGTCCAGTCCTTGCTGCCTTTGTGAGTGTGTGTGTAGTAGGTAATAAAAAGTTATTAGAGGGGCCCCTGGGAGGCTCAGTTGGTTAAGCGTCTACCTTCGGCTCAAGTCATGATCCCAGGGTCCTGGGACTGAGCCTCGCGTCAGGCTCTCTGCTCAGTGGGAAGTGTGCTTCTCCCTCTCTCTCTGTGCTCTCTCTCGCTCGCTCACTCACTCACTTAAATAAATAAATAAAAATCTTTTCAAAAAAAAGTTGTTAGAAAGAAAGCACTCACCTCTTCCAATAAAAAGATCAAAATACCAGACTCAGGAAGTGAGCACAGAAATAACAATTAAGCTTTTAGAAAGAACCTATGGTTTTCTTAAGCACTCTGTCGTTTCACTAAAAGCTTGTCCTGGACAGCCTGGGACTGGGTCACACAGTGAGGCCCAGACTCTAATTCTAGCTTTACCACCAATTACCTGGGTAAGCATAGGTAAATGACCTGTAGCCCTTAATTTTCAGATCTGGAAAATTACGTAAATGCCAATCTTCCCCAAGGTCTCTTTCAGGTCAAACTCCCTCCACAACCCACAGTTTCAGAGAGCAGTTACACTTGTTTCACTGAAAGTGTATGTTTGTCCCCAAAATGTAACCAAAGAGACAGTATAGCATTTCTGAGGGACTCTGGCGTGCCCTCCTCCTTTGTTGCCTCAGTTAGAAGGACCTGCCCCAGGCTCAGTCCTTTCCAGAACTCTTCCATGTCAACCTTAATCCCTCCATGCCCCAGCCTCTCACCATGATACCACTGGTCCCTCGGACAGAGGCCATAGGTCCTTCAGACACTAATTTAGGACCTTGAATTCTGATAAGGAAACCATTTCTCCATTCAAAATTTTTGGCCTCTATGCCAGAATTAATGTGATGGGTAATTGTGTTTCGGCTGTGGTAACGCTGTTTAACAAACAAACCCAGACTGAGTGGTGGTACACAAGTCATTATTTCTCACTTGTGGGCTCCAGGGTTGGTTTGGGAAGCTCTGCCTTAGGCTGCAGGTCAATTGCAGATCCACTGTTTAATTCTGATAACAGCAGCTACATGGGTCACGTTTTCTTTTCATGGCCATGGCAGAGGCCCAAGAGGCCCTAAGCCGAATGAGCACTTTGGCACCTCTGCTCAGGTCCATCGAGGGAAGTGAGTCACATGACCAAGTCCAAAGCCCGTGACACAAGGAAATCTACTCTCCCCCACCCCTTACTGGGGGTCCCCGCAAAGTCACATAGCAAAGGGTATGAAGATCTAATTTCTTTTTTTTTTAAGATTTTATTTATTTATTTGACAGACAGAGATCACAAGTAGGCAGGGAGGCAGGCAGAGAGATAGGGGGGGAAGCAGGCTCCCCGCTGAGCAGGGAACCCTATGTGGGCCTTGATCCCAGGCCCCTGAGATCAGGACCTGAGCTGAAAGCAGAGGCCTAACCCACTGAGCCACACAGGAACCCTGAAGATCTAATTTCAATAAAGGGAAGGAGTAAAGAGTGGGGACAATACTCTTCTCTATGTTTTTCTCCCCAATATTTTCTTATGAAAAAGTTCAAACACAGAAAATGTGAAGGGATTTTATGGGAAAAACCCATATACTCACCACCTAGATTCTATAATGAATGGTTCACTGCCACTTTATGGATGACATTGGCCATCTATTTCTTCACCCCTTCATCACTCAATCTTATTTTTGATGCGTTTCAACGCAGCTCGCGCACATCGGTGCATTTCCTCCTAAATATTTAAGTATGCATAAAGTTACCTATAATATAGCTTGCAGTTCAATTTGTTCCCTTGAGGTAACATTTACAAAAAATATAACAATGCACAAATCTGAAATGGACCATTCTCTGAGTCTTGAAAAATGCTTGTACCTGTGTATCCCAAACTGTGCTCTAGATACAGAACCCTGTTATCGCCTCAGAAAGTTCCCCGGGGACATAGATTTTTTGGTAGTTTTCTTTTTTAATCTCACAAATGGGTCAACTGCAGATCCACATGAGGTAGTCTAAAAATTGCCCCACGGCTAAGCAGAACACAGAGGAATGAGTGGAAACACAATGAAGCAGGGGACACAGTCATCTTTCCGGGGGCTGCCTGAGGCTATGGCCTGAATGACAGATTGCTCACAGAATGTGTGTGTGTTTTACAACTATTTTGAGAGCCTTTTGGAACTGTTGCCACTCTCTAGTGAACACAAAAATGCTCACCCTCAGATCTTTTTTTTTTTTTTAAGATTTTATTTATTTGACAGAGATCACAAGTAGGCAGAGAGGCAGGCAGAGAGAGAGGAGTAAGCAGACCCTCTGCTGAGCAGAGAGCCTGATGCGGGGCTCGATCTCAAGACCCCGGGATCATGACCCAAGCCGAAAGCAGGGGCTTTAACCCAGTGAGCCACCCAGGCGCCCCATCACCCTCAGATCTTTGCACAACTTAGAAAAGGTCCCCTTTTCCAAATGGAAGTAGCCCCCACTAGGGCATACTCTTGGTGAGCAGGAGGTTCCATGGTTTCATCCCAGCGACCCTGCTCTCCCCTGAGCTAGCACTCTTGACCACACAAGCATGCCTGAGGCCCTGGGAGAATGCTCTGCTCCAGGCTTGTGTGCTTGGTGTTGGTGAGATGGTGGTGAGAAAGACAGATGTGATTTTTGGCCTCAAAGAGCCTGTGTTCAAGTGGGACCAACTTCTATTATAGGTTGTACAATCAGCGGCAACTTGGATATAACAATAGTTAGAATTCAGGACTTAGAGTTGTTAAGTGAACAGTCTACTATATCTATCTATCTACCTACCTACCTGTCTATCTATCTTTAGAGAGAGGAAATGCATGTGCAAACAGTGGGGTGGGGGTGCAGAGATAGAGGGAGAGAGGGAGAGAGAGAGAGAATCCCAAGGAGGCTCCATGCTCAGTGCGGAGCCCCAAATGGGAATGGAACTCACAACCTCCAAGATCATGACCTGAGCCAAAATAGTCTAACACTTAACCGACTGAGCCACCCAGACACCCCAATAAGTGAACAGTCTAGAGTTGATAAAGACAGACTGAAAATCCTTGAAGTCCAGATACAGGAAAACACTGACTCTAACCCACTTGCAACTGATGTCCAACAGGACTGAGAACCACTTCTTAATCACATCCTAAGGCTTTCTCTTAATGGAGAGAAATCAGAAATGAGAATTGGATCCCTTGGGTATATTATTCATTGTCTGTTATCAATACGTTCATATTTTGCTCATTGTTAGTGAGTCATTTCATCATGCATGCTAAAGCATTCTCGACGAATCCTCTCCACTTCCATTATTTGTAAAGTCCCAGGTTGAAAGAATCATTTCAAAAGGTTTGTCTCATTAATGCCTTCAGGAGCCCAGTAGCTTCTGTACCTGTGTGAAGCCCTCAGTCTGAGAAAACACAGAGCGGGTGGATCATGGGGAGCTGGAGAGTCCATGCCCCTTCACCGTAATTCAAATATACCAAGTAAACAGCCAAAAATAGTGACAACAGTATTAATAATAAAATAAAAGTGCTGGCAAAACAAAACGTGCTTTTGGAATCGGGTTGCCTAATCAGGGACCTATGAGGTCTGTCGATAGAAATGTACACTTGGTGTGCCCATTGGACAGACCAGGTAATTGGCAGTAACACCTGATACAGAACAGGCGATGGCCCTGTAATTGGGCCCATTCTTACCTTAGATTCTCTCCCATTTTTCTCAGGTAGAGGAAATCTGAAAGTAGGCTGTCCATGAATGGTATAGGATCTTTGGACTGTCACTGGGGACATGGTCTCTTCCCTTTTTGTCCTACTGTACTCAGCGTATAGCTTCCATCTTCGAGGTCACCTCATGGTCCAAGATGACAGGTGGTGCTCCAGCCCTCAAGTTTGTTTTCCAGGCCGGAAGAAAGAAAGTAAAAGAGGAAGGATGAAACGCCATACATTGTTAAGGATCCTACCTGGAAGACCCACCCAATGCTCCCACTCACATTTCACTGAACAGACCTTAGTCCCATGGCCATAGCTCACTGCAAGGGAGGCTGGGAAATGTAGGGGTTTTTGTTTGTTTGTTTGTTTGTTTGTTTTTGTCTTTCCTTTTTTAAGCTGGGCACATTGACAAGGTTTCAGTTACTAAGAAAGAGAAGGATAGAAGGAGATATTGCAGGCTGACTAATTATCTCTGCCTTTGTTGCAAGTAAGTGGCACTTACTGAAACTACTCTGCTTGTGGGAGCTGAAGAATAAACCCAGTATAAAGATTATTTGCACAAGGTTGGTCTTTATTTTTTCCAGAAGTCAAGAGAAATGCACAAAATACCAAATTAACCTTTATTTATTTATTTGTAATGAACCATTTTCAAGTGAACAATCCAGGGGCATTCAGTATGTTCACAGTGTTGGGCATCCATCACCTCTCTCTGGTTCCAAAACATTTTCATCACCCCCAAAAGGAAACCCTGAATTCATTAAGCAGCTACTCTCTAGTTCCCATTTCCCCTAGTCCCTGGTAACCACAGATGTGTGGTTCTGTCTCTACAGATTCATCTATTCTGCATAATTCATATGAATGAAATTGTACCACACGTGTCTGGCTTCTCTCACTTAGCATTGTGTTTTCAAAGTCCATCCACACTGTAGCACGTGTTTGCACTCGTTCCTTTTTGTGGCTGAATGTAAGAGGAGAATCTTCTTAGCAGGTGCAGTCCCCAGCCCCCCACTCCGCCGCCACTCCATGCCACATTCTGAACCAAGGCCCCAGCAAAAATCGGATGCCTTGTACTTGGGTCTATGGTGTTCTGAGTATTCTTGCTGAGACAGAAGTTGGTATGAGTACCAAGACCTTGGCCTATGTATCCTTCCCCATAGCTAATGTATCCTCTATTTTCTTTGAAGCAGCAAGGTGCCCTTCTGAGGCTCACAACTGCCCTCAGCCAACCATGACAAACCTGTCCCTTATCTTCCCAGCCTCTCTTGTAGCCGCCAAGCTCCGGGCCATGAGATGTAAGCAGAAACTGCTGGGCAGAAGGGGTCCTTCCACCTTTTCTTGCTCTGATGGTAGGCCTGATGGTTGTACCTGTCTTGCCATCACAAATGCTCAGCCGTGCAGCAATCCAGTCCTTACATCCTTGAGGCCTCAAGTCTACCCTAGAGAGCACTCCTGTTACAGGAGAAAGAGAAATGCCTATTTGTTTCAGCCACGGGGAGACAGGTGTTCTGCTACTTCCAGCAAAAGTATGTCTAATGAACCCGCTGTGCTCCTTTTCAGTGATCAGTTTCCCGAGACCCATCAGAGGCAAAAATTACAGCTGCCGTGGAGAGAAGGAAGATGCTTCTGCAGAGGGCTAGATTGTGGCCAACCTCCGACTAGAGTCTAAGACAGCATTTTTCTAGCATGGCTCTTGAATCAGAAATACAATCTGTTCAACTTCATACAGGCATGAAAGCAAGAGTGCCCGGGTCTTCCTAGCTCTTTCTGCCCCTCTTGCTTAAAGAAAAGGATCATCTCTTCATCCCCATGGTCAACGTGGATGCTAAAAAAGAACTTAAAAAAATGCAATACCTACATTTTGCTTAATGTTGTGAGACGGAAGCAGATAGCTAGAAGGGACAAACCTGAGCTGTTAATAAATGCTTTAAAGACTGTCTTGCGCTCCTAGCAAGGTCTTTGTGATTTTAAAACATCTTGCTAATAAGGGCATTTTCTCCAGTATGTGCTTAAATATTTTCAGATTACTCGAAGATAATTAAAAAGGAATCTTGAGGTTTCCCAATGCTTTGCTTAAATGACTCACATTTAGGGGAATCTCAGTGTGGATAATGAGAAACATAAAACAAAACTAGGAGTGCCTAGAAGTGACTTTGCTTTTGTTCCAGAGAATCTTCATTTTGAAATTGAATTAGGAGGGATTTTTGGTCCTTGGAAATAGAATAAAGAATAAAGCACTCTGATTTGAAGATGATAAAATAGCTGGGGGGAAAAAAAAGCCCAAACCTATTATGTTATATTTAAATGTATATTTTATTTAATTTGGAACATATTACAGGATTATTGTAGCATTAAATATATAAAAGATATTTAAACCCTTTCTGTTTTCCAGGACTGGACTGAAATTTAGCTATATATATTTACCAACAAAGATCGTAAGTGGTTCTTGGCAACTGCTAGTCCATAGAAACAGAGCTGCAAAAGTAAGATGGGGCAGAAAAGACAGTAGATAAAAGCAAATGATAAATGAGAAGATATGAATTCTAAGAAAAGTAGATGATCAAGAATCTACAAGAGGTACCTTAGAAACATACAGAAGTCACAAAACAACTTCCAGTTAAATGGCATTGCAGGTATCTAGCTAAACATTACAAAAAAATGACCTCTGTTTTATTAATATACATTGAATATTCAACAGATGTCTTTGAACATCCACTATGGACCAAGTGTTGTGCTCAACATATTGGTTGGCAGGACCTAAGACAAACACAAAAAGCAACAATAAAAAAAAAATACAACAAGGGCACCTGGGTGGCTCAGTGGGTTAAGCCTCTGCCTTCAGCTCGGGTCATGGTCTCAGGGTCCTGGGATCGAGCCCCACATCGGGCTCCCTGCCCAGCGGGGAGCCTGCTTTCCCCCTCTCTCTTCCTGCCTCTCTGACTAATTGTGATCCCTCTCTCTGTCAAATAAATAAATATATTTTAAAAAAATACAACAGCAACAAGGACAACAGAAAGACATCCCCTGCTTCCAAAGAGTGTAATGAAAAGTGGGGACATCAGCAAATAATCAGGTAACATGATGCAATATGGGAACAGTCTCATATGTAAGTATACTCAGGGTATTTGGAGGAAAATATCAGAAAACAGACATAATCTAGATTAAGGAGGCTTTCTGGAGTGGGTAGTGTCTGAATTGGGCTTTCAACAACTAACAGCAGGTGCCGGGCAAAATGATCAGTACTACAAAAAGAGGAGGCCTACACAATAGCCCAGAGGTATTAGGATTTCTTCACACTTCCTTGAAAGGGAAGGTGAGAGAGTAGGGGCCGTCACCAGAGATGAATCGAGAGAGGTAGGCAGGGGGCAAATCACAAGTGTACTAGTCAGGACAAGCTTAGGTTTTTAAAAAAATTTTTTGAGTATAGTTGATACACGATGTTACATTAGTTTCAGGTGTACAACTTAGTGACTTGACAGGTTCATCCAAGTGTAGACATCGTAGCTACCCTCTGTCCTGTTATGACACTATTAAGGCCATAGCTACACTCTGTCCTGTTATGGCACTATTAAGGCAACTGACCATATTCCTTACTCTGTGCCTCTTATCCCTTTGACTTACTCATTCCATAACTGGAGGCCTGGAGCTCCCTCTCCCCTTCACCCATTTTGCCCACCCCCGCCTTCCTCCCCTCTGGCAATCATCAATTTGTTACAGATCTGATTCTGCTTTTTGTTTGCCTATTCTTTTTTTTTTTTTTTTTTTTTTTAAAGAGCCACTTAGAAGTGGACTCAAATGGTAGTTGTGTTTCTCATTCTGGCTTATTTCACTTAGCATTATATTCTCTGACTCCATCCATGTTGTTTCAAATGGCATGACCGCATCTTTTTTATGGCTGCATAATATTCCTGTGTGTGTGTTTTCTTTATCCATTCATCTATGGGTGCACACTTGGGCTGCTTCCATAGGGATGCATATATCGTTTCGAATTAGTGTTTTTGTTTTCTTTGGGTAAATATCCAGTAGAGGGATTTTTAGATCATATGGTATTTCCACTTTTAATTTTGCGTGGAACCTCCATGCTCTTTTCCACCATGGTTGCACCAATTTACATTCCCCCTAACAGTGCACTGGGGTTTCTTTTTCTCCACATCCTCACCAACACTTGGTATTTCTTGTCATTTTGATTTTAATGACAGGTGAGGTTTTACTGTGGCAACAACCCCAAAGTTTAAAAAAAAAAAAAAAACTGCCTCTAGACTATATGTCATACATGGGCTCTTCTGTCTTATAATATTACCATCTCAAGCTGAGGCTTCAGGATTCACCCCTGCAGGGGAAGACAACACAGAAAATCACACACCTGCTCTCAAATACTTCTGCTCAGAAGTGATGCTCATTACTTCCTTCATTTCACTGGCCAACGCGTGTTGTAGAACCACCACAAGCTTCAGGGAAATAAAAACTGAAAAAGTCCCTGTGTTCAGAAGGAGAAGGGAATTGGACATGTGGCAGATCACTAGCAACATCTACCAGAGGCCTTAGGCACCACACTTAAGAATTTTTATTATCCTCAAAATGCAGGCACAATTCCAAACAGAGGCAAAACAAACACAAGAAACTCAGCCATACCCCTGGTTGTCCTCTGGTTTTATTTATTTTTTATTTTTATTATTTTTTAAAGGTTTATTTACTTGAGGGTGGGGGAAGTAGGGGCAACTGTGAGCTAATCCAGAGAGAATACTAGCAAGAAGCAACCACTATTGCTAGGGCTAGGAACACAATAGGGAAGAGGTGGGGTTACCGGAACCTGAGCAGTCAGAGGAGAGGCCCAATGGAATTGATTTTGGGGCGTTCTAAGAGGCTAGGTTGCTGCTGCCGAAGCAGGTTCTGGAAGGATCTAAATGAAACTGGAGGCTGCAGCAAACCACTGCTGGTGGGGCAAAGCAGTTAGAAATAGCAGGAGTATGGAAGGAAGCCCTCAGCCCCTCTTGTTGCCTTCCACTCTCCCATAACAGCCTCCCATCGGTAGAACCGAAAAGGATACCCCACCACGGTTCCAGCTTCCACACCCCTGGCCCCCGGGCATTTAGCAAACCCCTCATTCTCTGTCTATCCAGCCTATGATCTTCCACTCCCTGGGGTACACCACGCTCCCTAGTTGGTGTCCCATTCTTCTATCACCCGCATCCCCAACTATCTGTGTTATGTTGCAGATACATTGGGAGCGGCGCCCAAGGGGTTCAGTTGGTTAAGCGTCCGATTCTTGATTTCAGCTCAGGTCATGATCTCAGGGTCACGAGATCGAGCCCCACATTGGGCTGGAAGCTCAGCATGGAGTTCTACTTATGCCCTTACCCGGTTCTGCTCCTCTCCGTGCTTTTGTGTGCTCGTGCACCACTCCCCAAATTAAACAAAGAAAATCTCAAAAAAAAATTTTGGGGGAGAAATCACTCAAATTAACATCCAGTAAAATGTATTTTTTAAATGTGCAGTTATCTGGCTGGGGATCCATAGCTCAGGGGTTAGAGCACCAGTCTTGTACAGTGGTCTGAATTTCACACAGGCACAGAGTCCCATAACGACCACCACAATCAGGAAGCAGCACAGTTTTGTCACCCCCAAAACTTCCCTTGTGCTCTCCCTTTCTAATTACACCCTCCCTCTCTCACTCACCCCCGGCAATTACTGATCTGTTTTCCGTGACTTTTGTTTTGTCTTTTTCAGAATGTCATATAAATGGAATCAGACGGCATACAAGCTTTGAGACTAACTTCCACTCCGCATCACACCTTTGTAATTCACTCAAATTGTTATGTATGTCAACTGCTCATTCCTTTTCATGGTGGAATAACATTCTATCGTAATGATGTGCTAGAGTTTGTTTATTCTTTTCCCCATTGAAGGAAATTTGGGTTGTTTCCAGTTTGGGGCCAGTACAGGTATCCCCTGCTTTTCCAAAGTTCTTGTCAAGCGACTTCACTTTTATGGCAGGCCTACAATAGTGCCTGTTTTGGCTAACAGAAAGAAATCCAAAGAGGATTTTCACTTTTATGGGAAAAAAAAAAAGAAAAGCAAAATATAGCATTCAGGGTTTGTTTTGGAGGGAGCCATTAATCAGGGAAACTCGCCCCCTCCCCCCGCCCGAGGAGCAGCAAGAATGGCCCCGCCAAAGTCCTTCCCTGGGAACTACACTCAGCATCTCAGCATCCAGCCACAGGACCTTTGCATTGGATCTATGAGCATCTGTGCTTGATCTCGATTTATTCTGTACATCCATTAGTGAAATGTGTTGTGAGATACCAGAAAAACCTAAGAGAGGTTATTTCTTTGTGTCTGAGAATGCTCAAAAAATTTTTCCATATAAATTAATAACAACTGTTTGTTCACTTCATGTCATTTCAGCTTATAAAGTTCTCATAGAAATGCTCTAGTTTTGGATAGCAGAGGAAACCTGTGTAAATAAAGCCACTATTAACACTCATATGCTGGTTTTTGTATAAACAGATCATTTCTCTTGGATATATACCTATGAGTGGGGTGTGCTTGCTCTTATGGGTAAATGCATGTTAATTTTATAAGGAACTGCCCAACTGTTCTCCACAATGGCTAGAATAGTCTGCATTCTGACCTGTGCTTGGTATTGTCAGTATTTTCATTTAAGACATTCTAGTAGGTTGTAATCATGGTATTGATTTTTCTTCTCCTAAGTGGCTAATGATGTTAACTCTTTTCACATCATTATTTGTCATCCACATATCCTCTTGTCTGTGCAAGTCTTTTGTTCATTTTTCAATTGAGTTTATTGTTTGCATATAAACCTCTAATTACTCTATTTTTTTAAAAATGTACTTTCCCCCTTTGAATTGCTTTTGCACTTTTGTCAAAAATCAACTGACCGTATTTGTGTGTACACAAGTCTCTGGACTCTCTTCTGTTACATTGATCTATGTATCTATTCCTTCACCAATACCATCCTGTCTTGATTGCTTCACACTTTGAGGTTCTATAGTGAATCTTATATTGAGTAGTATGAGGTCTTCAATTTTACTCTTCTTTTTAAAAATTGTTCTGGCTATCCTAGTTACTTTGACCTTCCTATTCATGTTCGATTTCCCTTGTCTAGATTTACAAAAAATTCTGCTGGGATTTTTTTTTAAGATTTTATTTATTTATTTATTTGACAGACAGAGATCACAAGTAGGCAGAGACGCAGGCAGAGAGAGAGAGGAGGAAGCAGGCTCCCCGCTGAGCAGAGAGCCCGATGCAGGACTCGATCCCAGGACCCTGAGATCATGACATGAGCTGAAGGCAGAGGCTTTAACCCACTGAGCCACCCAGGCGCCCCTCTGCTGGGATTTTGATAGGAGTTGTATTAAATCTGTACATCACTTTGGAGAAAATTAACACGTTTTCTAGGGTTAGTCTTCCAGTCCACAAACATGGTAGGTCTCTCCATTTATCTAGTTCTTCTCTGATTTCTTTCATGAGCGTTTTGTAGTTTTCAGCATATAGTACATGTTTTGTCAAATTTATCTCTAAGTATTTCCTTGTCTACTATTGTGAATTACATATTTAAAAGATTTCATCTCAAATTGTACATTGCTAATATATAAAATATGATTGATTTTTGTGTGCTGACATTGGATCCTGAGACCTCGCTTAACTTCATTTTCTAAGTAGGAAATCATATCATGTATGATTACATCTCCTATAAATAGGAGAAATTTTCTAATATCATTTGAAAACTCCCTTTTCCTTCCTTTCCTTTGTGTTCCTTCTGAATTTTTTTTTGTTTTTCATCTGCCCCAATATTCCATTTAAATTTACATACTGTGATTTTTGCTACATGTATGCCTTTTATTGATCTTTCCTGCCTTACTGCACTGGCTTGGAGTTCTAATACAGTGTTGAATAGGAGTGATGATAGTGGACTTTCTTGCTTTTTCCCCCTCATCTTAAAGGAAAGAATTCAGTCTTTAATCTTAAGAATGATATTAGCAGTGTTTTTTTTATGAGCTCTTTATCAGGTTAAGGAAGTCCCTTTTATTCTTATTTTGTTCATAGGTATTATCATGAGTGGATGTTGAATTTTGTCAAAAGCTTTCTCTGCATTAACACAATCATGTGCTTTTTTGTTTGTTTGTTTGTTTCTTTAGACAGTTGGTATGGTTGATTGCATTGACTGATTGCCTCACATTGAAACAGCCTTGCAGTCTCAGGATGAACACCACTCAGTTGTGGTGTATACCTCTTTTTTAACCCAAGATTTTATTTTTTTGAGAGAGAGAGAGAGAGAGAGAATGCATGCACATGCAAGTAGGGGCAGCAGCAGATGGAGAGAATCTGAAGCAGACTTCCCCTGAGCATAGAGGCTGACAGGCGGCTCAATCTGACAATGCTGAGATTATGACCTGAGCTGAAACCAAGAGTCAGATGCTTAAATAACCAACTAAGCCACCCAGGCACTGCATACTTCTTTTGCTACATTGTTAGATTCAATCTGGTAATATTTTGTTGAGGATTTTTATGTCTAAATTCATGAGAGATATTGGCTTGTAGCTTTCTTTTCTTGAAATCCTGGGTTTTGATATCAGGGTAGTATTAACCTCATAAAATAATGGCTCACTCTCTTGTATTTTCTAGAAGGGTTTGTGTGGAATTGGTGTTATTTCTTCATAACATGTTTGGTGGGATACGCCAGTGAAACCACCTGGGCCTGTAGAATTCTTTTTTGTAATGTTTCTGACAAGTTCAATTTCTTTTCTTTTGTTTAAAAGATTTTATTTATTTATTTATTCACCTATATATCTATGAAAGAGTGAGAAAGAGCAGGAGGAGGAGAAGAGGGAGAGGGAGAGGGAGAGGGAAAAGCAGATTGCATGCTGAGCATGGAGCCGAATGGGGTCTTGATCTCAAGATCTCATGATCTCAAGACCCTGAGAGCATGACCTGAGCTGAAATTAAGTGTCCCAATTTCTGCAATAAGTATATGTAGTATGCTGAATTACGGCCTCTCAAAAGACATCTATATCCTAAATTCCAGAATCTGTGATTACATTACTTTAATGGTAAAAGGTACCTTGCAAATGTGATTAAGTTAAGGATATTGAGAAGGGGCGAATACTTGGATTGTCTGAGTAGGCCCTAAATGTAATCACAAGAGTCCTTAAAAGGGGGAGGCAAAAAGGTCAAAGTAGAAATTAGGAGATGTGACATTGGAAGCAAGTGGTTACACTGCTGGTTTTGAAGATGGAAGAAGGAAGGTCACCTAGATGGCTCAGCTGGTTAAGCATCCCATTCTTGGTTTCAGCTCAGGTCATGATCTCAGAGTCACACGATCAAGCCCTGCATCAGGCTCAGTGCTCAGTGAGGAGTTTGCTTGAGATTCTCTTCCTCTCCCTCTGCCCCTTATGCCCCCTCAAATAAAGTCTTAAATAAGAGATGGAGGCTGGCATGCCTGGGTGGCTCAGTCCGTTAAGCATTTGCCTTTGGCCCAGGTCATGATCCCGGGATCCAGGGACTGAGACCCGAATCAGGCTCCCTGCTCAGTGGGGAGCCTGCTTCTCCTGCTCCCTCTGCCTGAAGCTCCCCCTGCTTGTGTAATTTCTCTTTCTCTCATTCTGTCAAATAAATAAACAAACAAATAAATAAATAAAAGTCTTAAAAAAATAGATGGAGGCTTAAAAAAAAAAGGAGGGGTTGCACTTGGGTGGCTCTCATTTAGTTAAGCATCTGTCTTCAGCTCAGATGATGATCTCAGGGTCCTGGGATCAAGTCCTGAGATTGAGCTCTGCATTGGGCTCCTTGCTCAGTGGGGAGTCTACTTCTCCCTCTCCCTCTCCCTCTGCTCCTCCCCATCCCTCTCCACCACCACCTCCAACTCTAATTGTGTATAATCAGTATAATTATGCTCTCTCTTGTTCTCTCTTTATCTATCTAAAGATAAATAAATAAAATCTTTTTTAAAAAGATGGAGGAAGGAGCCATAAGGCAAGTAATACAGCTCCATAAGTGGAAAAGGCAAGGAAACGGATTCTTTTCTAGAGCCTCCAAAAGGAGCCAGCTCTGCAGACACCTTGACTTTAGCCCAGTGAAACTGATTTCAGACTTTCGTTTCATGTGCACTTAAGGACAACATGTATCCTGCTGTTGTTGAGTGAAATGTTATATAAATGTCAATTAGATCCAGCTGGTTGATGGTGTTGTTCAGATCTTCTATACCCTTATTGATTTTCTGTCTGTTAGTTCTAGCTCTTACTTGAAGAGTATTAAAGTCTCCAACTCCAATTGTGTATAATGCTTATTTTTCCTTTCATTCCTGTCAACTTTTGCTTCATGTATTTTAAAGCTCTATTATTAGATGCATCCAGGATTGTGTGGTGGACGGTCCCTGAGAAGGTGAGTCCCAATGAACTCAACCCTTGATGTTCATACTTTTCTGTAATCATCTCCCATTGAATGGGGTCAAGACCGGGCACATGTTTTTAACCAGTAGATTATGGCAAAGGCGATGGGACATCATGATCTCGATTAAGTTATGTTATATGGCAAAGATAATGAAATGCCGCTTCCATAATTATGTCTTATGTAAGACTCTCTTAGCAGATCAGCATGAGAGATCATCTTTGTTGGATTGATAAAGTAAGTGGCCATGTTGAAGAAGCCCACATGGCAAAGAACTTCAGCCAGCTTCTAGAAATTAAAGATGGCTTCTTATACCCGAGGGTGGCCTCCAATGGACAGCCAGCAAAAATCCAGGGTCCTTGGTGATACTGCTGTAAGGAAATGAATTTTGTCTAAACCTGAATGCATTTGGTAGTGGATCTTTTTCCAGTCAAGTTTATGATGACACTGCAAATGCACATGCAGGTTAGGGTGAACCTAGGAGCTCATAAACAACTCTACAAAGTTGTTTTCCCAAGTTGCTCCCTCTCCAAGATCTCGCTGGGACTTTGCAGTTCCTTGGAGTTCCCCTTTCAATCCTTTGGCAAGAAATCTGAGGGTTTTTTTTCTAAAAGATTTTATTTATTTATTTGACAGAGAGAAAGATCACAATTAGGCAGAGAGGCTGGCGGGGTGGGGGAGGGGAGCAGGCTCCCTCCTGAGCAGAGAGCCTGATTCGGGCTTGATCCCAGGACCCTGAGATCATGACCTGAGCCAAAGGCAGAGGTTTAACCCACTAAGCCACCCAGGTGCCCCCAAATCCAAGTATTTACTTCTCTCTCCCATCTACTTCCTGCAACTTCACCTATGTCTGGAGGCAAGCAACAGGAGGACCAGAGAGAAAAAAACCATACATCAATGGGCATCTGCCCTCACTGACTTGGGACCATGACTATTCTAAACCAGAAAGGAAGGTCCCCCCACCCCCCACCGCTTCCCTCAACATTTTAGGTCCTCGATGGCACTGCTCCCTCCATTGTTACTGTTGACTCAGCTGCAATGAGGGATTGCCTATTAGCTAGGGTGTGAGAGAATGGAAAAAAGAAAAATTGGTGTACTTCTCTACTCTCTCTGAACCTTGGGAGGTCTATTTTCTGCTTTTCCTGGTGCCTTCCCTGTCCATGTCACTGTCCCCTTCTGGGTTTGGACTGCCTTGAGTTCAGTCCAGTGGCTACTGGAGGGAAAAAATTGTAAACACACTGCCTGTTGTTTTACTTCAAATTCTGGTGCTCTTCCTCAATTTACCTGGTATAATTGATTTTTTTAGAGTCCTCCAATGGCTGATCCACACATTCTGTTCATTGGAAGCGAATGGGTTGAATGTGATCCTTCTGTGTTAAATGGAGTCGGAATGCTTGCATTGTAAGGCTTGTTTTCATATACAAACATGTATAATAACTGAGCATTTTCTTTGGTGTAGATTTGTGAATACTTGGGACACATCTTTTCATACTCTACCTAAGGCAATCATTATAGTATAAATATTCTTCTGGTTATCTCTTGTTATGGAAGAAATCACACTTAAACTTAGTAGCTTAAAGTAATATAAATCACTGTGTTGTTATCTCATAGATTCAGGCATTGATCAGGCTCAGCTAGGTGGTTCTTCTTTGGGAGTGTCTCGCGTGTTTAGCATAAGATGGTGGCTGGGAATAAAATAATTGGAAGACTCATTCATACAGGTGCATGGTATTTGGGCTGGGAACACTAAAAAAAAACCCTGTGGCTCCTCTGGTGTTTGTCTCTATGGCTATGTGTCTCTCTGTGGTTTCTCTAGCATGGCAGCTTCAAGGTAGATGGATTTCTTTTTAAGAATGGCTCAGCTTGGGGTGCCTAGGTGGCTCAGTGGGTTAAAGCCTTTGCCTTCAGCTCAGGTCATGATCCCAGGGTCCTAGAATCGAGCCCTGCATCGGGCTCTCTGCTCAGCGGGGAGCCTGCTTCCCCCACCCCTACCTGCCTCTCTCCCTACTTGTGATTTCTGTCTGTCAAAAAATAAAATCTTTAAAAAAAAAAGACTGGCTCAGCTTTATTGCGATATAATTGACATATAACATTATGTAAGCTTAAGGTATATGCTGTGTTGATTTGATCCTGCAGTATGATTAACACCTTAGTGTTAACTGATACCTCCATCATGTCACATAATCACCATTCCTCTCTTTGTGGTGACCTCATTTAAGATCTACTCTCTTAGCAACTTTCAAATATATGGTACAGAATTATTATCCTAATGACAACACTGCATTAGAGTCCCAGAATGTATTCGTCTTGTAACTGCAAGTTTGTGTACCAGCACATCCCTATTGCCCTCACCGCTCAGCTCCTGGTAACCAACATTCTACTCTCTGTTTCTACAAGTTCAGCTGTTTTAGATCCCACATGTAAGTGAGGTCATATGGTATTTGTCTTTCTCTGCCTGACTTATTTCACAGACTTATGGGATCTTGAGATCCATCAATGCTGTTGCAAATGGCAGGAATTCCTTCTTTCTCATGGCTGGATGGCCCACTGTATGTGTGTGTATAGCTGTATCTATATATCTCAGTCTCTCTCTCTGTGTATATATGTATATCATATTTTCTTTATCTAGTTATTTGTTGACAGACACTTGTTTCCCTACCTTGGCTATTGTGAATAATGTTGCACTAAATATGGGAATGAAGATATATCTTTGAGATCCTGTTTTCACTTTCTTTGAATAAATACCCACAAGTAGAACCTCTGGATCATGTGGTAGTTCTATTTTTAATTTTCTGACAGACCTCTGCACCGTTTTCCATAGTGGTGGTATCAATTTACATTCCCACCAACAGTGCATGAGGGCTCCTTTTTTTCCACAGGCTCGTCCACATTTGTTGTCTCATGTCTTTCTGACGATAGCCTTTCTAACAGGTGTGAAGTGATATCTCACTGTGGTCTAGATATTTTACATGGCATCTCAGGACTCCAAAATGAGTGGATAGCAAGAGTGTGAGAGTGAGTCAGGCAGGAACTAGATTGTCTTTTATGACAGGGTTTCACAAGTTTTGCAGTCTTTATTGCCACATTGTATTCTTTAAGGTAGTCACAAGGGTCCAGTGAGGTTCAAGTAGGGGAGGGAACACAGATGCCACCCTTTGATGAGGGAGTGGCAAGTTCTGGAAGAACAGGTGCAATTGGAAATACGATTATGGGGAGTTTTTGAAAATACGATCTGCTGTAAGTACTAAGAAGTCTGCAGAGAGACATTCTGTCCTCAACTTACAGGAACCCAAGAGTGTGTAATATTAAATATGATCAACATCATCAGTTTTCAGAAAACGTGGATTTTAGTAAATCTCCAGAAATTGGATCATCTTCCTGTTGTATAATTTTCTCTGTGGCTCTCCAGGTTTTTGGTGTTTGCAATTTCATTGGGAACCTGCATGGAGCTTCAAGCTATATGGATTTTTACAGGAGCTGGGGGCAGTCTGGACCAATAGGGAACAATGCTAGCTAAAATCTTTTTTTAAATTTATTTAAATATTTTTATTTATTTATTTGACAGACAGAGACCACAAGTAGGCAGAGAGGCAGGCAGAGACAGAGGAGGAAGCAGGCTCTCCGCCGAGCGGAGAGCCCGATGCTGGGCTCGATCCCAGGATCCTGGGATCACGACCCAAGCCAAAGGTAGAGGCTTTAACCCACTGAACCACCCAGGCGCCCCTGCTAGCTAAAATCTTGAAGACAGTCCTGTGCTTTAATGAAGGTACTAAGCAGCTTGGCAGAGTGTTCACCTACAGAGGAACCTGGAAGGCTTCAGTGTTGCAAATATCCTTAATACCTAATGCCATCCCTACCTTATTCTTATTACTCTTTATTCTTTTTAGTTAAGCTCCACTTTCTTCAAGAAATTCTCTTAAAAATGCAACCCCCCTGGGAGAGAAAACATGAACTGTTGGTGTGGATTTCAGAGCAGTTCAATAAACACTTATGAGCATAGCGTTAGGCACTGGGAATCCAGTGATTAAGAATTCCATCACTCCAGGGGTGCCTGGCTGGCTCAGTAGGTGGAACATCCAACTCTCCATGTTGGGGTTATGGGTTCGCGCCCCATGTTGGGTGTAGAGATTACTTTTAAAAAATCTTTAAAAAAGACAATTCAATCTCTTTTCTTCCTTGATCATAGGAACAAGGTGGATTGAAAATTCTAGTTCCTGAGGAATTGGAGACTTTATCCTCCAGAGTCCGCTTTATAATTTTTTTTTTTTTCTAGAGCTGTCCCAAGAATCATCAAAGATTCCCCGGGCTACCATAAGGTCAACATAAAAGGGCCACCAGTATAATCTCCACCCTCACCCCCCTGCTGCTCATCTAGGAGGAATGGCAAGTGCTCGGTTCCTTCTGGTTCAAACCTGTTCCCCAAGAGGGCTGGTTACACAGTCCAGAATAAGAAGTCAGTCTATTCCCCAAGTGGTGAAAGAGGTATTTGAACGCTTGCTCCCCATTCCAAGCCCTTATCAGTCCCCACTTTGGGACAGACTTAGAGCAGAGGTTTGAATGAAGCCTGGTTGAGTCTGGGAAGCCCTGAAAGCTGGAAGGTACTGTGAGAGTTGTGGAAAGAGAGGTGGAAGGGGCAACGTGGCTTCGCGAACCTTCGCTTCCCCCAGGGTGCTCGCTCCCCACCTCCCACCCCTTGACTGGGCTCAGGACAGCCGCACCCTGGCCTGAGACGGACCACTTCGCTGGGGGCCCCAGAGACAGGACCCAAGATCGCACAGCGCGCGAAACCAAGCTGCCGCTCCGGCCAGGCACCGGCGACCTCTGGCGTCGCATTTAGGAAGCGCGGCGGCGACTGCCCAGGGACGGCCCCGCGACCCCAGACGGCCTGGCCAGGTACGCCGGGACCGGGTGAGGAGCGCAGGCAGGCCGGGGGCCGACGGCCGCTCCCCTGAGTTGGAGGGCCCCAGCCCAGTGAGTTTAGGCCTCGGCGAGAGCGCTCGGCACCGCGCGGCGCGGCGCGGCTGGGGGCCGAACAGGTGCGCGGGCGGGGGGCGGTGCTTGGCGATCCTGCGCACTGCGCGCGCCCCTCCCCCACGCGCCTCCCGGCGCAGCCCCGGCCCGGCGTGCGCGGCGGGGGGTGGGGGGGGAGGAGCTGCGGCGGCGGCGGCGGCCACTCGGGCAGGTCGGCGGCGCCGCGGGAAGCCGCCGACGGCGCGGGCTGTTGGTCCCCGCGCGCAGGAGGCGCGGGCGGCCCGGGGACCATGGAGTCTGGTGACGCGGCGCGCCTCGGCCCGGGACGGGCGGCTCGGTCCCCGCCACCGCGGCTGCTGCTGCTGCCCCTGCTCCCGTTGCTGCTGGGTCGGGGGCTGCGCGTCGCGGCCTCGGCCTCCTCTGGGGCGGCGGCTGAGGACAGCAGCGCCATGGAGGAGCTCGCCACGGAGAAAGAGGCGGAGGAGAGCCACCGGCAAGACAGCGTGAGCCTGCTCACCTTCATCCTGCTGCTCACGCTCACCATCCTCACCATCTGGCTCTTCAAGCACCGCCGGGTGCGCTTTCTGCACGAGACGGGGCTGGCCATGATCTACGGTGAGCAACCCCCCGCCCCCCACCGCGCCCACCACCCCGACACCCCTTTCGCGGCCCGGCCGCTGCGCTCCCCCCGACCCCGCCCCGCGCTCCCCCTTCACTTGCCAACGTGTTTCTTTTCCGTTTCTCGCTGCGACGGGGTTGGTTCCCAAGGTCAACTGTCTGCATTTTCTGGCTTTCTGTTACCGTTAAAAAGAATTCCAGCCCATTTCGATGTTGCTTCATCGGGGAACCAGGAAAATGAAAGGGACGGAGGTGGCCTGGTTCTGTCCTCCGGCTTCTGTTTCGCGCCCCTCTCTTTCCGCATCGCGCTTCCGCACCCGCCCCCCTCCCCCCCACCTCCACCCCAGTTCAGCCCAACGGGGTATGTGTGCTGCGGCAGGAGGTGGGTGACTACCCTGGGGACAGAGTCACCCCAAGAGGCAGGCCCCAGTGAGAGTGGGGCGAGGGCTGAGGGTTTCTGGGTTTGGGTAAGGGTGGCCCTGGGGGCCTGAGGGATGCCACACATCCGTGGTCAGCGTGGCGTGAGCGCCCACTTCGGAAAGCTATGTTCCTGGGTCTCTTGTTAACAAAGTCGGAGCCTGGAGTGCCGTGAAAGGTGAGCGTGGTCCAGGATCCAGAGTGGTGCACTGCCATGGTGGGGCCTAGTCGGGTGTATGGGCACACCTCCCACTCTTATGTCCAGGTGGGACGTTATACCCAGGTACTTGACTTCTCCAAGGGAAGAGGAGCTTTTGTGTTCTTCAGATTGTAACATGGACTTGATTTTGAAGATACGTTTATAAGTGGACGAAGAGGAAAAGTAGTGGTTTTAACTCTGGGGTCAGCTGTCTTTTGTTGTGAAGGGTGGGCTGATGCCACCATCCTTTTCTGGATTTAATGACCTATGCTGTGTTGGGCACAGAGTGGTCAGCACAAATCTGCTGTGATTACATGGATGTCAGTTAGCTCTCATCTGAATCATCCCTCTCACCACACCCCACCCCTCATTATGACTCCAAAGGAGAAACAAGTGTTCACTTTTTGATTTGAATTTAGTGGAGTTAAGGCCCAGGGGGGTATCTTCATGGGAAATAGATGAGCCCACCTCTGACTCTTCCCAGTAAGGGAACATTTTACTTCATCACTTTTACTGGAGGGATCTCTCCATGCAGTTTCCATTTGGGGTTCCCTGATAAAGCATGGAAAGCTGACACCTGAATCTTTAATGTGAAAATTACCCTTGGCCCTGGGCCTTGCTTCTCAGGGCTCTTGATCAGTCGTTGACAGCCCAGGCTCATGGCCACCAAGGTTACAAAGTGCTTTCAGGAGCCCTCTAATTTTAAAGAGGTAGAGGCCTAAACAGATCTGTCATTGAAACAGGACCAGGTCTAAGACTGAGTTGGGATGTTGCCAATTACAGACCTGAACTCAAGCTTCAGCCTCAATACCTGGCCATTCTTGAGCTCTGCGGTTTGTATCAGTGGGTGACAAATGACTAATGCCGGGGCTGCAGGTAAGTTAGGAGGTGTACCGCGCAGATAACAGGGTGGGAACTGAAGCATGTTGTCATTTCAGGTGCTCGACTCTGAGAGATAATGCAAATGAAGATTTGCCCTTCTACGTCTATAGAGAACCATGAACATATTTTTATTTTACAGCCTCTAGATCCAACTCATTAAAGCACAGTGTGAAATATTTCTAGAAGGTAGATTGGACAGGCTCATAAATACATGTTCAAGCACATGGAAAATGAGGATTTAAAAATATTTTTCTTTGAGGGAGGACTCCATGTTTTTAGGAGCTCAGTCACCTTCATCTTAAGGCCTACAAGCAATAGTGGAATTTTCCTCCGCTGATACGTACTTTTTAAACTCATCTCAATCTTTTAGTCATTGGGGCCCTGCTGCAGTGTACCGTGTCATTTTGTGGTACTGAGATCTGGTTCAATTGATGATAGTTCTGAAGAGGCAACATCATCTCATAACATTCTGTGTCATTTTGCTCTGTCTTTGGATTTTCATGTTACCCTGAAATATACTAAGAAATTTAGTTTGTCAATATGCAATGTCCTAGGTTCTGCCAAATACTAATATTTTGATGTGAATATTTAGCCTGTAACTGTGAGAAAACAGTTCTCTGTCTCATGGATATTTAGTCTTGTGTTTTAGCGCACACACGCCCTCCATCGGAATTCTAATGTCATTTGATTATCTAATTATTCATTATTTTCTGAAGGCTCCTGGGATAGGGATTCTGATTTTTAAAAATTCAGTATGAAAATCTTTGAACGCTTAAGTGAATATAGTACAGATTTTCAGGACTTCTCTTCTTTAATCATAGTGAGAAAACAGATTTCATTTCTTGGTATCAGTGGAGGAAGTGAGTAATTGTCCCATTGCCTCTGAGTAATAAAGGACAAAAAGGCGTAAGGAAACATTTGTTAAGTATCTGCTGGGTGTCCTGTGCCCAGCTTAATTTCTGGAGGTAATTTTCAAATGTTGGTAAGTTTTTATGAGTGAAAAGTGTTCAACTACAAGTTTCAGAACTCCTTGAAACTTAAAAAAATGTTAATTTCTGCCCCTTTAAAAATATTTAAGTGACACTTTAATCTGCAAGGGAAAGCTTTAATATTTATAAATTATGATAAATAATTATATGTTTATATATATCCGTATCAAAATAAATTGTGATTCTATGAGTTTGCTGGTATAAAATATCTCTGGAAGGACAGTCAGTAGACTAGTAACGTTGGCTTTTTTTGTTGGAAAGGAAGTAGGTGGCTGTGACATGAGGTGGGAGGGAAACATCACTGTATATTCTTTTGTGCTTTTCAATTTTTGAATTACGGAAGCCGAATAACCTCTCCATGTGTTCTTGTCTCCATTCTGTGGCATTTTGATGGCATTTTAAGATGCTCCTCAAATCATCCAGTTTGATGCCCACTTCTCCCCATTTTAAACTATATTATGTTACCTGTTTTCTGTGACCTTTTTAAAAAATGATTATATCCTCCTTTCTGTGACCTTTCAACTGTTGATTGTACCCATGGAACTTCTGGATCCCTGTGCCTGGCATGCAGACCAAACGGGAAAGGGGAAAGAGATTACCTTCCTTTCCCTCTCTCCTTTTTATTTCACCATCTCTGACGAAGAGTCATGTTTTACTAGGAGTGGCTTGCGCCGAGAGTTCCCATCTTAAGCAGAGGATCCAAGGACAATACCAGACACACTGTGAATGCTCAGCATTTAACTGGCAGGGGACAGTTAGAAGCACTGCTCCCTGAAAACAGACCCAGGTAGGTGTAAGGGCCGGTGACCACAGACCAGACCCTCCGGGAATGTGAAAGCAGCAACCCCGCTCCCCTGCCTCCCAGGCCCTGTGCTGGGAACTGCGAGAGGCTGAGAGGCCGTGGACCAGAAGCCAGAACCTGGCACCCGTCTAACCTGTTTTGTCAAGGCAGGGAGCTCCCAGCTGTTTGCCCCTGCATGTGACTAAGGGCCATCCGAAAGTTCCCGGACATGGCAAGTGTTGGAGGTGGGAAAAGGTGGTATCAACGGACTGTGTCCATTAACTGTGGTTCTTTCTCATGTGGATGCTGGTTCCACTTCCCTTGTACTGTTTGTGACAGCTGATACAGTTCCAAAATATCTAGCTTGGCCCTGGCAGCCCACCACCTGCTTCTCGCTTCCTCCATGCCTATCAACTTTACAAGTATGTGTTGGTCAGTCTCCCACCCTCCCCCCCCCAGGTCCCGTGGACCACAGACTCCTCATTGCCTTTCAGAGTTGAATGGCTAAGTGCAGCCCAAGAGGGGTTTGCAGGCAAAGTCTGCAAGGGGAAGGAGGACCCTCTGAAGTAACATACAGTGAACGTTTGAGCCTGTGTGTGAGGGAACATTTCGGAGCCACCCTATTCGTGGCTAATTGGGAGCCCTCAATTGTTTTTGGTTTTGTTCTTAAGAGCCCGTCACTTTGGCCCCAGTTCGGGGCGACTCCATATGGTCTCATTTTGGCACCACATTCCTTGGGTTCAGATGCTGCCTCCGTTACTGAAAAAACTCCATAAGACTGGGTAAACTCTCTGAGCCCCCATTTCCTCTTTTCAAAAACAGAGACAGCATCCTTCACCTCACAGGATTATTGTATTATTGAGATGTTGTAAAGGTCAAGTGCATTGTCTGATACTTACACACTTGGTCAGCACTACTTCTCATTCCCAGTTCAGACTGTGTGATTCTTTGGTCAGCTTCGCTACTTGAGGCTCATTCAGTGGAGACCGCTGTAGTTTAAAAGTGCATCAGCATTCAGTTAGTGGGGATGAGGGACAATGACTTTTTTTGGGGGGGTGGGCTTTTTGTTAATACCTAGGAAAAATTTACAACATACCTACTCTACTCTTGTAGCCAGCATTCTCAATTCTTGGACTTTGTCCTTCAGAAATACCTGCACTACCATGTTACATAGATGGCCATATTTCTTGTCGCAGAAGCAAATGGCTATCCTCAAGAAGGCACTGGTTAAGTTACAGCCCATTCCTGCTGAGGAACATTATGCAGCTGGTAAAAAGGAAGTGTTGTGTAGCCACCCACACATATCGTTGTGGGAAAAAACAAGGCACAGAATAGTCTGTATAATATCATCTCATTTATTGTTTAGAAATTATGTAATGTATGCACATAACATTTAAATATGATGTGTGCTTCTCTGGAAACCGATGCAAACTTACTTAGCTCTGGTTATCCTAAGGTTGTAGAACCAGTTGCTGGGAGAGTGGGAGGGGAGGTGTTACTTTTTTCCCTTTGTACTCAGAATTCTGAGTGGCCTGAAATTTCTATGACACTGACACATTATTTTTGCAATGCGAACGTCATTTAAAAATAAAGCAAATAAGGGTGCCTGGGGGGCTCAGTGGGTTAAAGCCTCTGCCTTTGGCTCAGGTCGTGATCTCAGGGTACTGGAATCGAGTCCCGCATCGGGCTCTCTGCTCAGCAGGGAGCCTGCTTCCCCCCTCCCCCGCCTGCCTCTCTGCCTACTCGTGCTCTCTCTCTGTCAAATAAATAAATAAAATCTTAAAAAATAAAGCAAATAACTTTAATGTAGCAAAAAACACATTAGAACTAAGAGAACACAGTTATGCAGTTGGTTAGCATTCCCCTTGGGTATTGAGATGTTCTTTTTAAAGGAATGTTTAGGTGTAAAGAAAACTTGTAGTTATTTAAAAGTAATAAATGGAAGTAAAATATATCTTAAAATGAGAAAGTGACATTTCCTGAAAGTGTTTCTTAGAACTTTCAGAAGGTAACCTTTTTGGAATGATGTAATTAGAAAGTCATCATTTCACAACCCTTAGTGATGTAGACAGTGATTTTCAGTGAATTCCAAAGCCATAGGGGAGAGGTGGTTGGGGAACGTGGTACTTACACGGTGCCAAGCATCACACCACAGACCCCTTGCCTCTCACAGAGGAAAGAAGGCATCTTTACAGCAGAGAAGTCTGGCAGTCACCATTTTCTATCTAAGTCGTCAAATTTATCCTTGCTCCTTGTGGAACTATCTAGTAGTACCTGTCTCCTGATGAGAGGCAGTAGGAACCATATAGCTTTACCTATGTAGTATTCATCCTCCAAATGTTTTATCTGAATCAAATTGAGGTTTTAGGCACATCTTCTGGTTTACAGGAAATATAGGAGATAGAGAAACAAGTTATCAAATACCATGTGAAAATAATTAGACATATCCCAGGCACAGGGTAACCTACAAGACCATTGTTCATGTTTCTTCAAGAAGTCCATGTGAAGGGAAACAAAAAGTCAGGATAAGTGTCTGTTATGGACTGAATTGTATTCCCCCTCCCCTAAGATACATATGTTGAAGTCCTAATCTCTAATGTGATGCTATTTGGAAGTTGGGTTTTGGGGAGGTAATTAGATTTAGATGAGGTCATGAGGGTAGAACTTCTGTGATGGGATTATAAGAAGAGGAAGAGACCAAAGCTCCCTGTCTCTCTACCATGTGAGGATACAGTGAGGGGACAGCCATCCACAAGCCAGGAAGAGGGCTCTAAACAGAAACTGAATCTGCCAGCATCCTGATCATGAACTTCCCATCCTCCAGAACTGTGAGAAATAAATGTTGTTTAAACATGTTTAACTATGGTCTTTTGTTCTAGCAGCCTCAGTAGACTAAGACAGTGTTCTAAGTTAATGGAGACCAAAAGGCATAAGCAGTCATTGTACAGGAAACTTGATTGACTCCTAGTTCATGAAAATAAGATATAAGATGTTTTGGGGACAATCAGGGATGTCTGAATACGGGCTTGGTGTTAGATGACATTAGGGAATTACCGTTATTTTTTTAGGTGAGATAATTGAGGTTATACAGGAGAAGGTGAATATTAATTGGAGTTGTAAGCTGAAGTATTCAGGGGTCAACTGTGTGAGTCCTAATGCATGCAACTTACTTTCAAAAAGTTCAGTAAAAAAAAAAAAAAAATACACATACCACCTATATATCTGGGTGGTGGGTGAAAAGGTGTGTTTTATATTCGTCTTTCAACTTTTTGTATGTTTTGAAAATTTTGTTAAAATAGAAGATGGGGGAAGATGTTAACGTCCCTGTTAATCTGTTAGCTGGTAACCTGTTAACCTGGCTCCCTGAAAGGACGTACAGGTGAGGCAGGATACAACCTGTTACTCTCATTAAACTCTGACATTGAGTAATGCTGTTTGACATTAGTTTATAGGAGATGTTAGACTTTCATGACTTGAGAATCAGTAACAACTTCTTAATTTTAATTTTTTTTGTTTGATTTTAAGGGTCACATATCTTTTGAGAAATTGCCTCTGTTCCACTTGTAAGATAGTAGGTGTGAGGAGACTTTTCTCTTTTGATTAAAGCATGCTACCTGGCTTCTCATCAGCGTGGATATTTGTTTTAAGGGAATGCTAGCTGGCAGAACAGACCGACCCCAAATTCCAGTGGCCCACCATAAGAACAGTTCATTTTTAACCCATGTCATGGGCCAGTGGGAGAGTCTGGCAGGTGGCTCTCAGTGTGGTCATTCAAGGACCAGGTGTCTTCCAACCTGTGCTTTCCACATCCCTTGAGGCCTTGGAACTGTCCCGCTCCAGCCAGTGAATGAGAAAAGAAAAAAGAGGCTCACATGGGGAAGAGTTTGTGCTAAGCCTAAAAGTGCTGGACATCGCTTTGCCTGCTTCCATTGGACAGAACTTGGCCAGGAGGCCACATGTAACTGGAAGGGAGGCAGGGAGATAGAGTGTATCTGGAGGAAGAGGAGTGGGTTTGGAAAGAAGCTAGCCAGTCTCTGATGGAGTATGTGCTGAGCACTTTGTCACACATAACCCAGAAAAGGGAAGTTGTAGTAGGGTTTGCATGCGGTTGTGTTGTTGTTGATGATAAACTAAATTTTTCAAGTAATCCAGTTTGAAGAGAGTATTTTTTTAAGATTTTGTTTATTTAGGGACGCCTGGGTGGCTCAGTTGGTTAAGCAGCTGCCTTCGGCTCAGGTCATGATCCCAGCGTCCTGGGATCGAGTCCCACATCGGGCTCCTTGCTCAGCAGGGAGCCTGCTTCTCCCTCTGCCTCTGCCTGCCATTCTGTCTGCCTGTGCTTGCTCTCTCCCCCTCTCTCTCTGATAAATAAATAAAATCTTAAAAAAAAAGATTTTAAAAAAAGATTTTGTTTATTTATTTGAGAGAGAATGTGAGAGAGAGAGAGTGTGAGAATGAGAAGGGGGAGGGGCACAGGGAGAAGCAGAGTTCCTGTGAGCAGGGAGCCCAATGCGGAACTCAATCCCGGGACTCCAGAATCATGACTTAAGCCAAAGGCAGTCGCTTAACCAGCTGAGCCACTCAGGCACTCAGAAGAGAGTATATTCTCCTGGAATTTATGAAGTTGTTTCAATACACTTATCAACATTACCCTGGAGCTTGTTAGAACTAGCAGGTCTGGCCCCAGACTTACTTAGAATGTCTCAGGGTGGGACTCAGATATCAGTCTTTCAGTGCATTGACAGGCTTTTAAAAAAATATTTATTTAGAGAGAGGGAGCATGAACAGGGAGAGGCGCAGAGGGAGAGCGTGTGAGAGAATATCTAGCAGACTGCTGAATGAGGAGCCCGTGGTGGGGCCTGAGCTCATGACCCTGGGATCATGACCAGAGCTGAAATCAAGAGTCAGATGCTTAACCAGCTGAGCCGGCCAGACCCCCCTAGCAGGGTTTTGTTTGGTTGGTTTTTTGTTTTTGTCTTTTAAGTTTATGTTTGAAACTCACTACTGTAGAATATTTATTTTCAGCCTTTAAATACATGCACCATGTTGCTCGTAAGGAAATAATTGTAGAAAAACAGCAGCTGTTTTTTTGAGTACCTGCTGTGATCGCCAAGCACTGTGTTAAGTATTTTGTGTACTTTAAGCCATTTAACCTTCACATCAGACGTATGAAGATGGTATTGTTGGTCCCAACAATTTGCCAAATGAAGAAATTGAATGTTTGGTCTAGGAGCCCATTTGTTTAGGGCCATATGTTGGAGATCGGTAAGTGGGAGTCTACTGAAGGAGTCTACTGAGTCTACTGAAGGATGAGATGGTTCAGGATGTGTTTGGCCAGAAGAGAGCAGAACCTGAATCCCGCCCAAAGACCTTGTTCTGGGGGGTCTTGGAGGGAAATCTATGTTTAGAGTATAAAATAAAGCGAAGTCTTCCTTCTTAAAATCGGGGTTTTGGCTCCAAACGCCAATGTACCACTGCTGGTACATTGAGTGAGGCTGGCCAATTTGGAATACTGGATTTTCTTAGGCTAGGTTGGCTGCGGGCCCTTGGATCCAAGTAGAGCCAAAATGCCTGTTTGTTTTCATCCCACAGGTGTTATGCCCTGATTGTGTGGGCCCTCCTGATTCATGTATTGAAATCCTAACCCCTAGTATGATAGTGTTAGGAGCTATGGCCTTTGGGAGGTAATTACGTCCTGAAGTTGGAACTCTCATGAACGAGATCCATGCCCTTATAGAAGAGACCCCAAGAGCTCTCTTTCCCAATGTGTGCATATATGATGAGAAGTCGGCAGTCTGTGGCCCAGGAGACCTTCATCAGACCTGATCATTCTACTACCCTGATCTTGTACTTCCAGCCTTCAGAACTGTGAAAAAAATAAATTGTTGTGGTGTATACATCACCCAGTCTATGGTACTTTGTTAGGGCTGGCCTGAGCAAGACAACATGGTTGAAGGCTGCCAGTTGTTACAGGGGAGAACCCAGAAAAACCATCAGCGGTTGTTCAGAGTGGCTGTGCCAGGCCTTCTCAGGTGGGAGCAGGTGCTTAAAAGCTTTCTCCCCTCTAGATGCCACTATCGCAGAGGTGGGGAGGCAGGTGAAACATGGTCCATCGAGCTCCTAGGTCTCCCTGCTCTTCCTACGCTGGTTCTCCCAGGCGTATCGTAGTCTCCTCGAGAGCGCTTCCAAAAGACGAGGGAACAGAAGCTTGAATGACTGCATAGGCAGTCATCTTCTGTTTACTGATGTCTCTTCTGTCCCTAGCATAGTGACAGACACATAGTAGGTGCTGTGGAAATATTTGCTTAATGGATTCTATTTTGTCTAACAAAAATAAGGTGCTGTTAACACTTCTTAGAATTAAAGGTCCTTCCTTCAAGTTCTCATGCCTCAGATTCACACTGACAGTCAAGTTTCTGAGAAGGAAAACGGTATGTGTGAAAACATCTGCCTGAATCACAGCAAGCTGTTTCAGGCAGGACAACGAAGGATAGGTGAGTATATGTTCACCAGAAAATTGTGTATTTAGCTGATTAGCCACATGGTTTTTACATTTTTTATTGTGGCAAAATAATACAGCAAAATTTTCCGTTTTTACCATTTTCAGCTGTACAATTCACTATCATTAATGGCATTTGTAAACTTGAGTGACCATCACACCACTCTTTCCAAAAAATTTTTTTTTGTCACCTCAAGCAGAAACTCTGTACCCATTAAACAACAATGCTTCATTCCATCCTTCCCCCACTCCCTGATGTCCTCTAATCTAGTTTCTATCTCTGCGAATTTGCCTCTTCTAGATCTTTCGTACAAATGAATTCATACACTTTTAGTCCTGGCTTACTTGAATCTGACTCTTTGACTTGGCACAATATTTTCAAGGTTCATCCGTGTCATTGCCTGTATATGAGCTTCACTCCTTTCTGTGGCTGAATAATATTCCGTTCTGCATTTTGTTGATTCATTTATCAGTTTGTGGACACTGGGTTGTTTCCACCTTTTGGCTATTATGACTAATGCTGTCATGACATGCAAGTATCCATTTGGGCCCCTGTTTTTCAGTTCTTTTGAGTATATACCGGGGAGTAAAATTGCTGAGTCATATATGGTGATTCTGTGTTCAGCTTTCTCAGGAACTGCCAAACTGTTTTCCACAGCAGCTGTACCATTTTACATTCCCACCACCAGAGTTCCAGTCTCTCTACATCCTCTCCAATACTTATTTTCTATTGTTCTTGGTTTTTGTAGTCATCCCAGTACTTGTGAAATGGTAGCTCATTATGGTTTTGGTTTTCATATTCCAGTTGACTAATGATATGGAACATCTTTTCATGTGCTTATTGGCTGTTCGTATATCTTCTTTGGAGAAATGTTCATTCAAGTCATTTGTCCATTTTATTTTATTTTATTTTTTTAAAAAAGATTTTATTTATTCATTTGACAGACAGAGATCACAAGTAGGCAGAGAGGCAGGCAGAGAGAGAGGAAGGGAAGTATGCTCCCTGCTGAGTAGAGAGCCCGATGTGGGTCCCGATCCCTGGACCCTAGGATCATGACCTGAGCCGAAGGCAGAGGCTTTAACCCACTGAGCCACCCAGGTGCCCCAATCTGCCCATTTTAAATTGGGTTGTCTCTTGTTAAGTTGTAGGAGCTCGTTATATATTCTGGATGTTAACCTCTTATTAGATATATGATTTGTAAATACTTTCTCCTAGTTCATGTTGCCTTTTTACTCTATGATAGTGTCCTTTGATGCACAAAAGGCTTTAATTTTGATGAAGTTCACTTTACTTCTTTTTCTTTTGTTGCCTATGCTTTTGGTATCCTCTCCAAGAAATCTTTGCTGAATCCAATGCCACAAAGTTTTCTCTTTCTGTTTTCTTTGAAGAGTTTTATAGTTTTAGCTCTTAAATTTGGGGGTTTGGTCTCTATTGAGTTAACTTTTATATATGGTATAAGGTAAGGGTCTAAAATTTATTTTCTTTGTATGTGGATATTCAGTTATACCAGCACCACTTGTTGAATGTCCCTTCCTCATTGAATGGTTTTGGCACCCTTGGCAAAAATCAATAGTCCATAGATGTGAAGGCATATTTCTAGGCTCTCTGTTCTATTCCATTGGTCTATAAGTCTGTCCTTATAACAGTATCACACCATTTTGATTATTGTGGCTTTGTAGCAGGTTTTAAAATTGGGAAATATGGGTCCTCCAACTTTGTTCTTTTTCAGAATTATTTTGGCTCTTTGAAGTTCCTTAATTTTCAATAAAATTTCAGGATGGGTTTTTACATTTCTGCCATTGAGATTTTTTTCCAAAATATTCTGTTTATTTATTTATGAGAGACACAGAGAGAGAAAGAGGGAGGAAGAGGGAGAAGCAGGCTCCCCACAGAGCAGGGAGCCTGTGGGAAGCCTGATGCAGGACTCGATCCCAGGACCCTGGGATCATGACCTGAGCCAAAAGGAGACACTTAATTGACTGAGCCACCCAGGCACCCTCCCACTGATATTTTTTAAAAAGTATTTTATTTATTTGAGAGAGAGAGAAAGAGAGAGAGAGAGAGAGCATGAGCAGGTAGAGGGCAGAGGGAGAAGCAGGCTCTCTGTTGAGCAGGGAGCCCAATGCAGGACTCGATCCTGGGACTTTGGGATCATGACCTGAGCCAAAGGCAGATGCTTAACTGACTGAGCCACCCAGATACCTGCTATTGAGATTTTGATAGGGATTGCATTGAGTCTATACATTGCTTTGGGTAGTATCATCATCTTAATGATTTTATGTTTTCTAGTACATGAACATAGATATCTTTTCATTTATTTAGGTCTTTATTTTCTTTCAGCAATGTTTTGTAGTTCAGTGTACAACTCTCGCACTTCCTTGGTTAAGTTTATTTTCAAATATTCCTTTTTATGCTATTGTAAATGAATTTGTTTTCCTAAGTTCCTTTTTGGATTGTTCATTCCTAGTGTATAGAAATACTAGAAATATGACTAATTTTTTGTTGTTGACTTTGTATCCTACAGCTTTGTTGAATTTGTTTGTTTTCTCTAACAGTCTTTTGGATTCTTTAGAGTTTTATATGTATAAGATCATGTTATCTGCAAATGGAGATAGTTTTACTTCTTCCTTTCTAATTTGAGTGGCTTTTATTTCCCTTTCTTGCCTAATTGTTCTGGTTAGAACTTCCAGTCCTGTGTTGAATAGAAGTGGTGAAAGTGGGCATCCTTGTCTTTATCCTGATCTTAGGGGAAAAGCTTTCAGTTTTTCACCATTGAGTATGATGTTACATGTGGGTTTTTCACATATGTCCTTTATCACTTTGAGGAAGTTCCTTTTTTTTTTTAAGATTTAATTTATTTGTCAGAGAGAGAGAGAGAGAGAGAGCGAGCATGTATGCACAAGCAGGGGGAGTAGCAGGCTGAGCAAGGAGCCCAATGAAGGACTTGATCCCAGGACTTTGGGATCATGACCCAAATCAAAACCTTTTAAAGTGCTGCTGAATCTGGTCAGCCAGTATTTTGTGGGGGACTTTTGCATCTGTATTTATAAGGACTATTGGTCTGTAGTTTTCTGTTCTTGTCACCTATTTGTTCTTGCTGTCAGGGTAATGCTGGCTTCATAGTCTTGAAATATTCGCTCTTCTTCAATTTTTTGGAAGAGTTTGAGAAAGGTTGTTGTTAGTTCTTTAAACATTTGATAAAATTAACCAATAAAGCTATATGGTCCTGGGCTTTTCGCTGTTGGGAAGTTCTTGATTACTGATTCACTCTCCTTATTGTTATGGGTCTGTTAAGAATTTCTCCTTGAGTCAGTTTTGATAGTTTGTGTATTTGTAGGTATGTGTGAATTTCATTTAGGTTACCCAATTTGTTGGTGTACAGTTATTCATATTATTCTCTTATAATCATTTTAACTTCTGTAAGGTTGATAGTCATGTCCCCTTTTTCATGTCTGGTATTAGTAATTTGAGTTATGTTTTTTCTTAGTTACCTTAGCTATAGGTTGTCAATTTTGTTGATATTTTCAAAGAAGCAACTTTTGGTTTTCTTGATTTTTTTTCTTCTATTCTTTATTTTATTTGTCTCTTTTTTATCTTTTTTATTTTATCTCTTTCTGTTTTCATTTTCTTCCTTATTCTAGCTTTGGGTTTGATTTGCCTTTTTTTTAAAGTTCCTTCAGGCATACAGTTAAGTTACTGATTTGAGATCCTTCTTCTTTTTTAATGTAGACACTTCACAGCTAAGAATTTCTCTCAGCACTGTTTTTGCTGCATCTGATAACTTTTGGTCATTATGTTGTTTTCATTTTTCCCAAGGTATTTTCCAATTTCCTTTGTGATTTCTCCTTTGACTTACTGGCCAAGAGTGCATTGTTTAATTTCCACACATTTGTGAGTTTTCCAGTTTTCCTTCTGTTATAGAGTTCTAGTTCATCCCATTGTGACTAAAAAAGATACTTTGTATATTTTTAGTCTTTTTAAGTTTATTAGGACTTGTTTTGTGACCTAAGTTATGGTTTATCCTGGAGAATGTTCCATATGTACTTGAGAAGACTGTGTACTCTGCTCTTGTTGGGCAGCGTGCTCTACGTGTCTGTTAGGTCCAGTTGGTTATTTGCTGCCAAATCTAACTGTAACTTTTATACCAGGCTCTGAGTTACACTTGAAAACTCGAGTGTGTTATACTGGGCTGTTTTGCCCCTGGAACTGATGAAGATGTTCATGACTACAATAGATAAGGCACTGCTTGGGATTCTAGGGGAGGCCAAAGAATAGGCAGTACAGGTCCAGAGAAAGGGTTTGAGGAAAAAGTTAAGATTGAAAGTACCATTTATATTTGGTAACTGCTTGGGCATCTGATAACTGACCACACATTTAGTGATTTGTTAGAAAGACTAATGGGATTTGGGGCATATATAGTCAGAGTGATGATTTATTTATTTCAGAGGATAAATAGCAGGATCAACAAGGGAAAGATGTAATGAGTGGAGTCTGGAAGAGTCTACATGTGGGCTTCCTAAGCTCTCCCTTAGAGGATTCGGGGTAGGGTTTCACAGAACAAGCTTCTTCCTCCAGCAAATACAGCAACACATGTACTGGGTTTCTGCCTAGGGAAGCTTGCTTAGGACTCTGACTTTCTCATTAAGGGCTGATCAGGACTCTTACTGAAATATCTGACTCCCAGAAGGAAAGCACGTGTTTGCCATAAATCACATTCACAAAAACAACTTAGCCAGGCTGGTATGGCAGAATTCAGTGTCCTAGGCACACAAAACAACGTTATCAGTCAACATAGGGAGTATTCTGTACACCAAGTTCAAACGGGCTATTGCAAGGATCATTCATGCAAGCAGGCCCTCCTAGAGATCACAACATCAGGCCTGTTATGTTAACATTATCCTGCAGAAAAACATGTGGCATCAAGTGACTGTAGCTTTTCATGTTCCTGACGTTTCTTTAGCTTCATCCACACTCTTTTATTTTTAAAATAATTAGTATTTTTAGATTTATTAATTTTATTTTTGTGTGTGCATATGTGTAAATGTCTTTATTTCACCTTCATTTTGAAAGATGTTTTTGCCGAGTGTAGCATTCTAGATTCATTTTTGTTTTTCTCCTGTCTCCATTTCCTGCTCCATTATCTTTTTGCTTATATCATTTCTGAGAAATGTGATGTCAGCTTTGTCTTTATTCCTGTGTATGTAACATGTCTTTCTCCTCTGGTTGCTTTTCAGATTTTCTGTTTATCACTGGTTTTGAACAATTTGATTATAACTTACCTTGGTGTCGTTTTCTTTGTGTTTCATGCACTTGGGATTCATTTGTTTTTTTCGGTGTGTGTTTTTATAGTTCTCATTAAGTTTGTAAAAATTTTGGCCGTTATTTCTTCAAATGTTTTTTCTGTCCTTTCCTTTTCCCCTTCAGAGGCTCCAGTTACCTGTATATTAGACCCCTTCTAAGTTGTTACACAGCTCACTGATGCCTTTTCATATTTTCAGCACATTTTTTTCCATGAGTTTCATTTTGGATAGTTCTTTCGCCATGCTCTTGACTCATCTTTTTTTCCCCTGTAATATCTAATCTGACATTAATTACATCCAGTGTATTATTTTAAAGATTTATTTATTTATTTGAGGGGGGAGGTCCAGAGGGAGAGTCTTAAGCAGATTTGGCTCTGAGTGTGGAACCTTAAGTGGGGCTCAATCTCATGACCCTGAGATCATGACCTGAGCTAAAACCAAGAGTCAGAGGCTTAACTGACTGAGCCACCCAGGCAACCCCCATCCAGCACATTTTTCATCTTAAAGATTATAGTTTTTGTGCTCAGTTCTTCCATATCTCTGTTTAACTTTTTGAACATATGTAATTTGTTACAATAATTGTTTTAATGCCCTTATCTGCTGCTTCTAAAATTTGGGTCAGTTTCATTTGATTGCTTGATTATCCTCCCAATTATGGATTGCGTTTTCCTGCCTCTTTGTATGCCTGCTAATCTTTAGTTGGATGCCAGACATTGTAAATTTTACCTTGATAGATGCTGGACATGTTTGTGTTCCTAAAAATCATCTTGCACTTTGTTCCTCGATGTAGTTAACTTGGAAATAGTTTGACCCTTTGGGGTTGGTTGGTCTTGCTTTCATGATTCGTTAGATACGTCTGGAGCAGTGCTGTTTATTCTCACGACCGAGGCAAGACCATCCTGGTTATTCTACCCAAATGTCCCGTGAACTGTGAGTTTTTCCAGCCTGGCTAGTGGGGACAGGTACTGTCCCTGTAACCTGGTATCATTCTCCCTAATCCTTTCAGATTGTTCTTGCTGCATCTGCATATGCTGATTCCTCCTGAATACCTGAGGGAGAGACCCTCTGTGGATCTTCAGGATTCTCTCTCTAGGTCTCCTTGCTGGTCATCTGTCCCATGAACTCCAACCGCCTTTGTAGACTCTCAGTGTTGTCAGTTTAGGGAGTCACCTAGCCTTTGTCTCAGTTTCCCCTCCCTGCTTTGTGGCTTAGAAACTCTCTTAAGGCAGTAAGTTGGAGCAATCATAGCACTGACCCCATTTTCCCCCCATCTCTCAGGGATCAGTTCTTCATTGCCTGATGTCTGGTGTCTTGAAAGCTATCATCTTGTGTATTTCTTTGTTTTTGTTTCAGGCATGAAGATAAATCCAGTCCCTGTTTCTCTGTCTTGTCTGAAAGTGGAAGCCTTCATTTCATAAAGGAGTTTTGTTGTTGTTGTTGTTGTTTTGGTCATTGTAACACCCATAGATATACACTTTGTCTTTTGGTATTTTTTTTTTTGAACTGTGGACTTTATATGTATGTCTGTGTGTATATGCAGTTACATGGGTTTGTGTACCCACAGACACACATTTAAAACAAGTCTACCATGAACTATCATATTCTAGTCTAGGAATATGTTGGCTACTGTACATTCTTGCTGTTGAGAGAACTGGGGAGAGAAACAGTTGCATTCATTAGCAGAGTAGGCTGTGAATGAGCCAGAGTGATTCTCGTCAGTGGTATGAATGAGAGAATTGTCTATTTTCAGTGGCAGTGTTCTATGGAGTGTTTGTGATGGCACCGAAGAGAGACACAGTCAAGATGGTAATCTGTAGTGATTTTTATCTATTGTGGGGAAATCTGGTAAAGGGTAAGCTCTGGTGTTGCAGATGAAGTCCTCCCAGTCCACTCAGGAAAAAAGAGGCAAGTAGTTCAGTAGGGTGCAACTGTGAACCAAGGCATTGGAAGACCTGAGAAGCCAAACAGGGTGCACTGAAGCAACTGGAGGTCAGCAAGAGCAGGCAGCCACTGTCACCCCTAGGGCTGACATAGGGAGAAAGGGGAGCCCAGGAATACGGTCACCTGGCAGGAACGGGAACCACTGTGGGGGCTGCCTAGTGAGACATGGGGCCTGGAGAGAGGACCGTCTGGTGGAGGCTTCAGCCATGGAGATCACATGGCTATTACTTGAGGGAGGGAGAGGGACAGAGGGGAAAGAAGGAGAGACGGAGAGAGCTCAAGCATGTGCTTCTGCAGCAAAGAGATGGCAATGTCCTGGCTTCTTTCCTCTCCCACTCTAGTCTCTCACTGTGCTGGCCATTGGACAAACCTCACTGGAAGTCACTTGGAAGGGAGCCTGGAAATGCAGTTTACTGGGGTCACCCCTTCCCCTCCCTGCCCTGTCCCCTGGAAATGTAGCAGAGCATGGAAGGGCAGAAAATGGATCTGAGGGCACAGAAGCCCAGGGCTGGCATGATGACCCTGGCTCAAATTAAAGGCCTCTTCTGGAGTGTGGTATATCTAATCCCTGGGTATGGCCCAGAGGGGAGGAGAAAAGCTGCATGGTCAGACTCAAAAGAACCACTGTCCCTCTCAGTAGACGCTGGAGGGAAGGAAGCTAGGTGGATTTGCTGTGGTAACATATGCCTAAAGGACGGGACGATGTAATTATGATGAACAATTATTCACATTTGAAATGTTAGGGATATGCATTGAAAAAAACCCACATTGACTATTTTGTATACTTACCTATCAGTGCCCTTTGTATAGTATAATTAATATTATGACTTAACATACACATTAATATTTGTAGGCAAGGTGGTAGGTATTTCTGGGACAGTATCTTTTTTTTCATAGGGCCACCCTAACAGTGATACCCTAGGATATCTAAGCCCCTTTTTGATGAGTTCAGCCAGGAAGGCTGTGCCTGTCGAGGGTACTCATCTCTCTGAATCGTGTTATTTAGTTTTGTAGCAGTATCTCTTCAATTTCTACAATTCGGGTAGTGTTTGGAAAATTCCTAATTAGAGTTGGGTTTCTGTGAAAGAGGACAGCTTTGGGGAGTAGGTCACTGAAGCACCTGCTGTGTTCTGTCCCCTCTGCTAGTATAGAGGGCCTGCTTGGGCCAGTGCCATAAGGTCAAACATGCGAGGCAGGTTTGAGCATTTTCCTCTACCTCAGAAGGCCAAATGGGCATCAAGCATTTATGTGTTACAAAAACATACAAGTTTATGAAAACAAGCTCTTTCATTGGAATTATAGCAAATCAGTTATATCAAAGTGATCAGAATCTGTGATTAGATGTCAGTACTGTAGGACCCATCTTTCTATGTTTATCTGATTAACAAAAGTTCAGTGTATTGTTATAGTGCATTATAATTCTTGACACGGTCTTTAAGTATTTCAAATACCTAATCTTTGTGGGAAAGGGCTGCATATAAGATATAAGTGCACTTGAAAGTGAATCAGCAGCCTTCTAGTTTCACCTCAGAGATACAGGCCATAGAGCTCCCACCCTTCCAACAAGAAAAAAGCTGGACAGATTGGAAACCCGTGACTTCTCTTGAATGCAGCAGAAAACTGAGATTTCAGGGCATACAACTAACCCCAAATCAGGAGAGCTACAGGAGCCACTGCAGGGAGAAATAGGACTTGAACATTTGCTTACCCAGGATGGACACTGCTGGATGTCATAAGCCAATAAGATTTTTAAAAAGATTTTATGTATTTGTTTGTGTATTTATTTATTTGAGAGAGAGAGAGAGAGAGAGCGCACAAGAAGGAGAGAGAGGGAGAAGCAGGCTCTCCACTGAGCAGGGAGCCCTACACAGGCTTGATCCCAGGATCCTGGGATCATGACCTGGGCTGAAGGCAGATGCTTAAGGGACTGAGCCACCCAGGCACCCCAAGCCAATAAGATTATTATTTTTAATGAATTGCTAAAGGCTGGTGGCCAGAGGTAGAGGAGGTTCTCCCCCTCCTGCACACTTTTCCTCCAAGATCCCCACCAGATGCTCATGAGGAAGATTATGGAGAAAGTTTCTCCCATACACTGGCTGGGATAGGGGAACAATAGTCAATGCCAAAATCTGCCCAGATATGTCTCTCCATCTCCCCAAGGAGCAAAAGTCTTAATCTGTAGGAGGAAGGGTGACAAAAGTGAAGCATTGGTGGAAGCCTTCTGTAGCTGGGGAAAGAGAACAGGAAAAACAAAAAAAGTCTACTTTTGGTGGGAGGAAAGGAATACCTACTGGTCCTGGAATCATGTTTTGAGGACAATCAGGAATGCTTATGAAGGCCATAACCCTAATACTCTACGGTCACAGTGCCTTCTAATATTGAGGATTAATTGGAACATAAAAGAATTGCCCCCATCTCCCACCTCCCCACCACTGAGCTAAGCATCAAAGCACTACTACGTGCATTAAGTGAAAATAGCATGATATGATGAATTATTAATGTTAAGTGATAATAGACATGATAAAATGAAAGCACACACCAAAAAATGCTCAATAAAACAGAGAAAGCAGGAAAAGAGGAAAAAAGAAACAGGACAAATGGAACAAATTGAAAAATAGCTGGCAAGATGGTAGATTTTAATCCCACCATATCAGCGTTCACTTTAAGTGTGAAAATGTGAAAAAAAAAAAAAGTGTGAAAATGTGAGTGGCCTAAAAGAGAGCATCAGACTGGATTTAAAAAAGAATACAACTGCTTGCTATTTATAAGAAACCGACTTTAAACCTGAAAAAAAATTACAAAAAAAATTATAAAGACGTGGATAGATTAAAAGTCAAAAGAAGGATAATGACACATTATGTAACACTAAATAAAAGAGAGCTGGAGTAGCTATATTAATTTCAAATGAAGTATACTTCATAACAAGGAATATTAGGTACTTTATACCTACAAAATCATTTTACCTTTACTGTATAACATAACATAATTACAGAAATGATATCCCATCACTTTTGCCTTATTCTTTTGGTTTAGAAGCAAGTTCGAAGTCCCACCTCTCCAGAATTTAGGTAGTCCCGCTTTGGGTCAGTCTGGTCTGTATGAATTGCAGTTACTGTGGTTTAGTTACATAACACCAGTCTCCTGACAACATGATTCACATTTCTGGTACCATTCTCTGTTAACTGCACAAAGTACAAGCTTTACTTCACTCCAGAAATCACTATTATAAATAACAAATGCACATCAGGATCAGTGACCAATCATGTCCTTTCTTTCAAAGTCTGTCTGTTGTTGGTAGACAGTAAAGCATGTAGTTGGATTGCCTCCTTATTCCCTAAAAACGCCTAACAGAGAGGAGATTAGCCAACAAAGAAGCAAGAAAAAGTGATAACACTGGAAGAAAAATTTATATCAAATGTAAATGGAGTTGTAGTTGACCCTTTTGAACTGCACAGGTCCACTTACACGTGGATTTTTTTTCAATAAGTACAGTACTATAAATACATTTTCCTTGTGATTTTCTCTCTTTAAAGGATTTTATTTATCCATTTGACAGAGAGAGCACAAGCAGGGGAAGTGGCAGACAGAGGGAGAAGCAGAATCCCTGCTGAGCAGGGAGCCTGATATGGGGCTGGATCCCAGGACCCAGGGCTCATGACCTGAGCTGAAGGCAGACGCTTAACCAACTGAGCCATCCAGGCACCCTCTTATGATTTCCTTACAACACTTTCAGTTCTCTAGTTTACTTTGTTATGAGAAGCTAGTATATAATGCCTACAAAATATGTTAATAGACTACATTATTAGTAAGGCTTCTGGTCAGCGGTAGGCTATTCGTTATGTTTTGGGGGAGTCAGAGGTTATACCTGGATTTTTGACTGCATGGGGCGTCAGTGCCCCAATGCCTATGTTGTTCAGGGGTCAGCTGTTTAGACGTAATAGCCGATAGCAGAAACGTTGACTCTGCCACCATTTGAGAGACTCTAGATAACAGCCAGAAGAACTCAGAGAAGGGGATCTTACTGATGTAAATGAGCAAAGTGATTGTGATGAAAGGCCTGAAGGTTTCAAAGGAAGTGGTGCCAGCAAAAGAGTTCCTCAGATTGAAGGAGCTCTTGGAGCTATTTCAAGACATTGAAAGTGCTAAGGATATAATGTGGAAGCTGATCCTGACCTAGGAAGAAGTGTGACCATTTGTTATGGCATAGAAAAGATCCTTGCTCTGTATTGTAAGTTATAGGACAAGAAAAAGAAAGCAAGCACTGTCAAAACACTCAATAAGTTTTTTTTTTTTTTTCTGAAGAGATAGTTTTAGTTCTCAATATTTCTGAAGTTTTAAATTATGGTGCAATAAATAAATACTAGTTTTATTATCTTTTCATTTTCTCTTTACATTTATAGCCAAGAGTAAGAGTCCCTAATGTTTTGGCAACATTTTTTAAAGACCACAGGACAATTATATTTTTTCCCATTGATTATTTGGATTGCTTTTATTCCTTTCTTTATATATATATATATATGTGTGTGTGTGTGTGTGTGTGTGTGTATATATATATATATAGAGAGAGAGAGAGAGAGAGTATGCACATGCGCACATGCTTGCGTGCACACACACACACGCAGAGGCAGTGTGGGGAGGGGTAAAGGGAGCGGAGAGAGAGAATCTTAAGCTACCCAGCGTGGAGCCCAACACAGGGCCCAGTCTCACAACCCTGAGATCATGACCTGAGCCCAAACCAAGAGACTGAACCATCCAGGCACCCCAAAATTGCTTTTTGTGCTTTCAGTTCAGCATGTGTAGTCATTTCTGTGGTTCCCAGTACCATGCAGGACTGTCTACACTATTCAGCAATTAAAAAGAATGACGTGCTGATTCATGTTAAAACATGGACGAACCTCGGGACGCCTGGGTGGCTCAGTGGGTTAAGTAAGGCCTCTGCCTTCGGCTCAGGTCATGATCCCGGGGTCCTGGGATCGAGTCCCGCATCGGGCTCTCTGCTCGGCGGGGATTCTTCTTCCTTCTCTCTCTCTGCCTGCTTCTCTGCCTGCTTGTGATCTCTGTCTGTCAAATAAATAAATAAATAAAATCGTAAATAAAAAAACATGGACGAACCTCAATAACGTCATGCTCAATGAAAGAAGTCATACACAAAAGGACACCTACTATGTGATTCCATTTATGTGAAATATTTAGAAAAAGCAAATGTATAGAAACAAATTAGCGGTTGCCTGGGGCTAGAAGTAGAAACGATATTAACTGTAAGTGGGTACCAGGGAATCTTATTAGGTTAATGGTGGTGATATTTGCATGACTTGGTAAATTTACTAACAAAGATTGAATTGCACACTTAAATTGGGTGAATTTTATGGAATCCAAGTTGTTTTTTCTTGAAAATGAAGGTGACGGGGTGCCTGGCTGGCTCAGTCTGTGGAGTGTGTGACTCTTGATCTCAGGGTTGTGAGTTTGAGCCCCACATTGAGTGTGGAGCTTACCTAATAATACCTAATAATAAAATCTTTAAAAAATAAACGAAGGTGAACATATATTCCCAGATAAACAAAGACTGAAATAATTTGTTTCTGACATATCTGCCTTAAAAGAAGTACTAAAATAAGCCTTTTAGGCTCAAAGGAAATGACATTGGACAACAACTCAAATGCACACAAGGAAATAAAGACTACTGAAAAAATGTAAATATATTAGTAACTATAAAAATTGCATAAATATGTATATTTTCTCTTGTTCTCTAATCTTTCAAAGAGACATAAAATTGAACTAGACGAATGCTATGTTGTTAAGTTTGTAGCAAATACAGATGACATTTTAAGATACTAGCATGAAGGAAGTATATGAAAATGGAGCTAGGATCAAAGAAAGTTTCAATTTCAATAATTCTTTTTTAAAAAAGATTATATATATTTACTTGAGAGAGAGCAAGCAAGAGAGAGAGAAAGCATGACCAGGGAGGAGGGACAGAAGGAGAGGGAGAAGTGGGCTCCCTGCTCAGTGGGGAGGGTCCCAGGACCCCAGGATCATGACCTGAGCTGAAGGCAGACACTTAACCTTACTGAGCCACTCAGGTGCCCCAATTTTAGTAATTCCTTACTGAGATTAAATTAGCATCACACTGAAGTAGACTGGAGTAAAGAGGACTATTATAATCATAGAGCAACCACTATAAAAATGAAAAAAATAACTAAAAAACTAGAGTGAAAAAAACCCCAAAGCAATTAAGATTATGCATACAACCAAATAAATATATGTACATACATATGTATGCACATGTGCACACACAGAAGGTGCAGACACGTGCGTGTGCGCATGAGGCTGGATGAAGAAGTAGCAAAGATCCAAAGTGACATGAAACATATAGAAAATATGGTGGTCATAAATCTAACCATTAAATGTGACTGGATGAAATGCTGCAGTCAAAAGGCAGGAATGGTCACGCTCCAAAAAAAAGCCCCAGAGACTCAGCTATATGCTGTCTGAAAGACACAAGCTTTATAGATAAGCATTTCTCAGCCTTGGTACTGCTGAAATTTCAGACTGGGTTATTTTCTGTTGAGGCGGGTGTCCTGTGCATTGTAGGCAATTTCGTAGTATTCCTGGCCTTTTTAAAGTACACATCAGTGGTAACTATGCCCTTGTGATAACCAGAAATTTTTCCAGCTGTTGCAGATGTCTCATGGTGGGGGGAATTGCTCTCAGCAGTGCTGGGAGCCGTGCTTTAGGTTAACACACACACACACACACACACACACACACACACACACAGGATAGAAAAATAAATGCCCGCTAACACTAATCATAAAAGCACTGGAGTAACTATATTAATATCAGGACAGACTTGAAGACAAGAAATATTGTTATAGTCAAAGAGGGACACTTTATAATGCCATCAGAAAGATAGAAAAATAGTGAAAAAGTGAAGGTATGCACACCTAAAAACAGAGCCCCAAAACACAGAAAGCAAAAACCGAGAGTCTTGACAAGACAGATATGCAGTTCAACAATAATGGGTAGGGACTTCTATACCCTTTTCCCAATAATTGAAAGAACAACTACATTAAAAAGTCAGGAAGTTCTTAAAAGATTTGAACATCATCATCAATGTGTGGGATCTAACTGGCATTTATAGAACAAAACAGCAAAATACACATCCTTTTTAAGCACACATGGAACGTTCTGCAGAATAGATTCTACATGTGGCCATAAAACATGTCCTTATTAAATTTTAAAAGATTAAAATCATACAGAGAATGTTCTCTGACCTCAAAAGAATTAAAATTAGACTCAGCAACAACCAAAGAAATTTGGTAGATACCAGAATAGTCTTTATAGTTTTATAACATGTATATATAGCCCTTAATAATTTGTTTCGTCTTGCCTGTTTTTGCCCTTCCTGAGTCATATATATATATATATATATATATATATATATATATATTTTCTTTTTGAATACACGGTACCAGTATAAAAGCAAATTTAAAAGAGACACATTGAAAAAGGCGTACCCTATTTATCCTCTTCTACCTATTCCTCCTTGACGTTGTAGTGACCACTTTTATTAGTTAACTGTTTGATTTTGTGTTTCTTTTCATAAATAAAAGCAAATACAAATATATGTGATAATTTCACCTTCCTCTGTGTAAGGGAGTATACCATGTGTCCTGTACTGTACCTGTGATTTTCACTTATGTTGTCCTGGAAGTGTTGCCATATCAGGTCAAAGACGTCTTCATTTTTTTTTTCTTTTATAACTGCAAGGTATTCTGTTGTGTGGAGGTATCATGATTTAGTCCTTTGTTGGTGGGCTCCAGGGTTGTTTCCAGTCTTTATATAAGCGAACTACTGTACCAGATAACCTTGAACACTTTATCCATGTGTGGTTGTTTCTGTGGCATAGATTCCTAGAAGTAGGATTTCTGGATGAAAAGGTAAAATGCATTTGCAGTTTTGGATGATATGCCAGGTATCTTATTAGAAGTTGTACCATTTTTCACTCTTACCAACAGTGTCTTGCCAACAAGGTCTGTTGTCAAACTTTTGGATTTTTGTCCATTTCAGAGATAAGAATGTGGTCTCAGTGTTGATTTAATTTGTATTGCTCTTATAAATAATATCTTTTCAAAAGCTTAAGAGACATTTGTATTTTTCTGTGAATTGTGTATTTGTATTTTTGGCTGAATTTTTTCTATAGACTTGTGGGTTTTTTTTTCTTGATTCTAGGAGCTTTTTATACTTTTAATGCTTAAGGAGATTAGCCCTTTATTTGTGATGAGTTGCAATACTTTTTCAGTTTGTCTTTTCAAAAAAAACTTTGGTTATGTGTTTCTCCCTCTTACAAGTTTGCTGTTGGCTTTCAAGGAGTTGAAGTTTTCAAAATTTTCTTTTAAGATATCTGGATTTCATCATTAGAAAGGTACTCCCCAGATGCCTACCCAGTTGTCCCAACACCAATGACTAAAAAATCCATATTGAGCTTGCTGGTTGGAGATGACTTCTCTATCACATCCTGAACATCTGTATGTATTTCTGGACTTTCTCTCCTGGTCCATGGTATGCCTCTATTCATGAATTAATGCCACTGATATTAATATTGTGCAAATATTATGGTTGAGGCCTTTAGACTATTTTAAAATCTGGTAGGGCTAATGCCACCCATGGCTATTCTCTCCGGCCCCCACCCCGAGTTTTCTTGGTTCTTATCTGTTTAGTTTTATAGGTGACTCTGTAATCAGCTTGTCTGGTTCCTGTCCAAAGGCCTATTGGTATTTTTATTGGAATAGCATTAGATTTAGGAATCAATGTGGGAAGAAAATTTTTAAAAAGTTGATTCTAACTATTCAAGGGCTTCCTGTGTCTTTCCATTTTTCAAGACTTTTGTGTTCTTCAGGAGTGTTTTTGAGTCTTCCTCTTAAGTTTTACATATTTCTGGTAAGCCTTACTCCTAGATATTTTATGTTTTTGTTACTGTTACAAATGAGGTTTTCTTGTTATTTTTTTTCTTTCCTCTTTTTTAATTTATTTTTTAAAATTTCTTTTCAGCGTAACAGTATTCATTGTTTTTGCACACCACCCAGTGCTCCATGCCATCCTTGCCCTCTCTAATACCCACCACCTGGTTCCCCCAACCTCCCACCCCCATTGCCCCTTCAAAACCCTCAGATTGTTCTTCAGAGTCCATAGTCTCTCATGGTTCACCTCCCCCTCCAATTTCCCTCAACTCCCTTCTCCTCTCCATCTCCCCTTGTCCTCCATGCTATTTGTTATGCTCCACAAATAAGTAAAACCATATGATAATTGACTCTCTCTGCTTGTTCTTTGTATCTTTAAACTGTATTGTTCTGGGTTTCTTTTCTCTTAAATTTGCTTAGCCATATAATTTTTTATTTGCTTTAATCTCCTTTTAATAGCCCTGGATATTTCCTGAAGATTGCCAAATGCTTTTTACTGTATTTCTGCCTTATAATGAAGTAGCTTGAAAGTTAATGTAAAAATATCAAAGTACTGAAAATGAATTAGGGTTTCTAGTGTACATGTTGGTAATGGTGGGATTTATCATAGGAGCTTGCAGGCAGAGAAGGCTGAACCCAGAGTGTATTTTGACATTGGTTTGGTAGAGGTTGACTGATCATAAACCAGAATTTGAAACCCTGGAAGTTAGCAGACTGATCACTTGTATTAAGGATACACTTAATAACTATTTTGTCTAATTGTTGGACGGCAAGTGTTAAAAATCAGTATTGTCCAAGACCAAACCAAAACATCACCAGCTTAGAGTGAATCTCTGAGTTAAATAAAGTTGTAATTTTATTCAGGAATACATAATTAATTGCAATTTTATTTAAAATGTCAGTATGGCACCTGCCTGACTTGGTGGAGCATGCGATTCTTGATCTCAGGATTGTGGATTCAAGCCCCATATTGGGTATAGAGAGTACTTAAAAAAATTAAATCTTTAAAATAAATTTCAGTTGTATTTTTATTTTTAATTGTTTTTTTTAAATTTTACTTTTTAAGTAATCTTTACATCCAGCATGGGGCTCAAACTCACAGCCATGAGATTAAGAGTCCTGTGCTCTACTGACTGAGTCAGCCAGGTGCCACAGTAGCCATATTTTTAAAGTTTGACACCACAGAGCAAAATTTCTCAGCACTATCAGTGCTAGATTGCATGGGAGTTCCTAAGGTCATGTGAGTATGGTACCAAAGAGATAACTACAAGTTAAATGCAACTCGAAAAGTTTGTTTTGTGATAGTGAATGGTATTGTTCCAGAGAATTCTACAGAGATTAAAATTATGTTATGATCAAATATCTATTATTCTATCTTGTATTGTTACTTGAAGTTTTAGACATTTGTTGATGTCTAAATAACAGATATATTGTTTTTCCTAACTTAGTGATTGCACTCTTAATTCATTAATTCATTCAAATATTCCCTGTCTTTTTACTTATTTCTTGACATTCCTTTTTAAAAGTCAGGCTTATTGAGGTATAATACACACACACACACACACACACACACACACACAAATTCATTCCTTGTAAGCATACAGTTTGATAAGTTTTGGCATCCACATACGCTTGTATGTCCACCCCCAACGTCAAGATCTGGAACGTTTCTATCCCCCAGAAGTGTCTTCATGCCCTCCTCTTACTCTAGCCCTTGGTAACTACTCATCTGTCTTCTGTCACTACACTTTTGCCTTTTCTAGAACCTCATGTAAATGAAATTATATCTTAGGTAACTTTTTGTGGCTAGCCTCTGTCAGTTAGCGTGGTACTTTTGCGATTCATCCATGTGATGTGTGTCAGTAGTCAGTCCCTTTTGTATTGCTGAGCCGTGTTCCACCGGGTGGCCGTATCACAGCTGACTTACACATTCCCCATCCGTTGAACATTTGGGTTGTTTTCAGTTTGGGGTATTATAAATAAAGCTGCTGTGAACATTTGCCTACACATCTTTGTGTGGGCATGTGTTTTCCTTTCTGTTGGATAAATACCCAAGAGAGATTTCTGGGTTGCATGGTAAGTGTATGTTTAATTTTATAAAAACCTGGCAACCTTTTTGCAAAGGGACTGAACATTTTTGCATTCCCAACAGCAGTGCATACATTTCAATTGCTCTACATTCTTACCAACTTTCGTTATTTAGAAATTTTTAATTTTAGCAATTCTAGTGTGAAGTAGTATTTTTATTATTGTTTTAATTTGCACTTCCCTAATGATTAATGGTGTGGAGTGTCTTTTCTTTCTTTTTTTAAAATTGTATTTTTGGGGGCGCCTGGGTGGCTCAGTCTGTTAGGCATCTGACTCTTGATTTCGGCTCAGGTCATGATCTCAGGGTCAGGAGGTTGAGTCCTATGTCAGGCTCTGCACCCAGTGGAGATGAAGCCCAGCACTTAAGATTCTCCTCCCTTACCCTCTCCCTCTGTCCTGCCCCACCTCTCCCTCTCTAAAAAAAATAAAAATTAAATTGTATCTTAAATTCCAGCATAGTTAACATGCAGTGTTATATTAGTTCCACATGTACAGTATAGTGATTCAGCACTTCCATAGATCACCCAAGGCTCATCTCGACCAGTGCGCTCCTTAATCCCCATCACCTATTTCACCCATCCCCCACACCCCTCCCCTTATGCCTGTTTGCTCTCTGTATACCTTTATAATGCTCTGTTCATACTTCTGGTCCACTTTTAATCCTTTTTTTTTTTTTGCCTTATTGGGCTGCATTTTTTATATTTTTCTGGGTACAAATCCTTTATCAGATAAGTGGTTCACAATATTTTCTCCCTGTGGCTTGTCTTTTCATTTCCTTAACACTGTCATTGGAAGAGAAGAAGTTTTAGAATTTAATAAGGTCCAGTTTATCTGTTTTTTCCTTTATGGTTTGTACTTTTTGTGTCAATCTTAATACATTCTTAATAAGCTAACTGTTTTGTATGGAAAATCAGCAGCACTCGCAGTCATTAATCAGTACTTTCTTCTTAGAATAATAAAGGATCTACTGCTAGAGAGACCGGTAGAATTTGTGCACATAAAACACATACGGCAATCTGCACTCCAAGTTACAAGTAGACTGGGTAGTAAGCGCAAATGGCATGCCTTGTTTATAGTACTCGTGCTCTGCTGATCCTGTGTGATACCATCGCGTGGCTGTTGGTCACGAACAGTTAAGGAATACTGAACATGACATTGCAGGAGACATTCAGTTACTTCTGAAGACCAAAGCTGATTTTTGTCTAAGTCAAACTTTGGGATATCCCTAATTTATATTGATTGCTTTTCAAATTGAAGTATGGTTGACACACAGTGTTACATTCATTTCAGGTGTACGACATAGCAATTGGACAAGTCTAGATGTTGTGCTTTGCTCCCCACAAGGGTGGCTACCCTCTGTCACCATACATGCTAGTACCATACCGGTGACTGTATTCCCTGTGCTATACCTTTCATCCCCATGACTCATTCATTCCATGACTGGAAGCCTGTATCTCTCTCCCACTTTCACCTGTTTTGCCTACCATCCCTGTTCATTGTGTGTGTGTGTGTGTGTGTTTATTTTGGTATTGTCTATTATTTGTGGATTTCATTCTTCCCATAAAAGACCCAAGTAAGCCTAATCATGATTTTCACAAAATTGAGTATTGAATACTCAAGTCTTTGTGACTATCTACTGTACAGGGATCCAGACCTTACTCACAGGGACTGCTGTGGGAATGCGATGTGGATGGGATTATTAAGAAATTAGCCTTCTGATCCCTCACGGGCTGCTGCTTCCTCTTCTGGGAAGTGAGAGAGGGTTTTGGATGAGGCTTTTGTTGTCTTTAACATTTCTTGGGTGTCCTCACTGTCATTCAGATAATTGAGACTTTGAATATTGCAGAACTTTCCTTCACCACAGCAGAATAATTGTGACTCAGCTTTATTAGGTGCTTAAATGCAGTTAACGTTTTGCTGAGTTTTTTTTTAGTATTTAAGTGACTATGCTAGGATACCAGGTATGGGAAGAAGATATAAAGGAGAGGTTTCTGCCCCTAATGAGCTGATAGACTAAGTGGATTCCAAGTACATACAGTGCACCAAAATCCAGGTCCGGCTGTGTGGCTGACATTAGAGCATGTGGGGCTCAACTGTGCGTTGTAATACATGTCATTAAGAACTGGGTTGACATTAGCCAGTGGAGGCTTGGGTGGATTTAGGCCCACCTGAGAATGACCTTGGCCTCCCATACTCTGTGCCTGTGAAGACAGTAGAGTTAAGGTAACCTGGCTTGGGGAGCTATGCACTGGTGTGTGGACTGGGGGCCTGCGTGACGCTGGTATACAGAACTTGTGGGAAAAGAAGCCGTGGCTTCTCTGTATCAACAAGCTGTGTGGGGAAGGGGACAGAAGAAGCAGCATACCTGAGGGACTACTGTGCCCCCCCTCATTGGAGACAGAGTCTCTGTCCCCGATGTATTTCCAGTCCTGTGTCTTCTAAAGGTGAGCACATGTTCTACTGAAAACCTCTTTGGGTCCCGGGAGACTGGTTGCTGGCTTGAACCCATCAGAGCTTGGAACAAAAGGTTAGCAGTACAAGCTGGGGAGATGGCTTTCGAGTGATTGCAGTTGAGGAGAACGGGGACTGGAATCAAGGCTATAGCGACGAGAAGGTGAGGAAAGCAGTGCTGAGACTCCTGCTAGCACTTCTAGCCGGTAGTCTAGCGCAGAAGGGAGACCAGAACTCCGGCTGTAGCTCTGGTGAAAGGTCCGCATGGGGCCAGGGGCTCTTCCTAATTGCGTAAACATTTTAATTTAATTTAATTTTAAAAATTTTATAGTGCTGGATATGTACCAAGTACTATTCCAGATACTTTATAACTCTTGCCTCATTTAATTGCTCATACCAACGCACTGCTGGTTACAGTCTCCTGGCGAGAATGGTGAGGCCCAAAGAAGTGGAGTAGCTAGTCAGTGGTGGAGTTGTGATGTGAACTCGGGCACTCTGGCTCCAGTGGCCCTGCTCTGAGCCCTTCCAGTTCTCTAGCTTCTGTCCGCATTCTTCATCGGAGGACATGAGTGGAGTAGTTTCTTTTTCAAAATGTCGTTGTTGGTTACTGAGATCGCTGATACAGGAGACAGCCGTCCAGGTTCATGTCCTTGGACAGTGGCTGAGAGCATGGATTCCTAACACAGTGTCTGGGTGAGGAGAGCCCCTATCCTTTGGCTTGTACCCCTCCATGTCCCACTACCAGGGAAGCCCCGCATTATAGTCATAGGACCCCACTTCTCATCTGTTGACTCCCCCCCTTTGCTATTGTGACAGCCCCACCTTCAAAATTCCTGGGATCAGAAGGTGCATTTCCCCCTCTCCTTGGATCCTTAGAGCCTTTGCAGGGCTCGCAGCTGGGATGCCCCCGCAGTCTCCTGCTTTGCCTTTGTGGAGGGGAGCAAGCGAGTTTGCTTTGTGAGGAAACCCAGGCAAAGATCTGAGCAATGGGTGTGCACCTGGGGCTCGCTCAGGGGTTCAGATGTTGCTTGGTCATGGTTTTTTGCCCTTTCTTGGAACCATCTCCCAATGTTAACACACGGGCTCTCCCACCCAGGCCCTTTATTCATAGCAAAGGAAATTGTTCTGTTTTGAAGATGAGCCTTATAATGCATGAATTATCACATTACCTCTTATGCGAAGGCTCCCAGTTACGTGTGGTCACGATTTATGTATTTTATTCTTCCTTCTTTTGCTGGATGGGTGGTTCAAAATAGCTTTCTCATCATGATTTTTATTCTTTGCTACAAAGCAGCGATTTGGTTTCTAGGTTGACGTTGTCAGCGGCCTGGTGTTTTATCCCAGCGCACCAGCTTGCTCGCACTGCTGGCTGAACGCAGACAGCTGAAATACATTGATCGAGCTGTTGGTATTTTGTCCTACTTTGTATCCAATGAAGCAATGACAGGTCCCATTCTGTGACCCATGCTGTGAGTATCCGTTGTTTCCATGTGGTGGCTGAAAATGATAGAAGCTTACCCTGCTTACTAGGGACCAATCTTCTGGAGGTTCCCTCCACCCCTCCGCTTGCAGCCCACAACAGAACTTGGGTGTGGCATCTAGTGACTTAACAACCCTACTGTCGCAGTGGCCCACAAGCACAAAGAAGGACTAACTTTGTCATATAGGAAAATTTTGGAGCCCTCGAATCATCTGCCTCTGGTCATGTTTCATGGCTTTATTGGATTGTGTCCCTGGGAAGACTGGGATCAGCACCTGTCTCTTAACCTGGTTGCTGTCTTCTGTACTCTGGTTCTTTATGGGTAATGCCTAAACCAAGCGTCACAGATGGGGTTGATAAAACTCTTTTTGTTTTCTGCACGGAATTTTAGTTTTTACAATTAATCTTAGAACAATTTAAGTAACTATGGTTTGGGGAGGAAACAGTTCTCACTTGTGCATGAGAAACTCTCTATTGCTCTGCGCTGTGCTCTGTTTTTCTGGAAGTGACTATTAGCTGGATTAACAAGCATCATCACAGAAACAAAGTGTTTCTTTAAAAGCCATAGATTACTGCTTTTACATTTACAAAAACTACAAGCAGGCATTTCTCCCTTAATAGGAGGGTTTAAACAGATGTTTAATCATTATGGCAGTGACAATTCTAAAACATAATGAAAACCCAAGGTAAGGCTTTATGGTTGTTTCAAAACCCGTATTCATAGAGTACTTCTATGCAAGGGGAAGACCTTTGCATTTTGGGGCCAAGTGCGATTAAAGCTGTTTACTCTGGTATGCAGTTACCCCTCACACCCTCCAAAAAAACAAACAAACAAACAAAAAAAAACAGAGGGAAATTTTTTTAGAGCCCAGCATCATCAAAATAGATTTTTAGGGGGTGCCTGGGTGGCACAGTCACTTAAGCATCCGACTCTTGGTTTCAGCTCAGGTCTGATCTCCTCGGTTGTGGGATTGAGCCCCACATGGGGCTTCTCTCTCAGTAGGGAGTCTGCTTGGACTCCTCCCCCGTTCGTGCACTCTCTCTCTCTCCATAAATAAATGAATCTTTAAAAGAATAGATTTTTGGTTTATCAACTCCTAGACTAGAATGTAAACCCGTGTTTGATCTAGTGTTTGGACAATTAATAGTTTAAACCATTACGTTATATATTGACCGAGGATATGGGAAGCAAATTCGAAAAAAAAAATATTACTCACTGGTGAATGTCACCAACTGCCTTCACTAATTGCACTTGCCACAATACATCATCGTCTCTTCTCCTCCCAACCTTCACTAGATCATAACATCCATAAAGGCAACCCCCTTGATTGCCTTGTTCCTGATTGCTCAAATACTGGTTGCATGAGAGTCTCTATAGTCTTCGGTGGGCTGTTGGTGAGGTGTGGAGAGGATGGTCTTCTCTCAATCCTGGGCCTTTGCTTTGGAAGCCAAGCTGTGTTTTGATAATTATAATCGCTTAAAACCTTGCAGCATCTGAAGATGACTCTGCAGGAAATTGAATTTTGAAGCAAACTTAATTTATATCTTAGAAGCTTAATCGGGGACTTTTAAAAAAGAGAATCATTTACTTCTAGCTTGGAAGCCAGAGAACCCAGAGGCTGATGGATGTGCCCTTGTCCCTCAGTCTCTTCTCTTGCAGGTCTGATTTCTATCCAGGACAACATTGACATTTTGCATCTTTGAAAATTCCACTGTTCTGGCTGATTAGAGTGGTAAAGTGGAAACACGCCTTGTGTGTTCTCTGCCAGAATTACCAGTAAAGTCTCTTTCTGGCAATTCTCTTTAAATGACTGAATTTTAGAAATGGAAAGAGCCTTGTCAATTGGAGCACTTGAATCTAAGCAGATTACTCTATTAAAACTCTATTAAGAATAAAAACTGTTTCCTGGAATTTTGTAAGACCAACTCAAAGTTAAATCAACTCTGTCTTCAGATGGGATCACAAAGATCATCAATACAGCCAGAAGATGTATTCTTGAATCTTTCTTAATATCATTGTGTGAATTTGGACCAGGGGTGATCAGTCTTGTGGGAATGGTGATTTGAAGTCCTTTGTTCAGGCTGTTTGTTCTTACATTTGGATTTCCTTGTACAAGGAGAGTTCACCTTCACCATCTATCTACTCATGTATTGCTTTCTACCACCTTTTTTGGAGTGATTTTGCTGTGGGAATTCAGGGTATAGACTTGCCAGTCTAAACGTATAGGTGGTTTTGGCTTTGCCAGATCATCTCAGAGATTCCTGGGTTTATTCTGATGATGTGCTCCAGTAGATGAGGTTCTCTTCTTTTCTCTTTTGCTCTTTTGTCTTCATTTTTCTTTTCTATTCTCTGCCAGTGCTGTGAGGGAGGTTTTGGATGACAGTGTTGCCAGGATGATAGTAAGGTGTGCGCAGGGAACACTGAAGTGTTTAAGATGATGAGTGTTTATGTGTGAGGGGCAGATGGTGGTAGGAAGTGAAATTGGAGAGAGGGGCAGATGCCAGGTCTTTTTGGTTCTTGGACACCATGTTTCCATGGGCAGTGACGTCAGAATTTTAAGCAGGGCTGTGACACGACTAGCCTTATTTATGTGAGTCATAGAAATTAGTCAGGTAGTTGTTGGAGAATGGATGATTAGGAAACCTGGTAAGAAATTATTGTGGAAAGTCCAGGCAGGAGACTTGAACCAGAGGAAAGATGGTAGATTGGGTTGGGGATGAGTAGGGAGAGCACTAGGGTTGGCAGGACCGGGAAAGGAAAGGATGTGCCACTCGGTGGTGCCAAGCCTTTGTGCTAGAATGAGGTAATCATGGGAATGCTTGAACCGGAGCTGTTTTCTGAGGAAAGTCTTGTTTGTGATTTTAGAACCTCTCTTTGGCAGGCAAGATTGATTGATTGACTAATTTTTTTGTAGCAAATAGCTTTACAACTGACACACCTGGAAATGTAGCTTTGTAGAGCTTCGAAGTGATCAGCTATTGAAGTCCTCAGTAATGACCATAGTCATGTTAGTCATTCATCTTGCTCAAGTCAAAAGCAGCTGAAAATACTGGTATTTGCAAAAGTAATGTTCTTAGAGAATATATTACTTACCATGTCTTCAAAAAGTAATTTTAGCCAAAACGTCAGGAAATGACAGATTGGACCATATAATATTGCCCTCCAGTATGCCATCCACAGAATTGCTTGTATAGAACCAAACGAACATCACGCCTTTAGTTTTTTCTGAGCTTTAACTTATTTGTGGAATGCCTTTGCATTTTAAGAAAAATGTTCTTAAAGCTATTGTTGACTTTGGTGGCTCCCCTCTCCCCAGTTTCTACAAAAACTGAGACAGAATCTTCTTAGAGCAGCAAAATAACTTTGTGATTTATCAACACTTAGGCTAGAATAGGAAACGCATGTTTATTCTTGTGTTTTCTGTTTGGCTCCTGTCAGAAAATTGCACAAGCTTTAAGCTTATTTTCTATGGTTTCCCTCAGATAATGTTTTTATTAGGCTTTTCTTCTGTCCTTTGTCTTACTATGTTCATTGATGTTTTAACTGGATTTGTGTTTCTACTTTAATCAGTTGGAGTAATATTCAAAGTGTGTTTTTAAGGAGAATGAAAATTTGGGATGCCCCTACATCAGTATTTATTAGGATATTTAAGAGGACTGCTTAGATTTCCTTGAACAGCAATTCTTTTCTTAATGAATCTTTATTACCCAAACATAATAGAAATTAGCAAAATTTAAATTAACAAAAATTTAAATTAACAAACTTTAAAATTTTTTAAAAAATTAACAAAAATACTAAAGTGATTTTGTGGTACTATATGGAACTTATACTCATTTGGCCCCTGGTAGAATTCATATCGATAATATACGTGTCCATTTTATAGGACTTGGAGAACCATTCGAGCATTTTCCAGGAATATAGACTGCAGTTATTTTATACATAGCTCCTGTTCACAACACTGAAAAATGTGACACCCCCTTCCCAATTATTTCATTATTTCTTTGGGAAAATGCAATTATTGTGGTGAATGTGTTTTTGCATAGCTTATGTGACCAGATGTCCAGGATGAGAACAAAGCCTAGGGTTTTTGTTTTATTTCTGTCCTGGGCAGCCCTTGTCCTTTTGATCATGCTTCTGGCTTTATCTGGAAGCCAACTGACTTTAGGACAAGGTGATTTTCCATTTACCAAAACATCAAGAAACTGGAATCAGAAACAAAACAAAGAGAGAGAGAGAGAGAGAGAGAGAGAGAGAGAAATGGAAAAATGAATTTTGAAAAACTGGATTATCAAAATAGTTTCAAATAGGATTTGAAAGTCACTTGGGAATTATTTGCTTGTGGATTATCAGAGTCATCCCTTCCTGTTTGGGTGTAAATCATTTAGCTCTCCAGTTTGCTGCTGCTGCTGGGTATTTTGAACCAGAAGTTAGTACTTTCACATAGGCTTAGGGTCCTCAGAGCTATGTATTTCAAGTGTTTTTCAGGGTGAGTCAGTGGGGAGTTCCAGAGCAGATTTGGGCAAAGTAATTACTTCCTCCCCTCTAGGCTTTCATAGCACCTGCCTCTACACTAGCACCTCCTGCTCTGAGTTAGAGCTTTTTGTCTTCCCAAGCAGGATCCTTTCTTAGTCATCACAGGGCTCTCAACATCTGGTGGCTGAGTAATGCAGGCAACAGAGAGCCCTTTCTTGGATCATTTCCACTGGTGATAAGCTCAGGTGCTCTAAAAACAAACCTCTTTACCAGGTGTGATAGGAAGGCAGAGTTCTCCAAGGTGTCACACACACACACATAGACATGTATGCACGCACACACGTACATTGTTTGGTCTACCAGTTAGCCGCAGGCTGTGTGGCCAGCCAGGTCCGTGCATGTGTGGGCTGGCTCGGAGTCACTGCTGAAGTCCTCCTGCCCACCTGTACATGAGCAGACTGCTGACTAGCTCTAGATTTCACCAGCTTAATTCACAAAATAAAGCTCAGACGTGCCCTGCCTGCTCTAGAGGGCTTTTTGCCAGAGAAGAATAAATAACATATATATATACAGACTTCTCAAGACTGAAAAATACACTCTATGTGACATTTTGTCATTCTTAACTAACCAAGGGTGATGGCACCTTCACAAATTTGGATTCAATCCGGAACCAAACCTTCTATCACTGGACTCATATTTTGACATCAATGATCATGATATTAACAACATTGTAACCGTTTCCAGGCACTAAGTGCCCTCGAACCATTATAGAGAAAAAGCTGTTTAGCTATAAATATACCGAACCTGTCAAGTTGGTTTGGTGTTTTCGTTGTTGTAATATCCTTATGTGGAGGAAGGGGCTCGGGGTGTCTCTAGAGCCTCTTTTATTAAGTACTAATCCAATTCATGATGGATTCTGCCCTCATGACTGAAGCACCTGCCAAAGGCCCCTTTTCATATGATATCATCTTTGGGGATTAGGATTTCAACATATGAATTTGGGGTAGGGGGACACAAACATTCAGACCATAGAAATCAGTATTTTAAAATCTAACTTAGCAATCTTTTTTCAGCATGCTTTCTTCCATTGACCATATATACTGGTCTTTCCTTTCCTCCTTGGAACCAGCTTTACCATTCGACTTGTTTCTTAATTAAGCAGTAAATAGCTTTGACATCTGCTCACTATTTTTATGAGACTCTTGTTTTTGACTCTTTGAAATTTATCCTTTGACAAAAATGAGAACCAGGAAATAATGTGTACTGTGGTTAAGCCCCAATCATCCCCCCAATACCATTAGTCCATGACATACTTAGTATAATATTCAATTAAACTGTACAAAATTAGTCTGTTGTAGTGATAGTAATTTTCAGATAATGTAAAGGAATTTTTTTCTTAACTTTTTTGATGACAGGTAGGATTAATTAGAGGATGAGAAGAACGTAGATAGTGGGAGGCACTTCTAGTTATTCCGATAGGGCATTTTACACATGCTCAATACTGTTAGACATTTGATCCCATTGGTTCTTTATGGTCCACATTTATTTCAGAGCTTCTGGTGTTTTTTTTTTTATGTAAGTGGATTCTGAAACATGACTTTCATATTTCCACAAACATTAAATCAGCAAGTACTCTTATGAACACACCTGCTTTACAAGAGAAGAAATTAAGGTATGAGAGGTAATTTGTCCACAGTCCCCAAACTAGTAACTGAGAAGCAGAGATTTGAACTGAGGCAGGAATTCATCTATATAATTTCACTGAAGCAGACCTGTCAATTCTGGCTTTGCCAATAGAGCTCATTTAACCTTGGCTGTCAGGAGGGAAAATTGAGGTCCAGAAGGGCTCAAGCAATTTTGCCCAAGGTTCATTAGCTAGTTAGTAGTGGTTGGGGCATTCAGGTGTTTATTGTATGTCTGGTACTGTGCTATTACATGTGGGAATACAATATGAAAGAAATGTATAGACCCAATTCTCAAGGAGTTTGCAGCCTAGTTAGGGATCTGGAATAAGGTAAGAACTGGGCTAATCTGTGATGAAAATGAATATGGATTATTTTAGTATGTAGAGTATTGGAGAAATGAGATACCAATGTGAACAGGGAACTTGGGTAGGCTTTAGAGAATTGAGGTTAATCCAAGTGAAAAGAAATTTTGTGAAAGTACAGAAGTAGTGTAAATGCATCTACATGTCTAATATATATACTGGATGCACATACTAATTTGCTTGGTGAATGAATCTCTACTTCAACAAACTTACCTTCCAGTTTTACAATTCTCTCTTCCACTATATCTAGTCTACTGTTGAACTTGAAAATGAAATAAGATTCTAAGATCATGTTTTCCTGTTTTAGAGTTTCTGTCAGTTCTTTCTAAAATCTCAACTTTTCTCCCCATGCTATTCTTCTTAATACTTTTTCTGCTATATTTTTTTTTGCCATAGCATTTACTGTGTTCTTTTCTTATGTAATTTACTTATTGCATTTCTTCTGTTTCTCCTCCCCACTTCCCAATAGAATATAAAGAAGTTCCACGAGAGCAGGAATTTCTGTTCGTTTTGTTCACGGATTCATAGCCCCAAAGATTAGGACAGTGCTTGGTACATAGTAAAAGCTGAAAACTCATTTGTTGAACAGATGTGTGGTTTTTAAGTGTGGAGACAATGATGAAACCTAGCAGGTCAGATAGAGGGGGGAGGTCCTTGTAGAACATACTAGAAAATAAAGTGGGGGGGCAGAATGCATTCATTATGGCCAGATTACAGAGGGTAGCATGTTTTGAGGGAAGGTTTAGGGGTTCACTACAATAGACACACATATTATTTATAAAGCTGAGCAAAATCTTATAATTCACTTGTCATCTGGGAGACATCAGGAAATAGCAGAAAGAACTCTTGCTTTGGAATTAAAGCACATGAGTTTGAATCCTATAGTTTCTCTGACCAGATCAGCTATATGACCTGAGGCAGGTTATCTACTCTTAAAGATCTTGTTTTCTCAACTGTTAAGTATGGTAAAATAAAGTTACCTCATAAAGTTATGGTGAAAATTAAGAGATAATGTTATAAATAAAACCTTTCGAATAAAGTGGATATTCAGTAAGTATTTCTTATTCTGCATGAATTGATTTGAAATTATTTTAACGTACTAAAACATACTTTTTCTGTTTGAGGCAAATTACTTAGAGTAGTAGGAGGAAGCAGATGACACTGGGGTGGTGTATTGTAACTGTGGTTTAGAAAAAAAAGAACTACCAAATATGAGTAAAAATGAAAAGAAGATACTATGTTTGGGTATTTCAGAGCCATGGAAAAAAAAAAAACTCACAGAAATAACCAGTATCTTTTCACTTCTCCAAAATGGTTTGGTACCTTCAGTTAACTACGGAAGAGAGGAAAATCCCCTAATAAAACCAGAGTCACTAATAATAATGCCTCCAAAAGTACCGAACCATCCGGAAGGTACCAGGCTCTGGGGAAAATCAGCCTTTCCTTACATTCTCCTGGGTGTCTCCTTCTGGGCATGAATCCCATGCCAATGTCAGCCTGGGCACTAACCTGACCCTCTAAAGAAAATATTTTAACATTAAGTCCTCTACTCATTAAGGGTCAGCCAAGGAAAACATCCTCCCAGAGAAGCCTTGGACATTTTCTATATACTGGTTGTTAAAGACGTTATTATCCTTTTTTTTTTTTTTTTTGGCTAAGTGAGCCTTGAGACAAATTTGTTTTAGAATGAGGATCAAGCAAACATTGATTTCCCTCAACTGGTTTATTTCCTTCTATCAGATGATGTGACTCAAACAGCACCCAAGGCTTTCTTTCAGTTGTCAGGAAACCCAGCACAGGCTGTGTAATGCTTTTATTACAATCACAGAAAGTCTGGGAGGATCATACATTTCATTCCTCTTTCTTCATTAACATTATCCCTTTCTCTTCTTTTTTTTTTTTTTAAGATTTTATTTATTTATTTGACAGAGAGAGATCACAAGTAGGCAGAGAGGCAGGCAGAGAGAGAGAGAGGAGGAAGCAGACTCCCTGCCGAGCAGAGAGCCCGATGCGGGACTCAATCCCAGGACCCTGAGATCATGACCTGAGCCGAAGGCAGCGGCTTAACCCACTGAGCCACCCAGGCGCCCTATCCCTTTCTCTTCTAACTGGCTTGCTGTATGGGACATGAAAGGCTTTGCCAGACAACCGGCCTGTACCTGAGACTGATGATGCATACCGCTTAGCATTTCATGGGCTGACCTGTTGCTCCCGATGCCATCCAAACACTTTGTAAATAGAGTGTCTTCAAAAGACCCAGGTGTCTAATGGTAGGGGACCCGTTTATTAAATGTCGTACATGCATACACGCCACTGAGAATGAAGATGCTAAATTGGAAAGGAAATTGCTCTTAGAAGCACTTACAAGAGGCAAAACACGCCCCTGACCGGCAGTGAACGCGCATACACATAGGTTTGGAATGTAGATAGCTCTCAAAAACGTAACATTGAGTCCGGGGAGAAAAAGGGGAGGCAGCCCACTCTACCCAGGAAACGTGGCACAGAAGGCCACTTGTCCCTCAGTATCTGCTTTCCATTTCTTCTATGGGAATGGGCTTTTAGAAGGAGGAATGTCTTCCCAGAAAGAAGACTTTTCTTCTCTCGCCTCTCTTGCCATTGGATGCAACCGTGTGACCAGGTCCTGACCAGGCTGGGGTGTGAATGGGGGTCGTGTGCACAGTGTAGAGGCGCTCCCAGTAAAGGGAAGGGGAGAGCCTTTCCTTGTCACCTTCTCAGTTCGCTTTCCCCGCAATGTGGGTCTGATGGGGAGAGCCACGCCTGGGGGTGGTTGAGCAGGAGGACAGGGGTGCTGCCGTCTCATCCCGGGAACCCTTCTGCTCTGACTTGTACATGAAAGAAAAAAATGGGCTCCTGTCTCAGGTAAGCCACTGGTATTCTGGTCTGGGTCCCAGCAGCTGAACCTGTTTCCTCATGCCCCATGATGCTATTTCTGGAAGTTAAAAGAAGCAAAAAACTATTCTGTATTTGTGGATATGTATATTTTAGCAAGGCTTGGCCTGGCCAGAGGCTGACATGAGTGGTGGATGCCACAGAGGCAGAGGGAGGGGATGGAATGAGGGAGAGCAAGACTACAGCCGGCTTTCCCTCTCTCTCCGCTGTGTCCTGCCCTGTCATTTGTGTCCAGGCAGGACAGTCAATCAATGAAGATGTCCGCATGTGTGAGATTTTTGTGAGTTCTCACGCCAAAGCTATTTCTTGCTGGCTTTTAACAGTGACTTTGGCTCCTGTCTGAAGTAAGTGACTGCATTTGGAGGACATATTGGTATTATCTGGTCCCCCCATCAAACAGACACCGAGGACACAGCCATGGTTGTTATCACAAGAGTGAGCTGCGAGATGGAATTGGGAAAATAGTTGCTTTTGCAGTTTTCTGTTAAGGCCTGTGGCACAGATGTTGCCAGAAGGCTGGCAGGCTACAAGAGCCCACACAGGTAGCATGTACTTTGGCCCACACAAGAGAAGCCAACATTGTCAACAGCCTGGGTGACTCTGTCTCTCAGGGCCAAGCTCAAGTTCATCAGGCCCAGAGAATCTGAACCTAACCAGAGTGCAGCGTTTAGACAAAGTAAACTGTTTTCTCTGTGTTGACAAGCAGCAGACGACTCTATGTAGACCTCAAGCTGTCAGAAGGTGACTTAGAGGACAGAGTAAGGACAGAAGCAATTGGCTGTGATGTGCCTGTATCTAGACTGGAAAAGGCCAATGGTTCCATCTCCTTCGTGGGGACAGCCTTGTCCCTTCCCCCCTCACAGCTGTCAGCCAGTGGTCATATGGGTCATCTTACCATCCGACCTTTGGAGATCTGCTTTTCTTCTTTTCACAGTATTTTTCCAAAGTGGATACCACACAGTGCACTGGGTTCTCCCCAGATGAATCGAAGGTGCATTCCAACTCGGTCACTTTGCAGTTTGGGGATTTCCAGGCCTTTCGAGGCTCATGAACTGCTCATCTCCTGGCTTATTCCCCTAATTTACCTGTCCCATCTGCCATCTGGCACTTTCACTGGCTATCTGAGGAAAACTTTCATTCTCTTACCTTAAAGTCTTGGGGACCCTCACTTCTGCCCCCACCCTCATTACAGGTGCATTCTGTGATGCTTTTGGTGGTATTTTTGGATGCGTTTCTTCCTGGCACATAGGAGGGTCTTCTGTCGACTCAGCTGTTCTGGCTTTCATTCTGTTTGCCTTAAGCATAGAGTTACCCAAAATCCAGTCCCTTGATCTGGTAAGTTTCTTTTGCCCTCTCGTCCGTGACTTCAGATACCTTCTTTACATAGCTGGCTTGCAGGTGTTTGTATTTAGTCTTGGCTAGAATTTCTGTAACACAGTCCTGAAACTCATAATTTATTTAAATGAATTTTTGATAAGATAATAGGTATTGTAGTACAAAATGCAGAAGTTCCAAAGAGACAACTGAAAAGAAGCCTCTGTCCTTGGATAGAAATTTATCCAGTTTTCTTCCTTGGAGGCAAATGTTCTCATCATTTGGGCCATTTCCCCTCGAATGTGCCATACTCTGAAATCAGTGTATGTGATGGCAGAGTTAGCACCTTCTGGGTTTTTTGTTTAAGATTTTTATTTACTTATTTATTTGAGAGAGAGATAATGCATGCACACACAAGAGCGGGGGGAGGGCCAGAGGGAGAGACTCTCAAGCAGACTTCATGCCAAGTGCAGAGCCCGACATGGGGCTCGATCCTGGTACCCTGAGATCGCAACCCGAGCCAAAACCAAGAGTTAGACGCTCAGTCCACTGCAGCACCCAGGCACCCCAGCACCTTCTGTTTGTAGCCCTGGCTTTCCCACTGGATGTTCTCACTTCCTGTAAATGCTGTCCATACTTTACCAGCCACCTCAGCTCAAAGCCTTGGTGTTTTCTTTTACTTGTTTTTACCCTTTTGTGTCATTTATATCTTTTTATTCACTATATTTTGCTGCCTTATTCTTCATAGTGTATTTTGCCACAGACTTTTCTTTTCTATCACACTGTCCTGTCAATAGCAACCAACTTGGAACCTCCCTGCTCATGCAATATTTGACAGTCCAATGATTCCCCTGAGAATGTGAATGTCCACTACTGTACTGTAACTAGAGGAATGTTTGATGGATTGTCTACACGATGCTTTTTTGTTTGCACAGCTCACCTTCAGCTGGATCGTAGGCTCTCAGGACAGGAATCACTGTGTGCTATTTCTGGTGTATTCCTTTTAGCACTTTACATAGTCTTATACATAGAGCCCACTCTCAATATATATTTGGCAAGATGAGCTGAACACTATTTTTTGTTGGTTTAAGTAGATGTGGGCATTTTGTTTTTAAAAATGTGGGGGAAAATGTGGCACCTGGGTGGCTCTGTTGGTTAAGCATCTGCTTTCAGCTCAGGTCATGATCTCAGGGTCCTGGGATAGAGCCCTGTGTCAGGCTCTCTGCTAAGTGAACAGTCTGCTTCTTTCCCTCTGACCCCCCCCACCAAGCTCGTGCGCTCGCTCTCTTGCTCTCTCTCTCTCAAAAGTAAATAAATAAAACCTTTAAAAAAACATGGATGGGCGCCTGGGTGGCTCAGTGGGTTAAGCCTCTGCCTTCGGCTCAGGTCATGATCCCAGAGACCTGGGATCGAGCCCTGCATCAGGCTCTCTGCTTGGCGGGGAGCCTGCCTCGCCCCCACTCTCTGCCTGCCTCTCTGCCTACTTGTGATCTCTGTCAAATAAATAAAAATCTTTTTAAAAAATGGAAAAAAGTGAGTGGCAGGGAGTGTAGTGGCAAGAGGTTGTAAAGATAGCTAGCTATATTTTTGAACATTTGTTACCTTTTCTGTTACTTGACCTTTTATCTTTTCTTGCTCTGTGATAGTGCACCACTTTTCTATCCCAGGACCTCCCATGACACTAGCTGTGCTCCTCCCCTCTTTTACTTTCCTCACTAGTTAATTTATTTACCTTGCTTTGAAAACATCTTTCCCCTACTAGAATGTAAGTTCAGGGGCGCCTGACCTGCTCAGTCAGTGGAGCATGAGACTCTTCATCTCAGGGTTGTAAGTTTGAGCCCCACGCTGGGTGCAGAGATTACTTAAAGAAAAATACAATCTTTACAATGTAAGCTTAAAGCATTCTTGGCCCTACTAGAATCTAAGCCCTGTGAGGGCAGGACTTTTTCCATTCATGTTGATTGCTGTATTCCCAGGGCCTAGCCTGTGGTAAGCTCCTCAATAAATATTTGTTGAATGTGTAACCTGCTGAGGTGCCAGCCTGGTGTATTGTCCTTAAGCTGATTACTATCAGCCCTCCGAGATATCTGTGTTCTGCTCAGCTGTACTCAGTGTTACTCAGTGGTGATGCCTCGAGGCCAGAATGACTTTTTTTTGTCTCTCTTCAAGCAAAAGCTGTAGTTTGGGACTGAGTGACTAAGCTGCTCTTGGAAGGGAAGAAACAGACAAGGTAGTTGATGGTGCTAGAAAAAGGTGCTGGGCTCCGCTTTCCATTGGCTGGCTTATTCTCCAAATTCCCCACTTGTATTTGGCTAAGCACTTTCTAGTGCCTTCAGTAAAGGTGATTCATGTCCCTATTTGTTGTTCTTACCACAGATTAGGTCTTTTTTGTGTGACTTAAATTCTCCTCTTATGGTTTGAGTCTTTTTGGATTCCTCTGTTCAGGAGCTGTCCCTGGGACATAAAGGAGGCTGACTGGGCTTGAGTTTGAGCCTTGAGTCATTTCATCTCATAGAGAAAACTTCTGTTTTGTGGCCACATCTTGCCCACCTAGTCAGCCAGCTGCTGTGACTATTGGAGCAGCGGGTCCCATCCCCTTTGGGGACAGTCAGGAAGGCCTTGGCAGGAAGGCAGAGCTGAGAGGGTGCCGGCTGAATGTCGACCCTGGCTTTCCAGGAGGGGCTGCCTGGCCTCCCTGCCTCAGGAGAACCCCTGCTGTGATGGGGCTGGGGGCGGCTGTGCCCCTTGCCAGTCAGATAATCAGCTCCAAAATGAGGTTTATGTCCTTTGTGAGAACTGAAAGCACTAAGATGGTATCAGGAAAACCTCAGGACCTTTTAGAAGGGGCACAAAGAGATCAACAGATTGTGACTTGCCATGGAGTAGAGGCTTTTGTTGCCTAGATGGCGAGGAGCCACTGGAAGACAGTTAAGCTGGGCAGAGAGGTTTATTTTAGAGTTACTGGCCTCCCAGTGGTTTTGTGGTGGCTCACCGAGGAGCGTGAGGTGGCCACGGAGGAGGTCTAGGAGGCTCTCTAAAAAAGAGAAAAACAACTCATGTGAGAAGAATGTTTGCCACTGTGCAGACCTCGGTGTCTGCCTGTGGGCGACTGACGTGGGGCTGACTCACAGGGAGACAGCTTTCCCGGAGACAGGGATGGGGAGAGGAACGGTGCTCACAGGGAGGACTGACAATTACATCTTGCACCAGTGGAGTGAGGGGTGTTGGGAACATTTGGAGCTAAGTTTCTGGAGTGAGGATGGGAAGATCGCGCTGGATCTACAGTTGCCGGAGTCCCTACTCTAAATCTTCATGTTGGATAAAGTCTTATACCGAAAAATTGCTAATTATGGAAAATGTCAAATACATGGAAGTTGGGACAATACTATTATGGTATTGTGATTTGTAATAAATACATATTTGCTGTTCGTTTCTGGCACAGAGCCCCTGAAAGCCTTGGAATTTCCTAAGTGGAAGGAGCTGCAATGCTGTTTGGACCTTTCCTAACAAATCCCTTCCAACCACACCCCAGTTTATGTTAATCAGGGGGACTTTAGGAGAGCACCTGGGCTTGAAGGCTGGTTGTCAGGGAACTGACCTTGTGATTAGAGGGCTGGACCTTAGGTCCCACCCCCTGACCTCAGGGGAAGGGGAGAGGGAAAGAGGGGCAGGAGGTTGAATCAGTCACAGAACGCCAATGATTTAATCAACTGTGCCTATGTAATGAAGCCTTCATAGAAATCTAAAAGGCTGGGGCTCAGAGAGCTTCTGGGCTGTGAACACATGGAGATGGAGGGAGAGTGGCCCACTTGGAGAGGAGATATAGGAAGAATGGTTCACTTGGAGAGAGTCTGGAAGTTCCTAGATCCTTACCCACACTGCCCTATGTATCTCTTCCATCCGACTGTTCCTGAGTCCTATCCTTTTATAATAAACTGGTGATCTAGTGAGTAACAAGTTCTCTGAGTTCTGTGAACTGCTCTAGCAAATTAACTGAACCCAAGGAGAGGGTTATAGGGATCTCTGCTCTGTAGTTCTGATCTATATCTGGTTGGTTAGAAATATTAAGTGACAACCTGGGCTTGTGATTGGCATCTGAAGTGGGCTGGTGGTGCAGGGAAGGGGGGTGGTCTTGTGGGAATGAGTCCATAACCAGTGAGATCTGACGCCATATCCAGGTAGATCGTATCAGAACTGAACTGAGATGTAGGACACGTAGCTAGTGTCAGAGAATTGCTTCGTGGTGTGGAAAAAAAAAAAAAACCCACACAGAAGTATAGTAAACCACAACCCATGTACCTATTATCCAGTTTCATTAATTAGCAGCTTCTGGTAAATCTTGTTTATTAATCCATATTCCCCACAGCTACTCCTCTCCACAACACTGGCACAGAATCCCAACTTTTATTTGTAAATATTTCCGTATTTATTTCTAAAAGATAATCTTTTTCTAAGATTTATTTATTTGAGAATGAGAGAGAGTGGTGGGGGCAGAGGGAGAGACTCTTCAAGCAGGCTCCCTGCTGAGCACGGAGCCCAGTGTGCAGCCCCATCTCATGACTCATGAGATCATGACCTGAGCTAAAACCAAGAGTCAGACGCTCAACTGACTGAGCCACCCAGGTGCCACAAGATAAAGAATCTTTAAAAAATATATAGCCACATCTTCTTTATCCATTCATCTGTTGAAGGGCATCTTGGTTCTTTCCACAGTTCGGCAACTGTGGCCATTGCTGCTGTGAACATTAGGGTACAGATGGCCCTTCTTTTCACGACATCTGTATCTTTGGGGTAAATACACAGGAGTGCAATTGTAGGGTCACAGGGAAGCTCTATTTTTAATTTCTTAAGGAATCTCCACACTGTTTTCCAAAGTGGCTGTATCAGTTTGCATTCCCACCAACAGTGTAAGAGGGTTCCCTTTCTCCACATCCTCTCCAACACACGTTGTTTACTGTCTTGTTAATTTTGGCCGTTCTAACTGGTGTAAGGTGGTATCTCAATGTGGTTTTGATTCGAATCTCCCTGATGGCTAGTGATGATGAACATTGTTTCATGTGTCTGATAGCCAGTTGTATGTCTTCTTCGGAAAAGTGTCTGTTCATGTCTTCTGTCTTTTTGTTGATGTGATTATCTGTTCTGTGTGTGTTGAGTTTGAGAAGTTCTTTATAGATCTTGAATATCAGGCCTTTGTCTGTAGTGTCATTTGGGAATATCTTCTCCCATTCCATGGGTTGCCTCTTTGTTTTGTTAAGTGTTTCCTTTGCTGTGCAGAAGCTTTTGATCTTGATGAAATCCCAAAAGTTCATTATTGCTTTTGTTTCCTTTGCCTTTGGAGATATATCTTGAAAGAAGTTTCTGTGGCTGATATTGAAGAGGTTACTGCCTATGTTCTCCTCTAGGATTCTGATGGATTCCTGCCTCACACTGAGGTCTTTTATCCATTTCAAGTTTATCTTTGAGTATGGTGTAAGAGAATGGTCGAGTTTCATTCTTCTACATATAGCTGTCCAATTTTCCCAGCACCATTTATTGAAGAGACTGTCTTTTTTCCACTGTATATTTTTTCCTGCTTTGTTGAAGATTTTTTGACCGTAGAGTTGAGGGTCCATATCTGGGCTCTCTACTCTGTTTCACTGGTATATGTGTCTGTTTTTGTGCCAACACCATGCTGTCTTGGTGATCACAGCTTTGTTGTAAAGCTTGAAATCAGGCAACGTGATGCCCCTAGTTTTATTTTTCTTTTACAGTATTTCCTTAGTAATTCGGGGTCTCTTCTGGTTCCATACAAATTTTAGGATTGTTTGTTCCAGCTCTTTGAAACGGAATAACATGGAGGACATTGGGAGAAGGAGAGGCGAAGGGAGTTGGGGGAAATTGGAGGGGGAGATGAACCACGAGAGACTGTGGACTCTGAAAAACAAACTGAGGGTTTTGGAGGGGCGGGGGTAGGAGGGCTGGGTGAGCCTGGTGGTGGGTATTATGGAGGGCACGTATTGCATGGAGCACTGGGTGTGGTGCATAAACAATGAATTATGGATCACTGAAAAATTAAATTAAAAAAATAACCACAATACTTTATTATCCCTCAAAAATGATAGTAATTTCATATCTGTCCAGTGAGTTCACATGTCCCCAGTTTATTTGTTTTTGGTTTGATTTAAGATGCAACTAAAGTCCCTACAACTGTATTTGGTTATTATGTCTCTATGTCTCATTAATCTGTCTTAATCTGTAGTTTTGGATGGGTAACTTCCCAGAGCATTCTCGGTCCTATTTGTGTGAACCCAAACAATAACTAGCACTTGAACAAAACAAAGAGGTGGAGGAATATGAGATAATGTAGGGTTTCTCTTAGTCGGAGGAATGATTTTTATGTTTTTTCTCCCCCGAGAGGCATGACACTTTTAGGAAGGCTTGAGAACATTCTCGTATTTGTAGCCTCTCTCCTGCATTTCATTTTCCACCCTTCTACTGCAGACCCCTTCTTAGCTCTGAAGTCTCTGGTCTCTGCTTCCTGTGGGATAAAAGTCTGCACTCGGGAGCCTAGCTTCCAGAGAAGCTTCTCCATCTTCCTTGAGCCAGTCTCACTCCTTGACACTTGTTCTCGGCCCTTCCTCTTTCTCTCAGTGTGGTCTATGTTTTGGCCATGCTTCTCTGGTTAATATTCCCTTCCCCACATCATGCTGAGGACTTTCTCTAAAATATACCTCTCTCTTCTTTCACCTGCAAAAGTTTGCCTCATCCTGGAAGGCCCACCTGAGAAGTCACCTTTTCTGTGAAGTTTTCCTCAACTACTTTTTCACCCAAAAGAATGATTCATCCTATTCCCCACTATGTCACCCATTGATGCCTCTGTCTTATGGTGCTTGTCCCAGCTGGACTGGCTTTATCATTAGTTATGTGTTGCCGGACTGGTGGGGGTCGGGTGGTACTGGTAGGGGCTCACCCAAAGCCCTCTCCTCCTGGAAGGCAGCATACACCTATTCAGTACCTACTCTTAGAAGGGCCAACGACAGATTTTCTTTTTTAAAAAATTTTATTTATTTAAATAAACTCTACACCCAACCTGGGGCTTGAAGTCATGATCCTGAGGTTAAGAGTCGCATGCTCCTCTGACTGAGCCAGCCAGGCACCCCCAGATTTTCTATTATAGCTTTTCCATTGTGTGTTTTATTTTAAAATAATTTTATCAAGTAGGCCATTAAATATGGTATAGTCTTGAGCTGGGTTGAACTTAAACCAGGGAGTAATTACATTTTATTCTGCTCTCATAAGCACCTAAAAGATTTTGCTGGGAATATGGTGTGAAGTGTTTCTTGATGTGTCATTAATGTCGACTCTTGTTATTGACTTTGGATACTTCCCAGACACCAATTTCATGACTCAAGAAATTGCAACAAAAATACAAAAGTCATCTTTGCAGATGCTGCTTTGCTGCCTGCCAAAACTTAGACATAAGGTGCAGAGGGAAAAGGGCATTGCATTCACAGTTTGGGGAACTGATGTTTCTGTACGTGTATAATCTATTCATTGTATTTGTCATCAGGTTATCATTTTTGATTTTCATGATCTCATTCTTTCAGCAAATATGTCTTGAATGATGACCATGTTCCAGACACCGTGCTTGGTTCAGTGGAGCTTGCAGTCTTGTGGGGAGGACAGACTTGCAGTAACACTTAGGTAGGCACCAGCAGCCCAGAGGAAAGTGGCTACCTGTGCGCCAAAGCTGGTGCAGTTCCAGATGAATCCCCAGGTGAATGGGAACTGGCCAGGTGCACAGGGGAGGGCACAGTGGGAACTGGGAGACAGGCCTAGTAGCGTGGACAGCATGTCCCGAGAGCAGAGAGGTTGGAAATGGCCTGCCTTACTTCAGTATTAGCTATCATTTTGATTTCTTTTAAGATTTTATTTATTTGACAGAGACACAGTGATAGAGGGAATAAAAGCGGTGGGAGTGGGAGAAGGAGAAGCAGGCTTCCCACTAAGCAGAAAGCCCAATGTGGGGCTTGATCCCAGGACTCTGGGATCATGACCTGAGCTGAAGACAGACGCTTAACGACTGAGCCACTCAGGTACCCCTATCATTTTGATTTTTTAAAAAGATTTTATTTTTCTTATTTGACACAGAGAGGGAAATCATAAGCAAGCAGAGAGAAAGGGGGAAGCAGTCTCCCTGCTGAGCAGAGAGCCCCATGTGGGGCTCGATCCCAGGTCCCTGAGACCATGACCTGAGCAGAAGGCAGAGGATTAACCCACTGAGCCACCCAGGTGCCCCTCATTTTGATTTTTAATAGGAGATATATATACTGTACATAGTAGAAAATTCAAATAGCTCCAGAGTGAAAATTAAATGCTACCTTTCCTCTGATCCCTAGCTAACTCAGTTCCCCTCCTCAGAGATATCAGTGTTAACACCTTTGTGTGTCTATCCTTTTAGGGAATTTTGCTACATTTACAAACCTGAGATAGATTTTCTTTTTCATTTCCCATGTGAAAGGTAGCATGCTATACAACTCATTCTACACCTTGCTTTTTTTTTTTTTTTTTTTACTTAAAGCATTGGATATAGCACTGCTGCCTTCTTTTTAGGATAATGGCTACAGATTCCATTATGTGAAGGGACCACAATGTCTTCAGCCAGTACCCTTTGGAAGAGGCATTAGACCTCTTATAACAATGTGCTGTTACCCATCTCGTGAAGCTGATTGGAATAAGTGAGCAGTAGTCCCAGAGTGCAGAGCTGACGGTCCTAAACATATTCACCTCTTAGTTCAGATTCTGTTAGCAAACAAAAAGTCTAGCATATTTGTAAAAGAACCAAATAGAATTTCAAGAAGCGAAAACTAGTAATTGACATTGCAGACTCAGTGGATAGGGTAACGAGCCGAAGAGAGAACTGGCAAACCAGACAGATGGATCTGAAGCAATTATCCCGACAGTGGTGCAGCAAAACGGAAGGAAACGACACCCAAATGCTCAAACGTGACACCGCGGTGACACACGATGACCAGAGCCACATTTGAACGTGGATGGCTCTCATAAGCGCATTCTGGGGTGATAAAAGCAAGTCACCGAATAATCCACATCACACATAATTCGAAGACATACAGAATGAAACAACATAGATCCACAATTACACTCTAAGGGCATAATAAACACCCCATTCAGGTTAGTAGCTTCCAGAGGGTGGGATGATGAGGGCAAGTTCAGATCTGGATTGGGAAGAATATAAATGGTGCTTAGCTCTCTTGGTAAGGCGCTGTTGATTAAACTCAGTGATAGCCCCCTAGAGGTCTGGTAGACCACTCTTAGCCTGATAAAATCTTGTGAAGTATATTAAATACACAAAATAATGTATAAAACTGGAAAAGTGGAATAAACACTTTACTTACTGTCCAGCTTAAGAAACAAAAATTACCAGTTCCTTTGAACCCCCCATGTGTATTCTTTCCCAATTATATTTACTCTTTATCCCTTATAGGTACTATACTTGTATTTTTGAGTGTCTGATATATTTCATAATAAAGTTTTTTGTAGTCTTACTCTAGTTCACTTACTGATATAGGTCATCATCAATTTAACTTTAAATCTTTGTCCTTCTTTTTTTTTTGAATTGTTGTATCAATCATTTGAGTTAAAAAAATATGTATTGTGTGCCTCTGATTGAATTTCTAAACACAGTACATTTCAGCATTTTCCTGAGTAGGTACTGTTTTAAAAGCATTAATGAAAATTAATCTTTTGTCTGGCTCCATCAGTTCTGATCAGAGAGAACAGAGGTATGGTAGTTTCTTGGTTAGTGCCCTAGGAAAATACTTTTTTTTAAAAGATTTTGTTTATTCACTTGAGAGAGGAGAGAGAGAGCACAAGTAGTGGGTAGAGGGAGAGGGAGAAGCAGACTCCCCGCTGAACCGACAGCCTGACTTGGGGCTTGATCCCAGAACCTGGAGATCATGACCTGAGCCGAAGGGAGACACTCAACCATCTGAGCCACCCATATGCCCCAAAAATACTTTCTACAGAAGTCTGAGTTCATACCGGGAGGGCAATATGGTGAAAGTCTCCTTTGGAAGATTAAGAAGAGTCATCATGATGGTGGTATAGGAAAAGAGAAGACAGAAACCATCTGTGGAGTGGTGGTTAAGGACCCTATGTTAGAGCAGTGGGACCTTAACTTCTCATCTGTAAAAGAAAGGCTTCCTAGTTGTGAGGTCAGGTGGGAGTTAGCTGCAAGGCTATTATTGGTAGTCTAGAGAAGCCCCCTGTGATTTCTCAGAAAGGCAGTATATTAGGCAGCTCGGGACTGCTATTAACAAAATACCATAGACTGGGAAGCTTAAGAGAAATTTATTTCTCATAGTTCTGAAGGCTGTAAGTCTGAGATCAGGGTACCAGCATAGCTGAGTTCTGGTGAGGCCTCTCTTCCTGGCTCACAGACAGCCACCTTCTCGCTGTGTCCTCATGTGGCCTTTCCTCTGTGCATGTATGCATGGGAAGATGGAGCAGGTGTCTCTTCCTCTTCTTATAAGGCCACCAATACTATCAGATGATGGTCCCCCTTAATGACCTCACTTAACCTCTATTTCCTCCTCAACAGCCTTTCCTCCAAATTTCAGTCCCGTGGTTGGGGTGACGGGGGTTGGTTAGGGCTTCAACATAGGAAGTTTGAGAGAACACAGTTCAGCCCATAGGAGATAATTTATTTTGGTTAATAGTCTTTGAATTCAGGTGAATTCTTAAATAGGTTTTGTTTTCTTTAATTTACAAAAATATACCTTCATCAGTTAAAACTTTGGTGAGTATGGTTCTGTTCATTTATCAAAACCCCACCTTCTCACTTGCGTGTGTCTGTATATTTGCATTTATTTCAGTTTAAGGCTCAGCCATCCCTCAGTTACTGCAGTCACTAGAGCAGCAAATGTAGTTGCTGTTGTGTACTCCAGTTTCATGGCTCTCAAAGATAACTGTGCTTAGTGCGTTCGTTTATTTGCAATATTCCTTAACTTTCAGAGCCTCTAGGTACGTAGATTCTATAATATGCCTCATAAAAGCCATTGGAAGGTTTTTTTTAACCTGTGAGAGTACTTGAATTGTATTCATTAATTTGTGCCAAATTCTAAAGGCTAATAAATGTGAGTACCCTTGGATTTTATGGCAGGTAAGAGATTGAAAATAAGTAGCTGCTTTCTTGAGGTTCAGAACTAAGTATCTTTTCCTATAATTCACATAAGGTAATTCTTTTTAACAGGTGACTACTGTCTAATGTCCCCCTAGTCTACTGTCATTTATTGTGTGGCTGTGGTGGGTCAGATGCAGGAATGAGTGCTCACTGAGCCTTGCCCTTGTGAGAATTAGCGCTGGGTATATGGCGGGGGTAGTTAAAACAACTTCACAGTGCAGTGTAGTCATTGCTCTGACAAAATGGTCACTATAAGAGACTATGTTCTGGAAATGCCTGGTGAGCAGGGCAGTCGCATACAGTTGTGTAGGTTGTGCACTGAACAATTCCAGGGAGCATCTTTCATGTGGAATTCTATGAGGGCAGCCCTGATTGTGGAGAATCCAGTCCAGTCCTGAGGTATCAGGAAGGGCTTCCCTGCCTAGAAGAAGTGACAACTATATTGTGACTTGAAGGTTAAGTAGGGCTTAACCTTGTGAGGATGATTAGGAAAGACAGCGTGCGGAGAGAATTGCAGGCAGAAGCTCAGAGGAAAGATTGATGAATTTATGTCAAAGAGTAGCTGGTGTTCATCTGAAAGTTGGCTTAGCCTTTAAAGAGCAGCAAACAGGTCAGAAAAACGGGTGACAGTCCACTATAGTAACCTTTGTAGGCCTTTGGCAGTTGACTTGAATTTGATTAATGTGTTTAATTGAAGGGGAAATACACAAAACAGCTGTTAAAATATGTTGAGTGATGACTTAGCCAGAGGTGCTGTCCTTGATTTTGGAAAATGGCAGAGTATGAGGCAGAAACAAATAAATCATTTACCTGACCTAAAACAGAAAAACAGTACTATAATTTGAAAGGTCCTTAGACCTAATCCATGAATTTGCTGGCTTCCCATTATCTTCCACTCAGACATATCTATGAATTTCATTTTAAAAGCATTTTTAAGAAAATGTGTTTAAGAATATGGGTGGTCATCTATACCATTGTTGTTCGAGGGGTTTAATTGGTGATACTCTATTCCCTACCAAAATTTTGAACCAATTGGGAGACAAAGGAACCAGGTCAAAATGTCTCATTGATTAGTGGCAGAGGTTGGAGAGTGTGGTTTAGGGGTGTGGCAATTGTGGGATTACTGAGACTGTAACCCTAGATCAGGCAGAAAGAATCCCTCCAGCCCTGGAAATGTTGAGCCAGCATAGGCCCCACCTAGAATATGGCAAGTGTAATCATCCTACACTTGGGTACCATGTTGGACTCCTCTAGTTGAAAGTTCAGTCATGGAGCCTAAGTCTCCCTCCCTGGTCCTAGATTTCACTGAAAGGCTCTTCTACTCTTTCATTCTACACTAGAATGAGGATCTTCATTTTATAAAGATTGTCAGAAGGGTATATGGTATATGGTCACGTGTGGAGAAGTGCTGTATGGCACAGCAAGGATGGGAAGGTTTTGGGGTGGCTTACCCAGGAGCTTCATGGGACAATACAATGATTTTTCCCATATCTGGTTTTATTAAGCAGATATCTAAGACCTAAGATCATTTTCTTTTTTTTTTTTTAATTCCTAACTGTGACATTCCATATTTGGGAAACTACTTATAATTGATGGTCATCTTGAATCACAAAAATGTGTTCCATCTTGGCCTCAGTCAAATCTCTCTGGAATGTCACCTTCTGGAGAAGAGGGGCATTGGATTGGAGGTCAAACTCTTGACTGATGGGCTTGATTTGCACTATTTTAGTGTCTCATACACTGGTCAGGACAAGACAGAACTTGTGTCTTAATGAGCTATGGACTCGTTTCTTTCTTTCATCAGTCGTCCTCTATCGGGGTAGCATTACTGCCAAGCTGGCTATTTGGTGAGTCACAGATTTTCTGGTATATTAGCAAGAGTTATCAGCTGTGGAGCAACTGGAACTCTCACTCACTGCTTGAGGGGAAGGGGTTGTCACAAAATGGCATAGTAACTCTGAGAAATGGTTTGGCGGATTCCAATAAACACACACTTGCCCTGTGACTGAACATCCCCACTCTGGGTATTTACTCTAAAGAAATGAAAGTCCATTCACGTAAAACCTTGTTCATGGATGTTCAAAGCAGCTTAACTTGTGCTTGCCAAAAGCTGGAAACAAGCCAGCTATCCCTCAGCAGGGGAATGGATAAAGAAACTCTTGTATATTCATACAGTGGAGTCCGAGTCAACTGTCAGAAGGAGTGTTAATTCACTACTTGGGTGAATCTCAAGGTACACAGTTTCCCAAGTGGGAATAAAATTTGGCAGTTTTTAAAAATAATAAACATAAAAAAAATAATAAACACAGATTTACTATATGACCCGGAAGTTCCACTCCTGCATATCTACCCTAGAGAAATGAAAACGTATCTCCATGGAAACTTGTATGCAACTATCCAGAGCAGCATTATTCATAATAGCAAAAAAGTAGAAACAACCCAAATGCTTATTTGGTGAATGGATAAGCAAAATATGGTCTATTCATATGGTAGAATACTATTCAGGAGTCAAAAGTAGTGAAGTACTGCTACTTTCCACACAGATGAACCTTGTAAACATTACACTTAATGAAAAAGCCAGACACAAAAGACTACATACGTTATGATTCTATTTAGAGGGAATGTCCAGAAAAGGCAAATCTATAGAGGCAGGAAGTAGATCAGTAGTTGCCTGGGGCCGAGAGTAGGAAGGAGGAAGTGATTACAAATGGAAATGTTTCAAAATTATATTTACTTTCTTCATACACTGTGTAACTGGGTGTGGAACAAAGTGCTTTCTTTTCTCAGAATTTCACATGACGCTTTTGAGCTCAGAACAACCCCCGTGTGCTCTAAACAAGCCCACAGTGGTAGCCAGACCGAACTGGTGATCATCTACTCCCAACTGCTCATACAGTGGAAGTGAGACCTCCTTAGAGAACAGTGCGTCCATGTACCTGTTCCCCAACTCCTTAACAAAGGCTTATTAATAGAGACATCTAAATATTACAGCAGGTGGATGGCAGTCTAGAATTACAGCTAGCTGAGCGTCGACTTGTTCAACTATCCTCCCAACAGCTTCAGTCACAAAAGCAGGAACTGGCACCTGACTCCTGGGGCCTAGTTTCTTTAATGGCCACAGGGGGTTTTGAACCACACTTTGTCCAAAATTAAATTCCTTCCTCATACCACCAGTTTTTGGATGGGCACGTATATCTGCTGTATGTTGGGGGTGGGGGTTAGTCTTCCTTTTTTTTTTTTAAATTTTATTTATTTATTTGACAGAGAAAGAGATCACACGTAGGCAGAGAGGCAGGCAGAGAGAGAGGGGGAAGCAGGCTCCCCGCTGAGCAGAGAGCCCGATGCGGGGCTCGATCCCAAGACCCTGAGGTCATGACCTGAGCTGAAGGCAGAGGCTTAACCCACTGAGCCACCCAGGCGCCCAGTCTTCCTTTTAAAAATTAGAAAAGTTCGGGGTGCCTGGGTGGCTCAGTGGTTTAAGCCTCTGCCTTCAGCTCAGGTCATGACCTCAGGGTCTTGGGATCGAGCTCCGCATCGGGCTCTCTGCTCGGCGGGGAGCCTGCTTCCCCCTCTCTCTCTGCCTGCCTCTCTGCCTACGTGTGATCTTTCTCTCTCTCTCTGTCTAATAAATAAAAAAAATCTTTAAAAATATACAATAAAAAAATTAGAAAAGTTGGTAGCTGTATGCCATTAGCACAATATGCTAATACAGTTGTGAAGCGAGTTCTTTTCATACCTCCAAGGTGAAATGGTCTTCAGGTGTTTTTTTTTTGTTTTTTGTTTTTTGTTTTTTTCTGAAAAAGTCTTTAATTTTTGCGTCTCTGGAGTCTGCCATCTTGTTTTAAGCCCTGTCAGATGTCAAAGGAATTTCATCTATCTTTGCTTTCTGTAAAAGTTTGAAACCGCATTCTTCCCTGATATTCGTCATATACCTATGAAGTCAGTGATTGTTTTTCTTCAGGAGCTGACATCTTACATGCTACGTTTCTGGGCCACATATATAATAGGTCATTTCTCTTTGCAATACAGAACACTATGGTGTTCATCCAGTAAAATCTTAATGCCTCTGTTGATTTACATCATTTTTTTTTTTGGTGGATACTGACTTTTTTTGAGCTTTAAAAAAACCTTAATGTTGTATTTTAATTCCTTGTAACTAGGACCTTTTTACAGTTCCCTATCAGAGGATGTCTTCCAGATCTAGCAGATAAAAATATGCCATTTATGTTTCTTCTACACCTTTATCCTTTTCTTACCAAAATGCGCCTCTGCAGTTCTAATATCTTACTCTTTTTTGAAGTGAAAGACAGTAAACATGAACTTAATATCATAACGATGACTCTGTTCCTCTGTGCCATGAACTACAGTGATAATAAATATGAGTCTAAGATGCTTGAGAAGTAACTCGAAGTCTACCTTGAGTTAGCAGTGTATCCTGTTGCTTGGTACCATTTCGGTCAAAACTATCAGGATGGTGGTGTCCTTGCTGTCTTCATTGTTGTCCTTGTTGTCTTTGCTGTGGTGTTTTATGTTGCCACATTTTCCCACAAGGGAGCAGCAGCATCACCTTCACTGTCTCCCATCTTTAAAATGGGCGCATTGGGCCCAGGTAGAGAGGGAAACGTTTTATCTGTCTATACAAACAGTATTCGTCTGTTAATAGCACTCCTAGTATGATAGTGGTGGTTACTGGGAGAGACTGTGAGGGCATTTCCTGTAATTGAGGAATTTGTCTGCAAATATAAAACTCCTATAAGGAAAAAAAAGAAAACCTCCTGTTTCCCCTTTACACAGTACTCACACCCAACACTTCTGTAACCAGATGTGTGGGGATTTTCCCACACCAAGCAGTTCTCCAGCTCTCATGTGGGTAGTCACTGAGAGGCCTATGATTCAACTCAATTCTCACACTACCTGGAGACGGCATCCGCTCCCACAGGGTAAGGGCTCAGTCCCACAAGAGCCCCCCCTCTATAACTTCAGATGTCAGTCACAAGCCCCAGGTGGTCACCTGTGCTTCTGGCTGACCAGCTACACATCAGGGGTTCCCATGACACCCTCCTCAGGTTCAGTCATTTGTAGAATGGTTCAAAGAACTCAGGAAAATAGTTTACTTATTTTACTGCAGGCTTATTATAAACGGATATAACACAGGAACAGCCAGATGGAAGAGATGCCTAGGGCAAGGCATGAAGGAGGGAGTGCGGAGCTTCCGGCCGTGTGGGTGCACCACTCTCCCCGCGCCTCCACACCTTCACCACGCCAGAAGCTCTCTGAGCCGGCGTACTTTGCGGATTTTTATGGAGACTCCCGTTACTTCAGCATGGTGAATTAAATCACTGGCCATGTGATTAACTCTACGGCTTGCCCCCTCCCCTCCCTGGAGTTTTGGCTTGGGCTTTAGTCTTTCAACCCCGTAATCATAAGGTTGTTACTTTGGCAACCGACTCCCATCCTAAGGACAGTCCAGGAGCCCCCAGCCACCAGTCATCTTATTAGCACTTATTAGACACTTATCTCTCCCGGAGGATTCTGAGGGCTGTAGAAGCTGTGTATCAGGAAATTGGGACAGAGGCCAAGTATACATTTCCTATTGTAAATGACAGTATCACGCCTCCTCTTTCACTAGAGTAGCAAGAATCTTGAAGGCCCTGGGCTAGCATGGCTTACCTTCTAGTTCCCTGCATCAATAATGAGGTAACCCATGAAGAAACAGTGAGTTATGGGAAACAGCCATTGATCTGGGAGGAGCACAGTCTGCTGCTGTAAATGATTTGCTTTGGTTTCCTGATGAAGACACTGCAGTTAAATTGTGTAACAGGTAGCCTTCAGACTCTGTGTTATGATGAGTGTCGAAGGGCCATGGAATCGTCTCTTGTCCTGTAAAGCTTGCTCAGAAAATCACTGCCTGACCAGGGAGTGAAGAAACAACAACAACAACAAAAACAGATAGGAGCTCCATGTGGCATGGAGAGCAACCCAGAGAACCTTGAGCAGAGCCCCACTATGGCGACCTCAACACCGTTATCCCCAGCGAGGAGCCGCGGCTGCCACAGCTGGCCCCGGGCACCAGTCCCAGCGTTGTGACCCTGAGCAGCTGTGCCACCACCCAACGTGGCTCTGTGGGCAGGATGGAGGGAGTGAGGGCCCACTGGCAGGGACAAAAAGGTCATCGTGACAAAAGTATCAAGAATGGTAAAATGGTTTAGTATCAGAAACAGGTCTGGTTTCATCCACAGGAATGACATGAAGCGATACATGAAGCCATACTTGTACATGAGACTGTCATAAAGATAAAGAAGCCCCAGGAAGCACCTTCCCAGAGCAGAGGGTGAAGAAACCATGGGGTTCGATGTTCTTGACGGAGAAAAGGGTGTGGAGGCAGCAAATGTAGAGAATGGGGGGAAAGGAAGAGGACACCAGGCCCAGCTGTGCGCACCTTACACCGTACAGAACCCTTCTGAGTGTTGACCAGGGTCTTCCTGGCCTCCTGTGTAGGGAGAAGCAAGAAGGGCGTTGAGAACCTGGGTACAGGAGAACAGGGTAGACGGGGGCACACAGGATCCCTCAGGGTTAGAGACTGCGATTCTCTAGGACAGCCATGAAGGGGAGCAGGAAACATCAAGAAGGGACCCAAGGCCAGCAGCCACCTCAGTGTAGGGACCTCCCCAACTCCAGTTAGCAGCACAGACACCCAGGAAACCCTGCCGCCCAAGCTGGCCAAGAGACCGCAGCTGGGAAGTCCATTCAGAGGCTGAGCAGGGGAGACTTAAGTGCTGGCTTGCCATCTCCCATGTTATCCCGGTTAGTAACCCAACAAGAAAGAAGAAATGAGTATGAAATGGCAGCAGGAAGACCTGAACCAAAGATTGGTGCTGAAGGCCTCAAGTGCTTGCCCTTTGACCTGATGACCAGAACGATCTGCATTACGGGGTTTTTGTTATTTGTTCCCTGAAGACAACATCTTTTTTTTTTTTTGTGGTATTGACCAACATGTTTTTCTTTAAAGGCTGGCTTTTTCTCCTACACCTTTAAAGGTTTTGAAACTGTTTTCTATCTGGTTGAGACTGTTGAGAACCTTGTTTTGTAATAAACTTTTATAATTTGATTTTTTCATGAAGGTCAACAAGCTGCAAGTATTAATACAGATCTTTAATAATAATGATGATGATAGGGGCACCTGGGTGGCTCAGTAGGTTAAGCCTCTGCCTTCGGCCCAGGTCACGATCTCAGGGTTTTGGGATCGAACCGCACATCGGGCTCTCTGCTCAAGGGGGAGCCTCCACCCCCCCACCCCCCACCTGCCTCTCTGCCTACTTGTGATCTCTCTCTCTCTGTCAAATAAATAAATAAAATCTTAAATAATAATAATAATAATGCAGTACTGACAAATAGTTTGGATTAAAGAACCGTATTTTTCTAAGGGCGCCTGGGTGACTCAGTCTGTTAAGCATCTGCTTTCGGCTCGGGTCATGATCCCAGCATCCTGAGGTCGAGCCCCACATCAGTCACCCCGCTCAGCCAAGAGCCTGCTTTTCCCTCTCCCTCTGCCCACCCCCCAAGCTTGTGCTCTCACTCTATCTCAAATAAATAAATAAACCTTTAAAAAAATCTGTTTTTCCATATTTCCCATATTGTTTGTTCTTCTACAATGTCTTGTGAGTTCTCATATGTCTTGGTGATAAGAGAGATTATAGAACATTATGCACAGAATATAGTAAATATAGAACTTTCTTTTTCCCATGGAACTTCCTCCATTAGTGGCAAAACGAGATGGGGAGCATGTTTACCATTCTTTTAATACCGCTAGCAAACAACAGAAGATAGAAGTCAGAAATCTTCTTCCTAAGAGAACCATAGAAAGTGTCTCATGGCAATTTATGTTTTCTTCACATATAACTCACTTTTACTGCAGCATGTGGGACCCCTGTTCAGGACCAAGGGAGCCACATTCCTTTGCTGTGGAATCCCATGCTTATCCACAGGTTTGCTGGGGTTTTTTCCCCCCTAATGGGAAACCCCACCTATGAATGGAATGAGACCTCAAGACTTGTAGCTCATTATTTTAGCTATATCCTAGCCCACAGCTCCAAGAAGACAGCTCTACAGTCCTCAGATCAGGATCATAATAATTTGCACTGGAGTGTGGAGCTCCCCGAGAGACAGAATTACTTCCTTCATGACACCCAGCAGTTGAAATGACCTAAACAAAAGCATTTCTTTTCTTTCTGTCTCCATACCCCCCACCCCTTCCTCTGGTGTGTGGCAAAAAGCAAGTTGCATTTTTAGGAGCGAGAAATTCTTGTGGCCTGGTCCTTGCTGGCAGATGGCCACAGGCCTGGCCTGAGGGCTGTTGCTGGTATAGATCAAAGCTTGGCAGTTCTGCTTTTTGCTGTCCTTGGCAAGAAAGGCTTTGCTTCTTATCATTCCATCTTCCTCCACCAGAAGCCCAAGAAACGAGAGACATGATCTCTTGGAGAAAATACTCAGTGCCATAATAACCAGGAAAGGTGCTGTCCAGCCTCATCCTCCTGGTGCAGGAGGGACTCATGCGGGACGATGTTAACCCTTTGGAGGGAATGTGTATCTGCTCCTATAATACACACTTCATGCCTGGGCTCTAAGATGACCTTTGCGTTTCTTACTTGTTGCAAATCGACCATGTCATTATGTTCTCTTTCTGTCCTTCCGTAGGCCTGATGGTGGGTTTTTTTTCCCCCTGCACTGTTTCAGGGCTCATCGTTGGGGTGATCTTGAGGTACGGCACCCCTGCCACCAGCGGTCATGACAAGTCACTCAGCTGTACTCAGGAAGACAGGGCCTTCAGCACCTTATTAGTGAACGTCAGCGGGAAGTTCTTCGAATACACCCTGAAAGGAGAAATCAGCCCTGGCAAGATCAACAGTGTGGAGCAAAATGACATGCTGAGGAAGGTGAGCTGGGGTGCACTAAGCCACTGGGGTCCTGACATGGTTTTTGACTTTCTGATTCCATGTCGGCCTCATGGAGAGAAATCCTTTCAAACTCTTGGAGCATGGGTAAATGTTCCTGGCTTCCAGTTTTGCTAGGAAGTTTTGGGGCTATGATGATGAGAAGAAAGAACCAGATGGAAACCTGAGCCTGTGAGCCTTGTCAGGATCAGGAGCTGATGTGGCCTGCCATGTTATGTAAGGGGGTTTGGACATCACCACTCAGCCTATCTCGCCACGCCCATCGCTCCTTTACTATGTCTCTTGCTATGGTTTAAGGATGGGGTTGTTTCTTTCTTAAAATAAGATGGGTTTCACTCTGGGCTCCTGAGTGGCTCAGTCAGTTAAGCATCTGCCTTTGGCTCAGGTCGTGATCCTAGGGTCCTGGGACTGAGTCCTGCATTGGGCTCCCTTTTCAGAGGGGAGTCTGCTTTTCCCTCTCCCTCTGTCTCTTCCCCCACTCCTGCTCTATTAGTCTTTCCCTCTCTCAAATAAAGAAATTAAAATTTTAAAAAGATTGGTTTCACGTTAAGCTCATTTATTCAGTGTTCCCAATTGTAAGTCTTAGTTCTTCCTGGTTCTTTTGCTGTATTCTACGAATATTTATTTAGTGCCCATTCTCAGTGGGCAAAGGCTTAATGAATCTTTGGAGGGGAATACCTTGTTGTCTTAGAATTTGAGCCCAGTAACTGTTTCTCATTTGATGTCGAGAGTAGCTAGAATACACAACAAAAGGATCATATATCTCTTCACTCAGGTGATTTCCAAGAGAAGCAAGGTATCTGTATTTATCCACATATACTCTCTAACTGTATAGACCCAGGCTTATCAGCAGGGAGACTTTTGTCTAAGCTCTGGGCAATCTAGGCCTTAGGGAGCTTCTTTCATAAAGAACAAGGCTAATGTGTGCAAAGGCTTGCGGTCAAAGGCAGGATGTAGCCTGTGTTCCACAAATTAAATTCTTATTGTTTTTAGGATCTACCCTAATCCTTAAGAAAATTATTCTCAACCTGGAGCATTAAACATGTCCATCTTGTCTGTGTCCTTAAAGGCAGTCCTAGCGAACTCTTTGCCCTCAACCACTCATAAGAATGCCTGGGATTTTCATAAACATCTGTGAAATTAAATGCCACTGAGAAAGATACTCGGTGTAATCACCATGCTCATGGCTTTTTGAAATGGCAGCTTGAGTCTGTAGTGGATAGGATGGGGGAGAAAAAGGAAAAGAACTCAACCCATTTCCATCTTTTAGATCATAATAGAAGGTGATGTTGACTTTTGCTCCTATTACCTTTAGGAAAATGTTGATTCACATACATTCTGTTTAAACTTTGGCTGCATGAATCAAAGGTGGGAGAGCATACAAGGCTGAGATGATTGTTGTTAGCTGAGGGAAGAAGAGATACGCTGAGGTGGCTCCCTGCACAGTACTGGAGTAGCTGGCAGGAAACTCTTGTGCTGGTCCCATGTGACTGTGGCCCCAGCATCCTCATACTGGGTATTGTCCAAAGCCCCTTCTCATTCTGACAGTCCCCATTTTTCATACTACCCCTGTCTTCAGCAAGAAGATGGAATAAAATGAAATTTGTGAGAACCATTTCTCCCAATGGTTTCTCGGTTAACATTTCCAGTTTCTGAAGAGAAATGCTGACCTTTTTTTTTTTTTAAAGAGACCGAGAGCAGTGTGGGGAGGGGCAGAGGGAAAGGGAGAGAGAGCATCTTAAGCAGGCTCCTTGCCCAGCATGAAGTCCCCCAAAGCCCTCCCTCTCATAACCCTGAGATCATGACCTGAGGCAAAATTAAGAGTCAGATGTTTAACTGACTGAGCTACCCAGGCACCCCCTAACTTGACTTTTAATAATTAGAGTGAAGTTTTGAAATTAATTTCAGTAAGAGCCAATCAATCTACCAACATAAGCAAATTATTTAGAAAGTTTGAGGGAAATATAGACTCCTTAATTCTTTTCTGGATGTGATAAGATTTTGCTCTTTAATAGTTTCAGAGTGATTTCTGGGTATCAAGCCTACAAAGTAATTTTAGTCCCCCTAAACTGCTGAATTTTCATGGTGATGTTGAGAAAGCCACTAGCATTGTTGGCAACCCTGATCCAGGCCACATCAGGTTTCCCAAAAGGCTGATCACTCAAAAGAGACTTAAATTCAATAGAATGGTGTCAAAAGCCATTCTTTGGGAGGGTCCAGAAAATTAACCAATCATAACAGCGTCTTTTATTGATTTGAACCATCATAAAAGCTTGATGAAAATCAAGGTGTTTTTATTTCTCATTTAAAAAGCATTGGCGTGAAGCTTTCTGTGAGTCCTCACACTTGCACTGAACTGTTCCTTTTAAATAGGAAGTCGGAGTGCTGTGTGGAGAAGAACATGGCCTTTGACAGGGGCATCTGCGGCATCACTCTTGTGACGAGTCTGCCATCTTTCACATTTATCTTATCTGCTTCGAACATTCAAACGTTTTAGCCATTGGCTTCAAATATTAAGCAGATATTATACCACCAACTGGTATCTTTTAAAAAAGATTTTATTTATTTACTTGACAGAAGGAGATCACAAGTAGGCAGAGAGGCAGGAAAAAAAGGGGGGAAGCAGGTTCCCTGCCGAGCAGAGAGCCCGATGTGGGGCTTGATCCCAGGACGCTGAGATCATGACCTGAGCTGAAGGCAGATGCTTAACCCACCGAGCCACCCAGCTGCCCTGCACCAACTGGTATTAAACTAGAAATGGACTTTTCTCCCTTTCTCTTTTTTTTAAGCAGGCTCCATGCCTGACACTGGACCTAAACTCAGGTTCCTGAGCTCAAAAGTCAGATCCAGACAGCCTCCTACCCTTGACTTTTTTTCTTTTTAAACTTTCAGGTAACGTTTGATCCAGAGGTCTTTTTCAACATCCTTCTGCCTCCCATAATTTTCCATGCTGGCTACAGTCTAAAGAAGGTAAGAGATTTTTGCCGGTATTTCTTAAAGCACGGGAATCTCTGTGTTAACGTACCTACATAATTTTCTAGTTTTTCCTTTTCCCACATTGCTTATTACTGTGTTCTGCACCCACTCAGAGACTATAGTTGTCTCATCATCCATGATTCATCTGTTTTAAAATCAGGAGCGCTCCTACATCGCCGGTAGGAACGTAAACTGGCGTGGCCACTCTGGAAAGCAGTTTCATGGTTTCTTGCAAAACTGAAGTTGAAACTACCACACGACCCCATGGGTTTTTCCTGAGGATTTCCTCCCAGAGGAATGAAAACTCACGTTCACCCAGAAGCCCATATTTCATTGCTCAGAGCAATTCAATTCATAATTGCCCCAGTCCAGAAACAACCAAAATGTCGCGCTGTAGGTGCATGGTGAAACACATGGCCATACCTCGAAGGTGTTAGGCTGAGGGACAAAAAAAAAAAAAATCTCACCTCAGAAGGTCACGTACTGTATGATTTCATTTATATAGTGTTCTAGGCAGGACCAAAGTATAGGGATGTATAGGGATGGAGAACAAAGGGTGGGTCCATGAAGCTACCTATATGATAAAAGAACACAGAACCATTCACACACTTTGTCCCAATGTCGGTTTCCTGGTTTTGATCTTGTACTATGGCTATATGAGGTCTAACTGGTAGAGGAAACCTGGTGAAGGTACACAGGACCCCTCCGTACTATCTTTGCAATTTCTGTGAATCTGTAATTACTCCAAAATAGAAAGTTGTTTTTTTTTTTTTTCTTAAAAAGGCTATCCATCTGTATCCTACTCTTCCTCCAGATTTAGGTTTTCTGGACCAAAGGGTATATCCTTTTTCTGACCGCTCTGGGGGGTTCCGGAAGTGTGTAAATCTGTATGGCAGTGATTGACACGTGACAGACAGGAGGTGATTTTATGGTTTTAAGTAATGTTATCCTCTATGTAAGTGAAGAATTTGGGAACTCTGTATCAGAGCGAATGGGTGATAAATAATTTGGTATCTTAAATAACTAATATTAATGTATCATCAAGGTCATAGTTGCTTTAAAATGAAACCAAATCACTGGTTGTGAAAGCCATTCTAAGGGCTGAGAAATACTTTCGGTTCAGCAGAGCCTTCCCTGTGTCAGCCTTATTTTCCCAGAAGAAAAACAAATAACAGGCTTTGCCAGTTACCAATTTAAGTTGTTTTTGAAATGCCAGTATTTTGGGCTATCTGCTCTTAGTTCAGTCTCTTTCCTTTTTAAATAGTCCTTACAGTGGCACCGAAATAGTGGTTCTTACAGGGTTTTGCCATCTGTAATTAAGGCTGCCGTCATTTAAGCGTGTAATAATAACCATTCCACCACTTCGCTGTGGGTATGGAAACAGATACATTCAGACCCTTTGACCTATGCACATGTAGTTGTCATGCGGACATGAGCTTTTTTTTTTTTTTCTTTTTCCAAACTTGAAAAAATATCATTGGAATCGGCTTCGATTTTGTGCTACCGCTCCGTTTGCTTCCAGGGCCCATTGTCAGGGACAGAATTCACCTAGAGAAGCCTTCATGTCTTGTGAACTCCTCCCACCAAACTCTCTCTCGGGCTCTCTCTCTCAGTCTCTCTGTCTCTGAGTCTCATGGTAACATTCACCAGTGAGGAATGGGAGGAGTAAAAATACAAGTCTTAGAATAGTACACCTTCTCAACCTGATCTGTCTTGGGTTCATATTCTTGAAGACTTTGCCAGGGCTATGCCATCTCCTTTGTCTCTTTTTGCCATCCTGAAATGGAGAAGGAAAAGTAGGGCAGACTGAACTAGTCATGGCCATGGAAGCCGCACATGACCGGCCAATTAAAAAAGAAGATGAAAGACCTAGGATTCCACTAGTATCCAGGACTTAGGACTGGGAATTGCTGTACTTTCCTCCCAAGAAGGGTGTGGTAGGAGTCGAGAAGGGTGGCTGGTGCAGTGAGTGTGATTCCCTGGAAAGACCCATTTTCCGGGTCTGGTGCTGCCATTTGGTGGATGTGGGACTCTGGGTGCCTCACACCGCACCTTTGAGCCTTAGATGCCTCTCATGCACAGTGGTCCCCCGAGCACCTTCGTGATGGGGTAGCTGTGACAATTGGATGGGCTCCTCTGTGTGAAAGTACTTCATACACTGTGAAGCAGAGAGTCGAGTGCTAAGTGTAGTAATACACAAGTAAGTGACAGGGTCTACCTTTCTTGCCAAGGCGTAAAATTCCAGTTCCTATCAACAAATCTGAATGGCGATGGGTAATTATGTGTGTATGTGTCGTATGTGTGTGTGGCATTTTAGAATATGTTATGGGTGTATTTGGACTGGCAGATTTCTATTCCTAATTTGTGTGTATGTGTAAGTGCTTTTATTTATATGGGTCAAAGATATCTTTGTATATCAACAAATACACATTTAAGATAACAGTTTCAAAGGCTCTAGTTCATTATCACAAATCATTCAAATATCTATTGTTGCCCATTTAAAATATTTTCCTTTGTTGATTTTCAAATGAATTTGTGATGGAAATCACCCTCACATGGGCCCTGGAACAATCTCTGAGATGAACAAGACCGTGAGAGAGTCACTGGGCAGTGTGGAGTCAGCTTCTCAGACGTGCGCACTGACACCAAGCCCTCCTCTCAGTGCGGGCCGGCCCGGGCAAAGGCACACATGTGGCACGGTGGCCGCATGGTGGGGCTGGAGGTCTGGTGTCTGTGCACAGGCTGTCTGCTTCACTCTTCAGTGGGACCCTCTGGACCTGAGCATGGGGACTCGCTACACAGACCATGAATGCTAAAAGCAGCATGCTCTATGTGCAGCCAACACTTGCACCCCCCTGCACACTGGGGCCACTCAGCTCCCCCGCACAACCACACTGCAGCCAGGAAGGCCTCCCAATGATGCTGGTCCTCCTGTACCCGCGGTTTCCTGGCCAGTCCTGCCCCTGGCAGGCCTGGGAGCTGTAGTGCGCACCTGATCCTGCCCTCCACTCCCTGCATCTGCACCCCTCGACCACCCACAAGATCCAGATTCTCCGCAAGCCCGCGGACTAGGGCTCAGGTTCAGCTCTACCTGCAAACAATCTGAAGCACAGACCCATCTTTCCACTAACATGTGCACTGTCCTCTCCAGGTGGGTCCTGGGCCTCCCTCATGCCCAGGTCCTTCCAGCCCAGGAGCTTGCACAAGGGCACCAAAGGGTGCAATTTTCATTGTCCCTTGCTCCCACACCCAGCCCGGGGACCAAATCCAGCATGTCCTAAAATCGAGATGCCCTCGAGCATGGCACTGGGGACCAGGGCCTTCTCACCGAATACTCAGGGATAATTAAATCTCCACCAGGCTCTAGTCCGCACCCGCTTCATCCCTGGCCCCCACAAACACTACCAGATCTTTGGCAGCCCACACTCCCGGAGAACCAACCTCCCAGGAGGAGAATCTGCAGCTCTTACATTCCTGATTTTTTGTTTTGGCAAATATGAATATGAATTCACTTAATGAACTCAAACCACCTGTCGAGATGGTTCACCTAAACGAGAGCTGGGTGGCAAGGGAAAGCAATTCTGGCATTCAGATCTGTCCCTGGATACGTCATGAGTTTCCTTGGTCTCACGTCTCTGTCTTCATAGACCCCTAGCCCTCCCCGATTTAAGCCCTTGATGGAGTTTTTAAAGGCAATTACGCTCACAGTTGTTGATTCTTTTTTTTTTTGGAAATCTAGCTTTTGCAAAACATGGGTGGCTAAATACATTCACTTAAAGTAAAAGACTGCGGATAGTGACTCACTTAAAAGGCAAACATAACGTGTTCGTAATATACACAGGCAGCACCCTCACTTGGTGACTGGCGGTGTGGCAAGCCCTTGAACAATTCTCTTCTGAGCAGGAAGCTTAGGGGCACTAGGCATTTCTTGGCACCTTCTTCACAGCAGCAGGGAGGGCCAAGCACTGGGGAAGGCTGAAGTCAAGGCCCCATATCATCTGCTTAGAATACAGGCCAGAGGACACCCACAGCACTCCATGTGGTCACACTTCCTGGTGGCTGCTTAATCCAGGCTGAGTTCTTCCTAGGCCCTGTCCTTCCCTGAGGCAGTCAGCAGGCACACTGGGACTCTTTTGCCTTTTAAAATTATTTATTTATTTTTAAAAAAGACTTTATTTATTTATTTGACAGAGACACAGAGAGAGAGGGAACACAAGCAGGCAGGAGTGGGAAAGGGAGAAGCAGGCTCCCCGCTGAGCAGGGAGCCCAATGCAGGCCTGGATTCTGGGACCCTGGGATCATGACCTGAGCTGAAGGCAGACACTTAACTGACTGAGCCACCCAGGTGTCTCGCCTCTTAAAATTTTTAAATAAAGTATTCCCGGCCCCCATCAAATTAGGATGTTTTGGGGGTTTTGTTTGTCTGGTTTTGTTAAATGGTTTTGATTGGCCAAATAAAACAGCCTGTGACTTAAGGAGTAAGAATTGTGGCTTAGGGTCCCAGCAACAGGGATTTTCCCCATCACAATATCCCACAAGCCTAATGACTTTATGAGAAGTAAATCTGTGTGTGTGTGTGTGTGTGTGTGTGTGTGTGTGTGTGTGTGTATTAAGGTAACCAGTGGATATACAGAAGCATTGAGAGGATTGCAATTTTGCCATCTCTTTTTGAATGATTGCTAAATCTTATATTGGTATAAGTAGCTACAGATATATATATATATATATATATATACACACACACACACATACACACGTACATACACACTTATAAATTTGCCTATCTTAAATGCAACTATTCTTCATTTCTCCATTTCCATCTCTTTTGGCCCTCTTTCCCAGGCTCCACAGATTAATCAAAAAGAATATCAGGAGACACTTAAGATGCCTTGAGACCAGATACTTAGGACACAGTTTTCTGACACTGAATGAAGCGGAAAGCCCTTTAGGCATCACTTTCATACTTTATCAGTTTCAAACTCCTATCTGTAATGATCTTCTAAGGTTCACCAGACCTGGAAGCAACTAGCTGAATCACTAGAGTAAAAGAGTAAAATAGTTTGGGTTAGATCTATGAAAATGGTCTACTTACACACACACACACACACTTTCTCTCTGTCTTATTGTAACTTAATATAATCACAGTGGTTTTCTCTGAAATTTACTAAGCCCTTGCGTGCTTACTCAGTGATTAATAGGACCAGGGATATTTTAAAAGCACAATGTTTATAGCTCAATAGCATTATTCTAGAGTAACTTCAGTTATTACTTGTTACAGTGGAAGCCATAAGTAAAATTTCACTTTTAAGAGACTTTTGTTGTGTTTCTTATGCTCAGTATCAAAACTCACAATGTGATTCCTGCCTCTTGTTTTATTCAGAGACACTTTTTCAGAAATCTTGGGTCTATTCTGGCTTATGCTTTCTTGGGGACTGCCGTTTCCTGCTTCATTATCGGGTAAGTTAACTCTTTGTCAGTAATAAAATTAACACACTTTCCAAAGAGATGAGATCCACATGGGTCCGAGAGCCCGGTGTTTTCCCCAGCTATACTGAGATGCAGCTGACCAATCACATTGCTGTGAGTTTCAAGTGGACAGTGTGTTGAATTGATATATTTATAAATTGCAAAATCATTACCACCATAATATTCGCTACCACCTTCATCCTGTCACATAGTTACCATTTCTTTCTTGTGATGAGACCTACTCTCTTAGCAAAATTCAAGTATATGACACAGAATTATTACCGACAGTCCTCATGATGTACCTCAGGTCCCCAAACTTGTTACTCTTCTAACTAGAAGTTTGTATCTTTTGGCCAACATCTCCCCATTTCCCCCATCCCCAACCCCTGACAACCAGCAGAGTCCAGGATTTCGATGTTTAGGATGATGGCGGTTAAGATCTAGAGCCACGTCATGCAGTGGTAGCTGTTAGCCCTGTGTAGCTATTCAAATTAAGATTAAGCTAATTAAAATGAAATAAAATTTACACCTAGTCCCCAGATCTTGTTTCCTGATAACATCCTACAGTAAAAAGAACCAGGGGCCCCTTGCAGAAATGGCTGATTCTAGGGCTGGGGCAGCAAATATACAAGATAAGAATAGAGCATATCGTCAGGCCAAGAAATAAAGAAGCGCCCAGAAAACAAACAAACAAAAGGACATGGGGAGTGTCAAAGAGGCGCAGAGCCAATCTGAAAGCTCCCCTAAGGCCAGTGGCCAAAGAACGACAAAATAAATAACATTGTACTGGACACAGACTATAAAGTAAACATTTGAGTCTTGACCGATGTTAATAACTGATTGGATGAATAAATACATGGCAGAGAAGTGACCCATCTCCTGCACAGAAGAATTCCAAATAATTTATGTCGACCCCCGGCCCTGCCAGAGAGGGAGCTTAACGTCCCCTCCTGCTTTGGTTGCAGGCTGTGCTTAGTGACTTTGTCCCACCAAGGACAGCAGGGGAAAAGGAGGAAGAGAGTGTAGCTTGCTGGTGGGGAGAGCCTGACAAACACCATGTTGGCTAGATTATCAAGGTCAGCAGCCATAGTGGCAAATCATGCTGGGATGCTGCACCCTCGGTGTTTGTGATGAGAGTGGCACTTTCCATCCCCAAAACCCGTCACCTTGGTGTAATCGTAAGAAGGAAAGATCAGCCGAGTCCAAGTGGGGACACGTTCTACAAAATACGCTACCAGTATTCCTCAAAATTGCCAAGGTCATCAAAACCATGCAAAGTCAGAGAGACCATCCCAGCCAAGAGGAGACTACAGAGACACGATGACTAAGTGTCATGTGGGATCCTGGATGGGATCCTGGAATAGAAAAGGGACATTAGGTAAAAGCTCAAGGAAATCGGAATAAAGTATGGACCTTAGTTACTTTTTAAAAAATGAGCTGGAAAGCTGGAGGAGATAAAAGGCCAAGGGCATTTTGTGTCATCAAAATAGGAGGGGCTTGGACTTCGTCCTTTAAGAATGAGAGATTAGCTAACTGGTATTACTGGCAAGATGGGGAAAGATTGCCAGAGAGCAGCCCAGCACCCAAGTCTGTTTGTGGTCAAAGGAAATGGACAGGCAAGTGTAGTTTCAGGGAAAGTCTGAAAGGAAGGGGAAAGAAGCCTTCGACGAGCAATAAAAGGCAAATCACATCTGTCCCACAGAGTTACTGGGAATCAAAGTTGAACTGTTTAAGTGTCTGGAACAGTGCCCGGCCCCCAGTATGGAAGCACTGAGTTATACCTATGTACTGTCCAAAGGATTCCATTCTGGAAATAGTTCCTGAGCTCCCAGCTTAGTCAGTCTGTTGCTCTCGGCGCCCAGGATACAAAGGTGAGCCACAGAGTGGTCCTGACTGGCAAGAATATTATTATTAGAGTGTTAGCTGTAGGGTACAGTGAATCCATTTTGGGGTTATTTTTACTCCCCTAACCCCTGCAGCTGCCCTCCCCCCACACCCTTACTGACATGCACCAGGCCTTTTAACACTCGTCACTCCTCCCATTTTGTAAGCTCTCCTGTAGGAAATGTGCTCCGGCCAAGTGGAAATATTTAACTCAGGAGTCTATCTTGGACCATGTCACATCCTGCATGGCACGAGAAGGGCCACCGCTGGCCTGCCCCAACCCCTGCAGAGAAGGCAAGGCTGGATACACCGACGGGTGCACTGAGATTTTACTAGGACATTTACAGCGTTTAGTTCCTTTTTCCTTTGTTTTCTTTCTTTCTTTTTTTTTTTTCAATAATTCTTGGCAAAGAAGTTTGGTCGCTTGGACCTTCACGGCCTGCCCATGTTTGTTTTTCTCTCTAACTCGTCCAGCTCTCACTCCTTTGCACAGCTTTAAACACACCGCCTTACAATCCCGTCAGTTTTGTTCAAGCCGTTGAGTACACACCGTGAAGCGTGCTTTCCCTTCCCTTCCCCTCGATTACCCGGTGGCTTCAGAGGCCTTAAGGTTGTTGCTAATCGAGGGCCCTACTTGATAGTTGGAAGTAACCACGGCTTTAAGAAATGGAGTGGTGTTCACATGTTTCAGCAAGAGGTCATTAACGACGCACCATTACTTGGTGCCAAAGTCTTATTTGCACGCGTTCCTGGTAAGTGTCCAAGGACAGCAGCTGCCCAAGGTTTTCACTGATCACCCGTAAAGTGCAGTACTAGGGGCTACTCTGCTCGCATGTGAGCCAGTGTGCTCCATGAGGAGGGTTTTCGTTTTCTCTTGTCACACACTCTCCCTCTGCTCCTTACAGAAATCTCATGTACGGTGTGGTGAAGCTCATGAAGCTCGTGGGGCAACTCTCGGACAAATTCTACTACACGGACTGTCTCTTCTTTGGAGCCATTATCTCTGCCACCGACCCAGGTATTCGGCATTTTTGGCTTTGTCATTGTGACATTCCATTATTTCAATCTTAAACCATTCAGAGCAACCAGTAATTTTGGTCACAGTAGGGAGACTGTACAGTCAGCATGGAATGGCGGGGGAGGAGATCAGGAAGTGGTCTAACAGTTAGATGGCTTTATGAAGGGTATGTGTTTCCCTTTTGTTTTTACTATTATTATTATTATTATTAAGATTTTACTTATTTGAGAGAAGGAGAGACCACATGTGTGTGTGCACATGTGCATGGGCGGGGTGGGGGGGAGAGTCAGAAAGGGAGAAGCAGACTCCCCGCTGAGCGGCAAGCTGGATGTGAGGCTCGATCCCAGGACCCTGAGATCATGACCTGAGCCAAAGGCAGAGGCTTAACCCATTGAGCCACCCAGGTGCCCCTTTATTATTTTTGTGTTGTGCTAAAAAATACATAACGAATTTTACCATCTTCATCATTCTTAAGTGTGTACAGTTCAGCAGTGTCTGTTCACACTGTTGTGCATTCAACCTCCAGAACCTTTTCATTTTGCAAAACTGGAACTCGGTATGCATTAAACAGTAACTCCCCCATTTCCACCTCCCTCCAGTCCCCAGCAAGCACCATTCTTCTCCCTGTCTCTGTGAGTGTGACTATGGTAGCTACTTTATAGAAGGTGGAACTGTACAACACTTGTCTGTGTATGTGTCTGGCATGTTTGACTCCACGTAATGTCTTCACAGTTCATCTGTGCAGTAGCACGTGTTGGGGCTTCCTTCCTTTTCCAGACCTAATAATATTCCACTGCGCGTCTGCACCACATTCTGTTTACGCATCTGTCCACGGTGGACACTTGGGTTACTTCTGCCTGTATCTCCCTTTTGTCTTTCATTTTTGAATGTCTAATATGGCCATAATTTTTACACTTTGACTATCTTCTTCCTCAGTATTGTGCTTTCATCTTCATCGAGGAAATCATATCATTTCATATCATTTTCATTTAAATAAGACCTTTTCTTTTTTTTTTAATTTTATTTATTTATTTGACAGACAGAGATCACAAGTAGGCAGAGAGGCAGGCAGTGAGAGGGGGAAGCAGGCTCCCCGCTGAGCAGAGAGCCCGATGTGGGGCTCGATCCCAGGACCCTGAGATCATGACCTGAGCCGAAGGCAGAGGCTTAATCCACTGAGCCACCCAGGCGCCCCTAAATAAGACCTTTTCTTAATGGGCGTGCACACCGATACCTGCAGTGACTGTACTGTCCTTTGTAAACTCTTTTTTTGCTCAGTGTTCCTGCATAACAGCACACCGTGGCCTGGTTCCGATTCATAACTCTCTGACCTTGTACTTTCCAAGTGTCAGTCAAACTATTTCTTCAAAGTGGAAGCTGCCCCGCTCTGCAGCTCCAGAACAAACAAACAAAAAACCTCCCTTCTCCAAGTTGGAACCTACAATTAAATCAGTTCACATAAAGCAGTTCTAGCTAGTCCTTCCTCTGATGTCAACCACTGAGAGGACATTGTAGGCAAAGAACGTACAGAGAAAAAGTTGGTGCTGTCCCGGTAATGGTGGTGCAAAGGCCTTCTCACCATCGGGGTGCCCTCTAACATTCTGGATAGTAATGGTTTTAAAAATACTAAGAATCTCCCCACCACACAACTGCACCATGCCTCGTGGGGAGTCCTCCAGATCAGTGTGATGATAGACATGGTCTGTGTTCTGTGCCCAGTCTGGTATGGCAGCCAGTAGCCACATACGGCCACTGAACCCTCGAAATGAGGGGTGGTGCAACTGAAGAACTGACTTTAAAATTTTATTTTGTGTTAAGTAATTTGAATTTAGATAGCTACACATGCTGGGGCTGACAGTTGTGTGGCTCTGAAAACTGCCACTGTTCCAAAAACCATTGACCTCTCTTACTGCCATACTTTATTCCAAACACTAAGTAAACTGGTATCAAAGACTTGGCCGGTTGAAGCACCCTGGGTTTGGAAAAAGAGTGCCGGGGGCGCCTGGGTGGCTCAGTGGGTTAAAGCCTCTGCCTTCGGCTCAGGTCATGATCCCAGGGTCCTGGGACCAAGCCCCACATCGGGCTCTCTGCTCGGCAGGGGGCCTGCTTCTCTTCCTCTCTCTCTTCCTGCCTCTCTGCCTACTTGTGATCTCTGCCTGTCAAATAAATAAATAAAATATTAAAAAAAAAAAAACGAGTGCCGGGAAGTGGAGTTGCAGGTGGAAGTTTGAGTCCGAGACCCTCCAGCCACTGACCAGGTGGGCCTGTGCACACCTTCTCTCCTCCGTGTCAGTTTCCTCATTCAAGAAGTAGGATTAATGATACCTATTTCCCAGGGCTATCATGAACATTAAATGAACGAACACATGTAAACCATTGACCATAGCATCTGCTAATCACGTCAGTCTCTATCCACATCTGGCTTAGGCAGAGATTTCTAAGACAGGTGTTTAGTCTCTCTGAAAACATACTACTAACTATACTCATCTGTAACTTAAAAAAAAAAAAGCTTTTTAAAAAAAATTTATTTGAGAGAACAGGGGTAGAGGGGCAAAGGGAGAGGAAGAGAATCTCAAGCAGACTTCCCGCAGAGCAAGGAGCCCAGTGTGGGGCTCGATCTCGCCACCCTGAGATCACAACCTGAGCTGAAACCAAGAGTCAGATGCTTAACCAACTGAGCCACCCAGGTGCCCCCTTGTCTATAACTTTATTGCTAACTTCTTACACTAGTACCACCATTAAGCAAAGGGAAGTTACTGTCATATAAAGTTCACTTCATGTTGTTTTCTGACCTATTAGTATTGCTTCATTTAATTGGATAGAAAGGCTTATTTTTTTTTCAGATTATCTTCCTAATTGTTTCCTTCCATTTAATGCGTCCATGCTGTGGTAGAAATTAATGGAAGGCATCACTATGACACAGCGTTGTTATTTGGCCTGTGAAGATTGGCACAGTAAGGGTTTTATATAAATGAAAGTTTTAGAAGGTTGAAAGTTTAAGCTTATTAAACACCGGAACATTAACTTTAACTGCTTTTTAATGGAAATCTTTCTGAAATGTGGACTGTTTTTGTAAATTAAAAGCCTTTTACCAACTTCCTAAAAATCTATCGTTTGAAAACTTGGGCCATAAAAGAAATAAAAACTTGAGTGTAAAGTTAGAAGGGGCCAAAAGACCAGATTGACTCCTTGTGTCTGCTACATCAAACCAAAATTCCGGTATCGGTATACGTAGTGGTCTTGACTGATAATGAAGAAATCCGAGTCCTTGTCCCTGAGTACATCACACTGGGCTCGAGACACCAGTCTTCCGGTCTTCCTGTGGAAGGGGACACCATATGTGTGCGGTTGTGTAGGTGGCTCTGTGACCCGCAGCCACCTTTCTTGTGTGGTTATGTGTCGGGGCGCCACATGGACTATTACTTTAGACAGACCCACAGCTCAGCAGAGGAAAATGTACGTTTTCCACCCAGAGCACATCTCCAACAGCCACCAGAGAAAATGACTTGCTCCTCCTTGCCGTGCATCACGAGGAAGTGGTTCCTCTCATTTTGATTCTATCACTTTTACGCCCCTCGTAAACTTGACCAGGCCTGCTCATGGGCTTGTCAGAGAGTAATTCTCTAGTTGTGTCACCAGGGCTGCTTAGTCTCTTGCATATCCTTTGTGACTTTGTTCCAGTATGCCACCTGCCTACACTCTCTGCCTTTACTTATTCAGCTGCTCGATCCCACAGCTCTTGAGTCAAGCCTGGTTTGTGTGTAACGATACTCACCACTCGTTACTGAGTGTTGGCAGGTGCTAAGTGCTCTTCAGTACACAGATGAAGTGCTCGGGGACAACTTCATGCGTTGAATGAGCAGATTCAGGTTCTTGAATTTTCCTTCGTCCTACATCTGCCCTCTTATTTTTTCTCACTACTTTCCAGAAAATGCCTTTATCAGAGATCTTCAGGCAATTACCTGGCATTTCTTAGTCCCTGTCTGGCTAGAAACAGCCCTGGTGACAGCTCTGTCTGATTTCAAGGGTCCCTCTGTTGGGGGAGCAGCCCCTTTACTCTCTACCTTGAGAAGCCACTCACCCAGTCTGTCACCCCCTCCATCATCTTCCAGTTGTCCCCACATACACTGCTTCTCTTGCTCAGGCACAGCCTGGCTCAGGAGGGGCACACGGGGGTCCTTGCATTGTTCTATGAAGGGATGGGCAGGGAGAATGAGAAATTGAAAATCAGAGGAGCCCAATTAAGACCGGGACCGTGTAATTGTTCATTGCTATGAGTATTAACTCTGTAAGCTGTAAGCAAGCCTTTCTTGTCACAAGTTAAGTGAGCTAGCTGTACATCTTTGTTTTGTTTTACTACTGCTAACTGTAGAATTGCAGGAAAGTGGTGTTTAAAGTCAAAAGGGCTCTTGAAAATCATGGCGCTCAACCCCCCCTGCTTCACTAAATCTTTGGACTTGGCTGTGAGCTAAGTTCTCATAGCCCATTGGTGGCTATGTGGAATGGCTTCTGTTTCCCCCTCCAGATTAACTCACCACCCTTCTCCACCCTCTTTTGGGCTCCAGGAGGCTGATTTGTATGGAAGATTCCAAAGTTTCCTTTGCTGTCTGGCTTCCCATTGGATTTGTCCAGAGGGGAGCACCAGTGGGCAACTGGAAGGAGGGTAGAGATGCAGGGTCCTGTGGGCTGGTTGTGTTCCTTGATCAGGGGACACTGATCTATCAGGGGACCCTCTCTGCATGGCTCCTGGCTCAGGCAGTCATGCCTTCTCTGGACCCTCTGGGCCCAGGCATAGTATAGGATAGTCCCTGTTTTCAGCAATACATACTATCTCTCTCTTGTGGTTTTTCCCATACTCTGCCCACATTTCCATAAACACTCCCTTCGTTAAATACTTCTCAAATTGCTCAGTTTAAGGGTCTTATCTCTCTCCTGCCAGGACCCTGACTGATAAAGTCCTGGTTCCCAGGTCTCCTGGGTTGCCAGCCCTGTGTTCTGTTCATTGAGATTAGCCTCCACCAGACTTGAGTCCCCAAGTGACTGGTGTGACCAGAGGCTCCAGTACCAAGTTCGGGTGGACATGTCATATGAGCAATGGCTAAAACTTCGCTTGGGTTCAACCACTGAGATTTTGGGAGTTTCTACAGCAGAAAGCAGCCCATCAGACAGGGCCTGTTTTCTCTTCTCTGAATTAGGGGAAATGATAGTACTACCCACCTAGGGGTGAGGACTAAAAGAGGTTATAAAACGTTTGTCATAGTGCCTGCTTTTTGATTAGTCCTTATTTTTGTTGTTATTAGCATTGTCAATTTTTCATCAATATTGGGTTAAAACATTATAATTCTTTTTTTAAGATTGTATTTATTTGAAAGAGCAAGCATGAGCAGGGTAGGGGCAGAGGGAGAAGGAGAGAGCCAAGAAGACTCCCCGCTGAGCTGGGAGCCCAGTGAGGGGCTCAATCCTAGGACCCATCAAGATCATGACCTGAGCCAAAGTCAGATACTTAACCAATTAGGCCACCCAGGTGCCCCCAAACAAGATAATTCTTATGTCACATAATGCTAAACTAGTAGAATAAAGGTTTTATATTAGTCTGGTTCTTCAGAGAAACAGAATTAATAGGGGTGTGTGTGTGTGTGTGTGTGTGTGTGTGTGTGTGTGTGTGTGTGTGTGTACACACATACGTGTGTGGAGAGAGAGAGAGCAAAAAAGTAAGAAAAGAGATCAAGTGAATATGAAGAAGTGGCCATATGACTGTGGAGGCTTAGAAGTCCCCAGATCTGCTGACTGAAGGCCTAAAAACTGGGAAAGCCAATGCTGTCCTTCCAGTCTGGTCCAAAGACAGGAGGAGACCGTTGTCCCAGCTGAAAGACGGGAAGCAAGAGCAAAGTTTTCCTCACTCAGCCTTCAGCCAACTGGATGAGTCCGACCAACAACGGGGCGGGCAATCTGCTTTACTGAGTCTTCTGACTCAAATGTTAATCTCATCCAAAACCTCACAGACAAACCCAGAATCATGTTTAATCAAATATCTGAGGCCTCATGGCCTAGTCAAGTTGACAGATAAAATTCACCCCCACAGGTTTTCTGGAAGGACCCACAGATACTGTTCATATAATAGATACTCCAGAAAATAAGAATTTTTTAGCCAAATCCCCCAATTTTTTTCCTTTTGTGTTACTTGATAAACTGTATTTAAGGATGGATAGAAGAGACTGACCTTGTGTCTTGTGTTATGAAGATGACATGTCCTCCAGGAAGTATGCCTTCTGGCGATGCCCCCCATAGTGATTCGAGCATGTGGATGTATAATTACCTGGAGCAGCCTCGTGACAGAGTCCACATCTTTCCTCTCCAAGCTGTTCTTTGCTTCCTCGCAATAAATGAATGAAACTTTTTGAAAAGGAGAGAATGATGGGAACAGTGTAGTTTTAGAATCTTCCTTAAGCCCTAATAGAAAAGGAGGAAGCAGGACAGCAGGGATACAGCTGGTTGACAGAGTACGTATGGGTCCCCAGATATTATCTGCTGGGGTCAGACCACCAGCAGCGACGAGACTCGGGTCGGAACTGCAGCTGTGCAGGTGGAAACGGGGAACTTTCCCCCAAGTATTCACGCTCAAAAGGAAGGGTCCCCACTCAGAGTAAAGAACTTGGTAGGTATCGGATAGCAACAGTGAAAGCTGGGATGCACTACACAGGCTCCAATCTGTGGGTGACAGCGAGGACACCCGAGGAGGTGTGAGGCTGCTGAGGTGACCCGAGCCCTCAGGGCTCTTGAAAAATACCCAGTGAAAATCTCTCTGGAAGGACAGAGCCACTCCCTGAAAAGGAACCGCTAAGGACCACAGACCCTGCGTGACAGGGCATCAAAGGAGAAAGAAAGCTCAGACACCCATGGAGAAAAGAGACCAGAGGAAGTATTTCGTGAGTATTAAGGGTGGCTACGCTTGGAGGCCGCATTTTCAGTATTTCAATGTAAAACCAGCAGAGGGAGCCCTAGAGCCACGAAACGAGGAAAACTAGTCTGGGTCTTCCCCTTCCCACCTTCTTAAAATGAGCAGCTCGAAGTGGATTGAGATCCTACTTCATGCAACCATACTGTAAGAAAAAATGAGGATAGCCCCTCTGAATAATAAAGTTGCAGATAATTAAGTAATATCAGCAAAATAGGGTACCAAAGCAGAATATTACTAATATTTCGATAGAAGCTAAAGGAAATTCAGGGGGTACCTGGGTGGCTCAGTTGGTTGAACTTCGGACTCTTGCTTTCTGCTTCAGTCATGATTTCAGAATCATGGGATCGAGCCCCGCGTCGGCTCCGCATTCAGCACTGGGTCTGCTTGTCCCTCTCCCTCTGCTCTCCCCTGCCCTGGTAACTTGCTTGTGCTCTCTCATTCTCTCTCTCTCAAATAAATAAAATCTTTTTTTTTTTTTTTTTAAAAAGGAAACTTGGAAAATGATAGAAGTTATGAAAGCACTGTGAACATCAGGATTGGAAAATTCAGAACTGAGAGGAGTAAACAAACGATAGGCATCGTGGATAGAGTTGACAGAGAGGAGCAGATGAGGAGCCCAGGCAATAAACAAGATGTAAAAAAAAAAAATTTCAAAAACTCAATTTAAAAATGGACAAAACCTAAGCAGTAGTGTCGGGGAATAACCTTGGGTGATCAAACTGTAAGGAAATGCAGGAAAATGATTACTATAAAATGAGGTTGGTGGTTACGTTTAAGTAAGAGAAGGGGCTTGAAATTAGGATGCAGCATAGAGGTGGGCTTCTGGTGGGGGCTGGCAAAATTCCATTGCCTGCACTGGGTGATGGTTAAAAGAGGGGTTAGCTTGTAATAACTCACAAAGGTAAAATATTCGTTTGGGTTTATTTTCTAATTGTGTGTGTTAGTAATGCCTTTGGTTGCAAATAACGGAACAAGCTGGTTCATAGGAGCTTAAATAGAGAGTTGTCTCTTTTACCTTACGTCCCTCAGCTGGTGGCCCAGCTCCCGCGGCAGTCAGGTGTCTGGGCATCCCGTCTCTCCAGGGCACTGCCCTTGTGTTTCAGATGCACATTTGTTGCCCACTGGAGGCGAGATGACTGTGTTACATCCATCTGTCCACTGTCCTCCAGGCAAGAAGAAGTGATAATCACTGCAGGAGAAGCTGGGGAGGCGAGCTTTTAGTTTTTAAAGTCCTTATGGTAGAAACGAATGAAGCAGAAGGTGGTTGGGCGTGAGTGTGGAGAGGAGCCTGCCTGCCTGCCTGCCTGCTGAAACAGTTGTTTATCTGGAACAGTGGTACTTCACCAAGAGGGTGGTTTGTGCCCCTCAGGATACATTGGCAACGTCTGGAGACACATCTGGCTGTCCCAGTCAGCCGGGAGCATGTGACGCTACTGGTATCTAGTGGGTAGAGGCCAAGAGTGCTTCTGCACATCCTACAGGGCACAGGGCAGCCGCCCACCATCAAGAATCCACTGGCCCCAAATGACCGTCATGCTGCGGTTGAGGGACTCTAAAATGCCTTCACGGGGACAGGGGGTCCAGACTAATGTAAATCATTAAATTAATAATACTAACACATTGTTTGTCTTTTTTTTTTTAATTTTATTTATTTTATTTGACAGAGAGAGAGATCACAAGTAGGCAGAGAGGCAGGCAGAAACAGAGGGGGAAGCAGGCTCCCTGCTGAGCAGAGAGCCCGATGCGGGGCTCGATCCCAGGACCCTGAGATCATGACCTGAGCCGAAGGCAGCAGCTTAATCCACTGAACCACCCAGGCGCCCCTGTTTGTCTTTTTTAAAAAGATTTATTTATTTACTTTCAAGAGGGTGAGAGAGATGGTGAGGGAGAGAGCGAGTGGGGGAAGGGGCAGAGGGGGACAATATCCAAGCGAACTCCTGCTGAGCACAGCGCTCTGGGGCTTAGTCTCACCATCCTGTGAGATCAGGACCTGAGCCAGCATCAAGTGTCAGACGCTCAACTGACTGAGGCACCCAGGCGCCCTCATTATTTGTCTTTTTACTTTCATTTTTTCACATGTGTCTAGTGGAGTAGGGTTTTCCAGAGGCTGCATAACATGCGCTGTTGACTATCTGGTGGTCAAGTGCTGAAAGAGATAAGAGAACCATCAGTCTTCCACTAGTCTAGATACTGAAGAGAGCTGAAAAACTATCAAACAAATGGCTCTCTTCTCACTGATTTTTTTTTTTGTTTTGGAAAATATAATTATTTTTCATCAAAAATATGTACGTTAAGGGGTGCCTGGGTGGCTGAGTTGGTTAAGCATCTGCCTTCGGCTCAGGTCATGATCCCAGGGTCCTGGAATCGAGCCCCAAGTCGGGTCCCTGCTCAGCGGGGATCCTGCTTCTCTCTCTGTGCCTCCCCCCACTCATGCTCACTGGCGCGCTCTCTCTTTCTCTCAGATAAATACATAAAATCTTTTTAAAAATAAGTACATTAACATATGATGGGGTCTCTTCCTAGTTTTAAATGCATAAATATATTTTTAAAAATATTTAAATTTTGGGTTCTGTGAATGCAGTGGTCAGTGGGAAAAGGGTTTCTGCCTTTAGAGAGATTTCACTCTACCAGTGGAGCCAAACACATTCACTGTGATTATTCCTTAAAGTTCTGTAACAGAGGTCATTTCTGAGTGTGATGGGATTGCACTGGAGAGCGCAGGGTGACGAGGTGGTGTTCTTAGGATGGAGCCTCCTATCAGACCTCACTCAGATCAGGACAACTGTCATTTTCATTTTGTTTCGTTTGTCTCCCAAACTGCCCTGTTCTACCAAAGGTAGGAATTGGCTCTATACGTTTATACGTGGCTTAAGCTGCAACTCACTGATATGCTTCCTGCCCATTTTTAGTGACTGTACTGGCAATATTTAATGAATTGCACGCAGACGTGGACCTTTACGCACTTCTGTTCGGGGAAAGCGTCCTGAATGATGCTGTTGCCATTGTCCTGTCCTCGTAAGTAACAATATTACTCTGCCCCGGGGGAAGAAAGCCTCCGGCTTCCGGAAGGCTCTGGGCTCAATTCAGACGCTTATCTTAAAAGTGTTAAAGATTGAACCAGGTGTTTTTCTCCACTGATAAAGTTACGCTGCTTTGTCCACTTGGCAGTGATCCAAATGCTGATGGCAGCATGACGCGAGGGCTGTGGGGGGAGTGCTGGGCTGAGTGTGGATACCATTGTATAAAGTGAGCGTGCTCCGTTTTAACTCCCTCTTCTTTTTAAACCCCAGGTCTATTGTTGCCTACCAGCCGGCGGGGCTGAACACGCATGCCTTTGATGCTGCTGCCTTTTTTAAATCAGTGGGCATTTTTCTAGGCATATTTAGTGGCTCTTTCACCATGGGAGCCGTGACGGGCGTTGTGACTGCTCTAATATCCTTTCTGTGCTTTCTGCCCCTGCCTGGGCAGGATTGGGTGCTAGTATACTCGCAAGAGCAAGGTCTCAATTCTTCCTCTCAGAAATGGTTTCATTTTTTTTTTTCTTCCAGAAATGAATCTTTAATCGATGCTTCCAGTAGGGTCAGGGGGTAGGGGTGGGGGCTCCTGAAATGTGTCCCTTTGGTGAAATGTGACAGTCGAGTATGTAGCTAGCTAGGCCTCTGAGAAAATGTCTGGGAGTGTGACTCTAGCCTTAGCTCCATCCCCACCTCTGCATTCTCTCCCTCCGGCAGAGCAGCTGGAGATAGGAGTTTGGGGAGGACATTGGTTTTGGAGTCAGGGAGAGAGCCAGGAGGCCGGGAGGGAGCAGGCCGGAAAGTACTGGAGCCTGGAGCCTGCCTTCAGCTGTTGTGGGTCACATGGGCTACTGTGGCGGTAACTGCCTGGGGCCGTCAGTGGCTGTTACTGCAAGGTAGCCTCCCTTAAGTGAAGGATTGTATCCTATTCACTTCAAAAACCAGCCAAGCAACAGTAAAGCAAAGCACGGGCTGAGCAGACCACCCCTCGACAGGTGTGCAAAGTACTTTGTCAAATGTTCTTTCGGTGGCATTTAGATCCCCACTGTCCAGTACGAAGCCACAGGAGCCACAGCTGCCAGCCACGTCATCTCAGCCTGCAGTCAAAATCCAGATTATCACTGAGATTTCATACGTGCAATTTCTATAATTAAACCTCTGCAACGTGGCACGCATTTTGCTATTGCAGCATCTCCCAACTCAGACTAGCCCTACTTCCGGTGTTCAGGAGCCCCTCGTGGCTAGTGGCTACCCTACTGGATGGCCCAGATCCATCACTTCCTTCCCCGAGACCCCCATGATGCCCTGGGGACTCAGGCTGCTCGGTGAGAGCACTCAGGAAAGGCTTCCATGCTAGCGCACTGGAAGGGCAGTGTTAGGAGGGGACTCTCTGTCCCGAAAGTGACACCAGTACCAGGAGTTGTGCGTTTTATTTCTTCATTTCTCACGTATTCGTGAGGCACCTGCTGTTGGCCTCAGGTCATAGTGGCCCACAGAGGTCAGAGTCTCACTGTCCTCATCTCCCTCCCCAGGCCCTGCCTGAGGTACCCCCAGTGCTGTTAGAACTCCCTGCCAGTCACCCCTCAGGCCGACCGAGCCCCTCAGAGGCCTGGGCATTGTAAGGAACACAGAAAACCTACTGACCATTGCTTTAGAAGACTCCATTTTTTAAAGACCGCTTTATTGAGGTAAAATTTGCATACCATACAATTCACCCTTTTGAAGTGTACAGTTAAATGGCTTTGGGTATGTTACATTACTATCTTTTTAAATTGTGGTAAAATACGTATAACACAGTTGGCCATTTGAAGCATTTTAGGTGTATAATTCAGTGGCATTAAGTACATCCACATTGTTCATGCCACTGTCCCCACTGTTTCCAGATCTTTCTCATCACCGCAGACAGAAACAATACCCTCCTCTCTCCTCTCTCCCAACCCTTGATAACCTCTTTTCTACTGCAAAACTTACTTTTTCTTGCTTTAAAAACCGAGCAGCAGCCTTGGGGCCCCCAAAAGAAGAGTTGTAGGGAAAGGATAGCCCTTAAGGAAGGGGGTTCTGGGCTTACTGAGTGTGGTTCTTGGTGGCCCCCATAACTTGTTCCCGGAGCCAAATTCCTTGACAGAGGCCCACGTGACCAAGTTTACCAAGCTGCACTGCTTCCCCCTCCTGGAGACGGCACTCTTCTTCTTGATGTCCTGGAGCACCTTCCTTTTGGCGGAAGCCTGTGGCTTCACAGGTGGGTTTTCACTACCTGTGGGCTACCCTTCCCCTCCTGGCAGCCAGAGCTGTGCATACTGGAGGGGACCTCGCGGAACTGTCCGGTGGCGTTCATTCAGCTCTCTCATAGCGTCTGCATGGAGGGTTGCTGAAGGAGGCTGGTGTTCTGCCTGAGGAATAGTTTTGTTTCCCAGAGCTACACATTTTTAAAGGATGAAGTTTATTGCTTCAAGCTCAGCTGTTTCTGAGTACTGGTTCCAGTTGCAAGCAGATGTTTAGCTGCAGAGGTTAATGAACATATTAACCTCTTAACAGTTATCATCCCTTAGATTGCTGCTTCTTTCAGGAACAGTAAAAAGCAACATACAAAATCTGTATCTTTGTAAGAGTAACTTTGTATCTACTCTGATGAATGTGAACACAGTTCATCCTTGTTTTGGCTCTGGTTTGTTTTATCATTATTTTCCAATGCTATGTGTTTATGATGCCAGTTTCATGTATTAGTACAAGTAACCTTGTGGTTGTAGTTCTTCCCATTCTCTCATCAAAAAAAAAAAAAAAATCACTGAATTTTTCCACTAGAAAACTCAAGTGCGATTGCTATACATAATCCAGGTAGTTGGGAAGCCCTATTAATTCTCTTTTCAAAATAATGCAACATGTCTTTATAGGTAGCCCTATAATATACCCCACTTCTTTAAACTTTGGCAATTATCTGTAAAGGTCAAGGCACGGTCCAGGTGCATCAGTTGTCTTGCAAAACAAAATGGTTACCATTAATCCTAAATCAAGGTAACCAAGCCTTGGGAAAAAATGGCACAGTACTCCGGATCCATTTTGTCTGAAACCCTAGACCATGCACAAACAGAAAGCAATTGCTCGCAATTAAATTCATTGGTTCTAAGAACAGAGGAGAACATGGCAAAAGGATATGATGGGTCCCATGGATATGAGGTGCCCCACAGCCTCTTTGAAAGAGTGAATGCTAAATGCCAAATTCAGTGGGAGTTTAGAGGAGAGAGAATGCCTTTAAAACTGGAGCAAGGAGGGAATTCAGGCACCTTGGCTTTGAAGGAAGACAGTCAGAAGAAGGGAAGGTTGGTATGAGTGGTGGGGGCAGGCCATAGGAAAACTTTCCAGACTGTTCCAAACTTTTGGTAATAGGAAACTTCCCAAACTGTTCAGGAAGCTGGATATATTGGGCTTGCCCACGTGAAGTTTTTGTTTCAGTGGGGATTTTTTTCCTGCTTCATTTTTTCCCCATTGATTCTTTTTTCTTTCTTTCTTTCTTTTTTTTTTTTTTTTAATCTCTCACCAGGTGTTGTGGCTGTCCTTTTCTGCGGAATCACGCAGGCTCATTACACCTACAACAACCTGTCCGTGGAGTCACGCAGTCGAACAAAGCAGGTGAGAGCAAGCCCTGGGTCTTCATGAGTCAGTTGTGCATACAAGGGAGGCGCCCCACAGAGTTTACGGCTTCCTTTTCCCATCCCGTGCAGCTCTTTGAGGTGTTACACTTCCTGGCAGAGAATTTCATCTTCTCCTACATGGGCCTGGCACTGTTTACCTTCCAGAAGCACGTTTTCAGCCCTGTGTTCATCATTGGAGCTTTTGTATCCTTTTTTTGGTTCTACTGTTTTGTCTGTGGACAAGTGATCACTGCTGGGGAAGCTATAATAAGAATTTCTGTTTGGGGTGGGTGACTGAGCCAGCGCTGGTTCGTGATGGTGTTTTCCTGATGAGAAAAAAAAAGGCTTACAAGATTCATAAAACTCAATGGATTCAGTGGAAAGATCGGCTTTCATCTGAGGCTGTCCTCTCTGCATGTTCTGTGTAACACAGTTTTCCTGTTAACCTGGGGCATGGCAGGTGGTAGCTTGTTTTATAGAACACCCTTCTTATTTATTTTATTTATTTATTTTCTTATTTATCTTAACTTATGTATTTATTTATTTATAAAGATTTTATTTAGTCATTTATTTTAGAGAGAGAGAAGAGCATGCATGTACCTCTGCATGCAAGGGGAGGGGCAAAGGGGGAGGAAGAGGGGGAAGCAGACTCTGCGCTGAGTCCCGACATGGCACGTGGGATGTAGGACCCCGAGACCGTGACCTGAGCTGAAATGAAGAGTCAGATACTCAACCAACTGAGCCATCCAGGTGCCCCATAAAGCACCCTTTTTAGCAGATCTGCAAGTTGGCCACTGTGTCAGTCCCAGAATCATTTTTATTTCATTGCTACATGAATTCCAATCCAGAAGGTTCCCAGTTTGGAAGAGGTGAAGGTTCTGTTACTGCACAGTAACTGCAGTACTGTTACAACTGCACAGGCAGCCCTTCCTCACACTGCCCAGAGAGGCCTGCCGGCAATGAATCCGCTTTCCCTGGAGCATACCGGCTGTGAGAGATCACAGTGGAGAAGACTCCCTTTATTTTTTTCCAAAAAAAAAAAAAAGAAAAGAAAAGAAAAAGGAGAGGAAGAAAAGACAAAATGGAAAAATACTTGGTTCCTTGACTTAGTTCCATGGTGAATGCAGTTTTTGGAAGGGAGACACTGCTTAGGGATTGGCTTCTCTGAAGAAAGGAGGGACGCGAATGCCCAGCTGTGGGTGCACAGCTCACAGTTTTGCTCGCTTGGCCTCCGATCCTATTGTTTTCATTGACGTGAACTCCTCTGGGCCTTGGAATGGTGGCAGTTCAGCTCAGCCTAGATTTGTAAACACTGAGACAGCGTCCCCTATTGCTGGGCCTTTACGCTTGCTTTTTCTGAGGCCTCATGGGTAACCTTTAAAAAAAATAAAAATAAAAAAAGGAGTGTTTTTCTCTTCTGGGCTTGAGCATCAAGGGATACTCACCAAGCAGTTGGATAGTGACTGTGGCTGGCCTATTGCTGTGAGGGGTCCTTCTGGTTAGAGTGTGATCTCCTTCACCTGGGGCTCTTTTGGATGGATTTACATACTCACCAAGACTGACAGCTAAAAACCTGGAGGATCAGCGTTCTCATTCTTGCTCCAAAAAGACCTCACATGCCCTCTAGATCTGTATTCGGAGCACAGCATCTGGGGAGAGAGAGTGAGAGGAGCCCTTGTTTACAGAGGAGGGCCTTGCGGGGAGGGTGAGCTGGGGGTGGGAGGGAGCCCCCTGGGAGTCCCGCAGGCCCCTTACCACTTGAGGACCTTTGCGTGGCTTCTGGGATAAAATGTGCTTTTTAAGCGCTACCTGTTTCTTTCTGTTCGAAACAAAACAACACAACACAGAACCAGAGGGGTTGGGAGGGGCACAGATTGGGAAAAAAAAAGCAGCTAAAAGCAGAAAAACAGTCCTTTACCCTGGAGGAGGCAGAAGACAGTTCCGCCCTGGCTTGTATCTGAAACAGCTGCAGCTCAGGCAGCTGGTGCTCGGCTGGCCCAGAAGCTCCCTGTTCCCGAGGCTCCCACGGCGGTTTCCTTCTGCGACCAGGGCAGCATGCAACTCTCTGCCAGACTCTAAACTCAGCAAGTGAAGGATAACCCGTTTCCCTGAATTCTTCACTGTCCACAGCTTCCACACTCCCCCATTTCCATGGCTCTTCCCTCTGGAAGACTTTTAAGCCACTTAGGTAGAAAAATCTCCCCCTCCTGTTGAGTCTTAGGAGGGTTAAGAGTGCTCCTTCAGTGGCCCGAGTCCTTTGTGTGTCCGCACAAAGTGTCTCACTTGTAGCATCTTCCTGGTCCTTTCGGGCCCCTGCTCTCTACTTCTGACTGAAGCATATGCACTCTTACCCAGGACATTTGCTCTTTACCGTTTGACCTGGAGTGTAGGCGTTTGCTCTTTTTGTGACTTTCCTTCTCATGGAGCCCAAGCCACGATTCGCTCCTCTCAATGCACCCCCCCCCAACCCCTGCCATGGTGCCTGAGCTTATTTCTGGACTCATTTTTAGAGAGATGGAAAACTTGGTCCACATCAGTGTGATTAAATCAATAAGTTATAACAGAGATGCCTGGGTGGTTCAGTCGGTTAAGTGTCTGCCTTTGGCTCAGGTCACGATCCTGGGGTCCTGGGATCAAGCCCCGTATCAGGCTCTCTGCTCAATGGGGAGCCTGCCTCCCTCTCTCCCTTTGCCTCCCCCTCTTCCTCTGCCTCCTCCCCGCTGCTTGTGCTCTTGCTCTCATAGTCTCTCTCTCAAATAAATAAATAAAATCTTTAAAAAGAAGAAGTTACAACAGCCCATTAAAAGGTTCAAAATGAACTCTGATGGGAGCCAGAATGCTGGGAAAGCTGTCTAACTGAATCCCCACTTGCTGCTGAGACTTGTTTCAGGGGAGGCTGGACAGCTTGGCTGCCTCATGCGACCATCCTGGTCTTTGTGCAGTTATCTCCTGGTCATGAGGGATCACAGCATCACTAACATTCTCTGCTCTGCCAGAGGCTCTGGGAAGTTGCCTTTCTAGAAAGCTGTTGGGTCCTTAACCTCCACCTGGTGGTCAGGTCGCCATCTTCCTGGGCAGAGCTGCGCACATCTACCCGCTCTCCTTCTTCCTCAACTTGGGCAGAAGGCACAAGATTGGCTGGAACTTTCAACACATGATGATGTTTTCAGGTAAAAAACCGCACATGTCAAGAAAAATGAGTTTTATTTGGCAGGAATGCTAGCATGATTAAAATATCATCAATAAGGTCCACGAAGAGCCAGAAGTTCAGACACCTGGTTCTTTTGTATCCCTGCAGTGCTGGGTAGGCTGACATACATGCTAGAGTTAACTCTGGTTTTGCAAGCTATACTACTAAATGTGAACATTCTCCCCCAAAATAGCCGCATCTTCATTTTTATCTCTACCACCCATGGGACCTATAGGTATACAAGTATTTAAAGTGCTTGATTATTTTCTGATCGGTATTCATAACCCTTAATCTTCCAGAAGGGCTCCAGACTTAAAATTTCTAGGTCTTTAATGAGAAAGAATATAGGCCAGGTCGCTCAGTACCTCCCAGCTGCGGTATCCAGTCTTGTAAAATAATGAAATTGAGCTACTTAGTTGAGGTTCCTCCCAGCTCCAACTTTCTCTGAAGCATAAAACAACACAAAACCAACCAAACCGAAAAACCACTTGCATAAGCAAGATGAGCCCCACACTGGAAATTAACAGCTGTGATAGTGCAGTTTGATCTACACTGTCTCCCACATCCACCACCCTCCCCCGCCACCCCATAAAGCTCAGAAGTGTGCAGAAGCCACCAAGGGAACAAAGGACAGTAAAATACGCAGAGGTAAAGGAAGGAGAGAGCAGCTGGCCTGAGCTGATGGTGCAGTAAGCGCGCAGTAAGCGTCAGTCATCATGGATGAGACCCAAGTTAGACGGTCTTTGTAGAGCAGAGGGAGAAGATGGTGGGGCCGCCGGAGGCCACAGGGATCCTTAAAATTACCTCTGTTTTCTGTGGGGGATGGGGAGGAACTGCGCAAGAGGCAAAGTGAGTAGCAGCCCTTGACTGCAACGTGGTGGTTCTCGTGGGGGAGGGGGATGTCAGAGTCTTCTGGAACTCTGGGCAACAGGCACTGCACCACGAAGCAGTTGCTCTGTCTGGTGCTTGCTTACCTCTGCACTGAAACAGGCCACCTGCTGCAGTGAGTGCATCCTCTTTATAATGCAGCACTCTGGGTTCTGGAGGGGACAAAGACTGCTTCCTTGCCAGACTCCCAGTCTGACGTGGGGGAGGCAGGTGAGCAAAGAGCTAACTTCCTCTGGAGGGAGCGTGACACACTGCAATCAAGATGGGGAAGAGGAGGGCCTGGGGCCATCTTTACCAAGGGGGCAGTCTTCATTCTGGGTTTGCCAGAAATGCGTCTCGTGAGGCAGCAGGTTGGACAATCAGGAGAGCGTTGCCAGGCTTTTTCCAGGAAGGGCAGCAGTGTGCTTTCGCTGTAAGACACAGGGGCTAATGCAGAAAGAGGGTCAGGTTGGATGGGGGAAATTGCATCTAGGCTGCTGGGAGCTCAGGTGGCATCAGAACCACCTGTTGGGCTGGTTAGAGGCCCTCGAGGGGCCCCACTGCCAGTGTGTTTCTGCAGGTAGAGGGGCCCCAGGAATGGACACTTCTCACGTATTCTTGGCTGCTTCTGCTACTGCTTCTAGTGGTTTGAGGACCACACTTTGAGAACCACTGTTGGAGTCTGGACCCCAAGGAAGCCCCATTGCTGTGCCCAAGAGGTTGGGCTTGACTCGAGAGCAGTCGGGCAACTTTAGAGGTTTCTGAGAAAGGCATGCCAAGGTCCTCCTTCCATATCAAGAAAGGGCTGCTGGGAAAGAGCGAGGCCAGCTGGAGATAACTCTACCTGGATAAATTTAAAGTATGTGCATTATTTTCTGTACTAAAAGACTGCGTCGTACACAGCTATTTAAAGATACCGTCTCCTTTAAAAGTTACTTCCTGCTGGGAGCAATCTCACCATTGAAAGGAACTCAGCTCTTTAAAGTGATGAAAAATCCAAGGCTTCTCTATCGTACAGCATACAGTGTTTACCTGATAAAATCAAGACGACTGTAGCACATGTTTTCTCTCTCAGACCCCCATGCTTTGTTCTTGGAGACAGCATCCTTTTAGAGGCTTAAATATTGATTATTGACAATGGTGGCTGTCGGTGTTCTAGATGTGCCTAAGTGTCTCCCTAGCACAGATTAATAGAAAACATTAACTTTGTTTTTTCATGTCATTTTTGGGGAGTCATTCTGCAGTGAATTGTGAAGTTCTCAGATTAGCGAATTTGCAAAATTATCAGGAAAGGTAGGAAACTACACAAACAGATACAGTGCGTATAACTTTTCTTGCTCTCATACAACATACACAGTTGTCATGTGCCCCCCCTCCCACCGCTGGTGAACAGGAGCTCATGCCAGGTATCTGTTGAAGACCATGGAGTCACTCTTTACTTTAAAACAAATGAGTGTGCTTTGAAAAAGGAACAAAAGAGCTTAGAATGGCAAACATTAAAATATGGGTGTTTAATCTTTTTTTAAAAAACAAACAATACTGGGGCGCCTGGGTGGCTCAGTGGGTTAAAGCCTCTGCCTTCAGCTCAGGTCATGATCCCAGAGTCCTGGGATCGAGCCCCACATCGGGCTCTCTGCTCCATGGGGAGCCTGCTTCCCCCTCTCTCTCTCTGCCTATTTGTGATCTCTGTCTGTCAAATAAATAAATAAAATATTTTAAAAACCCAATATTTTATTAAATATAACATAAGTAAAATCTAATGCAAAATAAAAGTATGAGAACTCACATAAAAGAAGAACAAATATTTGTGAATATATATTAAGAATATTCACAATTGTTTCAGTTCCTTTGTTAGTGTTGCACTATGTAGATCAAAACATACGCTTTTAAAATTAAAGGTAAGAATATAACTTAACTGCATTAAGTTAATTTCTATTTGGCGGGGTTTTTGTTTTGTTTTTTTAGTCAAGTTGACACACAATGTTTATGTTAGTTTCAGATGTAAACATAGTGATTCAACTTCCCTATGGGTTGTGTTGTACTCATTCTAAGTATTTGGTGCCTAATCTTAATGCCCGTTAATGTGGGTGAAGGATCAGCGAACTGTAGTCCTGGGGTCCAGTCTGGCTGCTGTCTGTTGTCATACACGCCACGGCTCAGAATGGCTTTTACCAATGGACATCTACAGTCCGCGTCATGAGAGGAGACACTGACTTTGAAATCCAATCAGGTGAAATCTCATCCTCGAAGAGAATCCCACTGTTTGCATTAACGCACCTATATTACAACAAACTGTACTCAGTTATTATGAATCCATTCTTGGTTTTTGTCGATAAGATTTTGTGGGAATCTGTTTTTTTCTCTTATACATCAGTACCTGCACAGTATTCTTTACTTTTTCCCCCCCTTACCCTATAAAGCCTAAGATCTCTAATATCTGACCATTTACAGAAAAAGTTGCCAGCCCCTTATGTAGATCAAGTTATGTCGTTGCTTCTCTGTGTGGCTTTGCTAAGGAAATGCTGACCTGCTCTGTGGTTCATGGCACAGAAGCCACAAATATGCATTTGCCACATTCATACCTAGCCTGCTGCTTCCATTTATGATGGGATCACAGACCTAGAGAGCTTATGTTTTTATTTTTTATTTACATTTCTTTTTACTTCATGTTCCTAGCAGAACTATTTTAGCAATAAGAGCGTGTTGTTGTCCTGGAATGGGCCACACAAAATAGTGCAGTGTTCTCCTTACATTATGGGCATTTTGAAGAAGTCCAACAGTAGAAAACCATATGCCCTTAAGTTTCTTCTTTCCAAATGAGACAGCACGTGGGGTCCAGCCATTAGCCCCAAGTGGCAACAGTGCATTCGAGGATACACATTTGGCCTTGTAACCAAATCTTCTTCTCCGGTCCCTGCAGGCCTCAGGGGGGCCATGGCATTTGCACTGGCCATCCGAGACACAGCATCCTATGCCCGCCAGATGATGTTCACGACCACGCTCCTCATTGTCTTCTTCACCGTTTGGGTCATTGGTGGAGGCACGACGCCCATGTTGTCGTGGCTTAACATAAGGTCAGTTTGAAACCATGGTCAGTTTTGTGTCTAACTGGATCACTTGTGCCCACCCTGGTGCAGGGGTGTGTGTGTGGCGGGGGAGACAGCTTAGTGTGTAGAAGGTTCTTAACAGGGTTATGTTGGGTTGGGTTTGGGGGAGGGATTGAAAATAAAAAGCAATGAGTAAAAATTCAGAATATTGACTTTTCCATGAGAAAAAAAGAAGGTGGGTGTGAAAATTTCTGTCAGTACGGCAACACAAGGCCTTAGAAACACCTGGACCTTCCTAGAACAGTGACACTAGGGCAAGAATTCCAAAGTCTTAAAGCTGCAGGCAGGAGAACGGATGCCACTGCCGGCAAAGTCAGGCAGTGCACATTCCTGTGAAATCACACCTCTGGCCTTCAGAGCCACCTCATCCACCAGAAACAGAAAGAGGCAATTCGAGTTTTGTTTCTAGGAGGAAACTGTTTGATCTGTTTCTTGCTGAGGCGTACCAAAGAGGTGATATTTCCTGTGTCACCATCCTCTGTTGCAGCCTCATGCATGTCCCCTGCCTGTGGTTTTGCAACTCAGTCAGAACTGAGAGCCCTGACCAAAATTTGACTTTTTGTTTTTTAAGAGCATTTGAAGCCCAGAGGGGCTGGCAAGCTCCAGCACATTAGGGTAAGGAGGGCACTGGAACAGAGGTCAGGCATCCCAGAGCCTAGCTCTGGCTCTGGTTCAAGGCAAGCCCTTCACATGTCTTTGGACCTCAGTTTCCCCAAATGCTAAGTGAAAGCATGCCAGCAGACCTTTTGCAGTCCCTTCAGCTCTCAGTGGGTGTGCTGTGCTCATGGGAGGCACCCCCACCACCTCCATCCATTTTGGAGTGTGCAGAGGGTGAATGTGATCAGGAGACAAGGCTCTCGGCGCACGTGGGTGTGAAGAGGAATTCTCTGGAAAGCCACAAGGTGGCGATGTTTTTCTGTTTTTCTTCCTCTGCCAGCTTTTAATTCACATTCCTTTCTCTGGAATATAGAATGCCCAGACAACTGCTGCAGAGCCTACCTTAGTTTGGGGGGGTTGAGACGGGACTGGAATTTGGGAGAAAACTGGAGTTGGAGAGACCTCCGTAACCCATCAAGGACTTTTGTCTTGATGGCAGGCAGGGATTCCTGGGCTTGGCCTCTGCCAGCTGCACCGTTTCTGGCCTGGCAAGCCTCAGCCTCACATCCTCAAGGGTCTGCAGAAGCTACTCGGGGCTGATCAGTGGCAGTCCCGTAATAGATAACACTTGTGTGACACAGGCGTTGTACAAGATGCTGCGCCTGTATTAAGACAATCTTCACAGCATTCGGTAGAGAAGCTACAACCATGCTCTTCATTTTAAAGTTGACAGAACTGAGGCCCAGAGAAATAACTTGCCCAGGTCACAGAGCTTTTGGGGGATGGGCTGGGATTTGGACCCCGGCAGTCTTGGCACCCAGTCCACAGGCTGAATTGCTGTGTCCGACCGCCTGTGAGAAGGTGGGTAGAGTTGGGCACCTCTGTGTCGTGAATTTGGGATGACCAGAACTTTGAGTTCCTGGTATGAATCTCAAGAGTTGTATTAAGGAAAATAATTCATCATGGGAATATGAACCTAAAGAAAATGGACGGCTTTTTGGCTCTAAACCTGACACATATAATGGTACCATCTTTGTTCTGTGTTAAAGGTAAGAAAGGAGGTTTACCCGGCACACAGTTGAGAATCTTTAAGAGTCTCAAGATTAAGGGTGCCTGGGTGGCTTAGTTGGTTGGGTGTCTGCCTTCGGCTTGGGTCATGATCCTAGAGTCCTGGGACAGAGCCCCACATTGGGCTCCCTGCTCAGTGGGAAGCCTACTTCTCTCTCTACCACTCCCCTGCTCTCTCACTCTATCATTCTCTCAAATAAATTAAATCTTTTTTTTAAAAGGTTTTATTTATTTATTTGACAGAGATCACAAGTAGGCAGAGAGGCAGGCGGGGATGGGGGGGAAGCAGGCTCCGCGCTGAGCAGAGAGCCCGATGTGGGTCTTGATCCCAGGACCCTGAGATCATGACCTGAACCGAAGGCAGAGGCCTAACCCACTGAGCCACCCAAGCACCCCTCAAATAAATTAAATCTTTAAAAAAAAAAAAAAAGAATCTCAAGACTGACCTCTGAGATTACTTTCTGTTCCTATTTGTCTGGTCACTCAGTAGGTACCTGGATGTTCAGAGCCTGATTAAATCATGTTGGTTTTTTCATCCTGGTTTATAGGCCCTCCCACACACTACACACATGTATAGGCAAATAATTTCCCACCAATTGGAGAGTTGACTTGTGACATTTTGCTCTTCTGATAACCCTTTTCCAAATTGGGCCACTCAGATTGTCCTTTCCAGAACTGAGAGTGTGTGTAGCTTTCCCTGAGGCACATAAGCTGTATATACAAATATAATAACTTTATCATCATGGAAAATCCATGTAATGTACAGATAGCACCTAGAACATAGCAGCTAGTGCCCATAGAGGAATCGGGAAATGATGATGTGTATGACTGGGCATAGGAGAGATCTCATTTCTCCACATCCTCGCCAGCATTTGGTGTTACCACTCTTCTTTTTCTTTTTTAAGATTTTATTTATATTTGACAGACAGAAAGCACAAGTAGGCAGAGAGGCAGGCAGAGAGAGGAGGAAGCAGACTCCCTGCTGAGCAGAGAGCCCAGTGCGGGGCTTGATCCCTGGACCCTGGGATCATGACCTGAGCCAAAGGCCGAGGCTTTAACCCACTGAGCCACCCAGGTGCCCCTGTTACCACTCTTCTTCATTGTAGGTCTAATAGGTGTGTGGGTGTACCTCCCTGTGGCCTCACTTTTACATTTCTCTAATAACTAATGATATCAAGCATCTCTTTGTGTGCTTATTGGCCATTCTTGTATCTTCTCTGATGAAACACCTGCTGAAACTCTTTGTTTTCTAATCAGATTGGGTTTTTTTAATTGAGTTTTGAGTTCTTTATTTATTATAGATACTAATCTTCTGTCAGAGATGTGGTTTGTAAGTATTTTCTTCGAGGTTGTGGCTTGTCTTTTAATCCTTTAAGTAGAGTCTACCATAAAACACAAGTTTCAGTTTTGAGGGAGTGCCATTTATCTTTTTTTTTTTCTTTTATGCACCGTGTCTTTGGTGTTACATCTAAGGACTCTCTGTCATCTAGGTCCTGATTTCTTCTGTGTTATCTTCTAAAAGTTTTTTAGTGTTCTGCTTGACATTTAAGTCTGTGGTCCATCTTGGGTTGATTTTTATATAAGATACAGGTTTAAGTTAAGGTTTTATCTTATTTGCCTAAGACCATCCAGTCGTTCTGGCAATATGTTTAAAAGACTGGTCTTAGGGCAGCTGAGTGGCTCAGTCATTAAGCATCTGCCTTCGGCTCAGGTCGTGATCCCAGGGTTCTGGGATCGAGCCCCACATCACACTCTCTGATCCGCAGGCAAACTGCTTCTCCCTCTCCCTTTGCTGCTCCCCCTGCTTGTGCTCCCGCTCTCTCTCAAATAAATAAATAAAATCTTTAAAAAAAAACTAGTCTTACTCCATTGAATTACTTTTCCTCCTTTGCCAAAAATCAGTTGGCTGTATACACGTGGGTCTGTTTGTGTTCTGCTCCACTGATGAATGCATTCAACCCTCCACCGGGACCACATTGTCCTGATAGCTATTGTTACGTAATAAACTTTAGCATCATGTGGGGCAAGGCCTCCCATGTTATTCTTTTTTCAAAATTGTCATAGCTGTTCTAGTTCCTTACCATATATATTTTAGAATAACCTTGTCTATCTCTAAAAAAAAAAAAAGTCACTGAAATTTTCACAGGAATTGTGTTAAACCTATATATCAGTTTGGGGAGAATTGCCATCTTTATTATGTTGACTCTTACAATTCATGAATGTGTCATGTTTCTTCATTTATTTAGATTGTATGGTTTTCAGCATACAGCGCCTGTCCATGGTTTGTTAGATTGTTTTTTTTTTTAAAGATTTTATTTATTTGACACACAGAGAGAGAAACCACAAGTAGGCAGAAAGGCAGGCAGAGAGAGGGCAGAAGCAGGCTCTCTGCCAAGCAGAGAGCCTGATGGGGGACTCGATCCCAGGACCCTGAGATAATGACCTGAGCCGAAGACAGAGGCTTAACCCACTGAGCCATCCAGGTGTCCTGGTTTATTAGATTTATATCGAAGTATTTCTTCTTTCTTGAGCAATTATAAATACTGTTCTATATTTTTTTAAGATTTCATTTATTTGACACAGAGAGAGATCACAAGTAGGCAGAGAGGCAGAGAAAGAGGAGGAAGCAGGCTCCCTGCTGAGCAGAGAGCCCAATATGGGGCTCCATCCCAGGACCCTGAGATCATGACCTGAACTGAAGCCAGAGGCTTAAACCATGAGCCACCTAGGTGCCCTAAAGGTTTTATTTATTTATTTGACAGAGCACAAGTAGGCAGAGCAGTAGGCAGAGAGGGAAGAGAGAGAGAAGTAGGCTCCCCTCTGAGCAGAGAGCCTGATGTGGGGCTTGACCTCAGAACCTTGAGATCATGACCTGAGCCGAAGGCAGACGCTTAATGACTGAGCCACCCAGGTGCCCCAAGACCAGATGCTTTACGGACTGAGCCACCCAGGCTCCCCACTATTCTATCTTTCCAGTCTCCATGTGTTCACTGCTAGGGTATAGAAATACAATTGGTTTTTGTTTTTTGTTTGTTTTTTAGAGAGGGAGGCGGGGAGATGAGTAGAGAGAGGGAGAGAGATAATTTCCAACAGGCTCCACGCCCAGCATGGAGCCAGATGCAGGGCTGGATCCCACGACTCTGAGATCATGACCTGAGCTGAACCCAAGAGTTAGACGCTTCACCGGCTGCGCCACACAGGCAGCCTGGTTTTTCTATGTTGATCTTGTATCCTGTGACCACACTGAACTCATTTATTAGTTCTAGGAGGGTTTGGTTTGGTTTTTAACTTACTTGAGATTTTCTACATAGGCCATCACATCATTTGCAAACAGAGGCACTTTTATTCCTTTCTTTCCAACCAGTGTTCCTTCTATTTCCTTTTCTTGACTCACTGCTCTGGCTAGGACTTCTAGTATGACGTTGAAAAACAGTGCCATGAGCTGACATCCTTGCCTTGTTTCCAGTCTTAAGGAGAAAGCATTCAGTCTTTCACTAATAAGTGTAACATTAGCTGTCGGGTTTTTGTAGATGTTTATCATCATTAAGTTGAGGGAATTTCTGTCAGTTGCTAGGTTTTTGAGTGTTTTTGTTCTTATCATGAACAGGTGTTGAATTTTATCAAATGCTTTTTCTGTATCTATTGATGTGATCATATTTTTCTTGTTTAGCTTGTTAATATGGTAGGTTACATTGATTAATTTTCTTTTTTCTAAGAGAGAGAGTACATACATGAGTGGGGGAGGGGCAGAGAGAGAGAGAGAAAGAATCTTAAGCAGGCTCTACACCCAGTGTGGAGTCCGATACAAGACTTGATCTCAAGACCCTGAGATCATGACCTGAGCTGAAATCAGGAGTCAGGTGCATAACTGACTGAGCCACCAAGGCACCCCCCTTTTTCTAAAGTAATTTTCAAATATTTAACCAGTCTTACTTCCCTAAAACAAACCCCAGTTGGTTATGGTGTATAAATTTTTTATATATTGCTGAATTCTATTAGCTATTATTTTTTTTAAAGATTTTATTTATTTATTTGACAGAGATCACAAGTAGGCATAGAGGCAGGCAGAGAGAGAGAGAGGAGAAAGCAGGCTCCCTGCTGAGCATAGAGCCCGATGCGGGACTCGATCCCAGGACCCTGAGATCATGACCTGAGCCAAAGGCAGCGACTTAACCCACTGAGCCACTCAGGCGCCCCAGCTATTATTTTCTTAAAGATTTCTGTGCTCTGTGTTAATGAGGGTATTAGTTTACTTTTTCTCTTTTTTTGGTACTGCCTTTTTCTATTTTTCTGTTTTCCTTTTTCTATTCTATTTTGTACTGCCTTTTTCTATTTTACCAATCTGATATTGGTATCAGAGTAATCTGACCTCACAAAACGAGCTGGGATGTGTTCCTTACTCTTCTGTTTTCTGGAAGACATCGTGTAGAATTTGTGTTAACTCATCTTGGAAGCTTAATGGAATTCTCCAGTAAAACCATCTGGTCCTAGAGACTTCTTTTTCAAGAGTTTTCAAATTGTGAAGGCAATTTCTTTAGTAGTTACAGGGCTGTTAAGATGATCTCTTTCATAGGGCACCTGGCCTCAGTTGATTAAGCATCCAGCTCATGATTTCAGCTCACATCATGGTCTCAGGGTCATGGGTTTGAGCCCCACATTGGGCTCCATACTCAGCGGGGAGTCTGCTTGAGATTCCCTTTCTCTCTCTCTCCCCTCACTCACATGCTTGCTCTCTCTCTCTCAAATCAATCTTTTAAAAAAATTATCTGTTTCATATTTGGTGAACTGTGGTAGTTTGTGAAATTGGTCCTGTTTCATCTGAGTTGTCAAATTTACGTTGTTTGTAGCATTACCTTATTATTCTTTTCATATCTGTGACATATCTAGTAACACTCCTTGTTTCATTCCTGATATTGGAAATTTGTATCTACTCTCTTTTTTTCTTTCAGTCTGCTACAGGTTTGTCAATGTTATTGATCTTTTCAAAGAACCAGCTTTTTGTTTCATTGATTTCCTATATTGTTCTTCTTCTCTCCATCTCTTTGATTTCTGCTCCTATCTTTATTCTTTTCTTCTTTCTGTCCAGCTCTGCCCAGACAGCATAATGAAGCAAATAGGTAAACAACAATTTTGGTGTCAGTACTTTGCATTTTCCAGATTTGTTTAAATAGTGATTGTCTAAGTATAGAAACTGACATTTATAGAGATTACATGAAAAGAAATTCCCTCAGAAATAAAGTAATGAGATTCATTGGTTTCTCTGGCCTGTGGTTTCTGATGTTACTTCATGAATATGAATCATTTATGTGAACCAGGTTCTTATTCTAAAATTCTTCAGAAACCCCCTGAAGTTCAATGTGGTGTTTTGACCTCTATGACCTAAGTAAAATCAACACCTACCTGTTCCTTATTTCTTCAGGCTACGGACAGAGGCCCTTAGGAGGTGTTAAGTGGCTGCTCAGAAGTCAGAAGCCCAGGGTGGGATTCTGAGTTCCACCATAAATAATGAGGAGTTAGTTGTGATTTTTAACCATGGCTAAGTTCTAGTCTGTGTGTAAAGTAAAAATGAACGTGACCCAGATCCAGAGCCAGGTTACTGCTTTCCAGAAATCCAACGTATCTTTTTAAAATCAGTATGTGGTGATTGATACTTTAAAATATGATGGCGAGATGCTCAGATTGTTTTCTGGTAATGCACAAACTACATATTTTTCTTAGTCCCTTGAGCAGATATTGTCATTCATACAGGACGTAATGTTGGCAATTTAACAAGGTGACCACAGGACTGTTTCAGCAAAGGAGCCTGCTATGTGTGCAGAGCACATTTGGCAGCATGGTGGCTCTTTGGAGCCGCCAACTTCAGGTGACACACACATGAGATGGTGGTGAAGGTGGGGTCGGAGTGGCACACACCCAGGCATCCGGGTAGCCCTCACACCCCACAACGCAGCCGTGCAGACACCCCAGGACAAGGAAGGACACTCTGCTCAGTATAATCCTGTTAGACTGAGAATTTACAATTTGCCAGATACTGTGAAGAGTAAAGGTAGGGAGAAGCCCTGAGCTCTTTATGTAATAGCATTTGTAACTGGATATTTGAAGAGTTTGTAAGGATGCCAGCGTGTAATTGTAGGATGGATCCCGGGGCGTCTGGGTGGCTCGGTTGGTTGGGAGTCCGACTCTTGGTTTTGGCTTAGGTCATGATTTCAAGGTCGTGGATGGAGCCCCTTGTTGGGCTCAGCATTAAGTCTGCTTGGGTTTCTCTCTTCCTTTCCCTCCGCCCCTCCTCCCCCCCCCAAAATAAATAAATCTTTTTTTTTTGTTGTTAAGGGTGGATACTGTGAGGTGAAGAACTGGGGCTCTGGGGTCTAAGAGCCTCAGCCACAATCTTGGTTCCACCATTTTCTACTTTTGTGACCTTGGGCAACTTATTTACCTCTTTGACTCAGTTTCCTCACCCATTTAGATGGGGACAGTAGTGCAAGGATAAAATAAATGTGATAAAGAATTCTCTCATGAAACGTACCATCTGAAAAAGAAATAAAGGTACCATCTGGCACATAGTAAGCATTTAGCATCTTTTAGCTATTAATTATTATATATTATGTATGTTATGTATAACTTTATTATGTTATCATTACAAATCATAACATCAGTACTACTCCCATTGCTATTATTATTATCAGTGAATCTTACCTTAATGGAGTCCAGTTTGCTTTTCTGGAATTGGTTACAATTTTTCAGTAGTATAGTAAAATAGAGAATCTGCTGTAAGTCACATTCTGAGCAGGTGACTTGTTAAGATACTCCTTAGGAAGCATAGCTCATTCTCACTTGCAGATTCCCAGGGATTTCAGTAGAATAAGAAGTTGGGCATTATCTAGCACAGTGTTTTTCCACCTTGTTTTCATTGTTGTTCCCCTACAAGGAGCCCTTCAAAAATGTTTTTCTCCCGATTACCTCTTCCAGTGAAATCTTAATACCACAGATCTAGAAAAAAAAAAAATAGCACAGATCTGCTGTAGACTTGTTTATGTAGGATCATGCTTTAGAGGGTATAAGGCATTGTAATGTCTAAAACTTTTTGTCTCACAAGAACCAATTTTCACACCCATGGGGACAGTGCCACCCCCAACTGAAAATACATGATTTAGTGCAGTGGTTCTCGATTGAGGGCAGTTTGCCACCCAGGGACCATTTGGCAATGTCTGGAGATAAAATTTTGAGTTGCCTCAACTGGGTAGGGGGCTGCTACTGGTATCTTGGGAGGTAAAGGCCAGCGCCTGAAGTGTCAGTAGTGCCAATATCGTGAAACACTGCTCTTAGTCTGATGGCAAGGTTCAGATGTACCTGAATACAACCCAGAAATTGTTAAAGCAGGTACGAAGGGACCATGTCAACTCTAAGGCACAAGAGAAAGAGAAGAGCAGAAGTTGAGTTCCTGACCTTCAGGAACCCTTGGACAACACAGTTTACTTGTGTCCAAAAAAAAAAAAAAAAAAAAGGCCATCTTTGTCTTCTTAAGTATTGTTGCTGTTTTCAACAATATGGTGCTTTTTGCTCTTTCTGTCGAATATGTGCCAAAATATGTGTAAACACTTCAAATATGTGTTTCATAACAACTTTGTTTTCTGTTTTTCCTATGGATGTACCTTGTGCTATGGAACAGGTGAATTCCTGAAAACTTGTATAAATTCATTTTCCACGAGCTGCATGTATTCCTCTGGTTTCCTTACGTGATCTTTTGAGAGGCTTCCTTTCCTTCTCAGTTGATCCTCATTGGGCCTAGCTCCTAACATTGTTGCTTTAAATTTAAATTTAGCACCCTCTCTGGGTTTGAGAGAATAGGTACAGTTTCCGAGAGGGTACAGATCTCTCTTCAGAGTGAGTCCGCCTGTTCCTTGATGGGCGTGGTCCGGGTCCTGTGCCCAGAGCTCCTGGCTCCCTTGTGCTCCCTGTCACACTCACGTTCCCTTCTGCTGCTGCCCAGAGTTGGCGTCGAGGAGCCGTCTGAAGAGGACCAGAACGAACTGCGCCGGCAGTACATCAGGTGACATGAAGAAATCCTCAGAAACAAATTAACTGGGCCTGGCTTTTCTCCTCCTTCTAACCTGACGTGTTTCTCTTGATGACGTTTTGTCTCTTTTTTCCTTCCTGTGTGCGCCCACCCTCTGCCCCTTTCAGCCAAGGGGCAAGAGGTCGGGTCAAGTCTAACCCCTTTTCCACCCTGTCTCTGGGTTGCTTGCTGGCTCGGTGTTCCTGAGGTTCCGTTCTCTGTCCCTGCATACTGGGCAGTGTGTGTCCCCACCAAAGCCGGAGTTGGCAACGGTCTCCCCTCTTACACAACTGAGCTTAGTGGCCAGAGCAGTCCATTCTCAGAGCTGCAGACACATCTTTCACAAAGTCTTGGTTATGATCTACTAAACAAGGCTGTTCACTCATGAAGAGAATTAGGATTTGGTATGTCAGCCATGACTGGGGTAGGGCTTACACCATCTGAATGAAGTACCAGTGCTTTTGAGTAGTTTTTAAAGTATGTAAGTGCGTACTCGTACCTTATGGGGAATCTGAAGATACAAAAGCAGTTTTGTTTTGTTTTTTAAAATCCCAGAAGATAAAGACTCTGGTAATGCAGTTAGGTACTCAGTGTCCACCCATGTTCATGATCCGATTAGGCTTTGGGGAGGGGGCGATGTAGGGCATGCAGAACAAAGACTTTAATGTTTCCTTTGCCCTTTCTGCGTCTATATCAGCGTGTGTTCTTCCCAACCTGATTCTCAGTGCCAGTAGGTAAATCAGGGCACAGTAGGCTTGAGCTCTGTTCCTCCCACTGTGAAAGGATGTCACTCTCTGAGGGCGGTGGAGAGAACAGCCCTGCTCATCACCGGCATGGATGCTGTGAAATCACCGGGCTCCGAATGGGCCGTAACGATGTGTATATAAGTAATGGAAGCTCTTAAGATCCCTGGGTTCATACTTTCTTTCTGCTGTTTAAAACACACACACACACACACACACACACATACACACATATTCACTTTTTGGAGGCCTGAATTTGGTAGTACTTAAAGTGCAGAGGAAACCCTTTCTTTTGAAAGGACCACCTTCAGGGTGGTCCTTTGGGCAAAGCACAAGTTATTACACTTGGGACATGAGAGCATTCAGACTGTGATCTGGAGTTCAAGGTTTTACAGTAGTCTTGCAATGATTTAGGGCCTCAGCCATTCACATTTTTGAAAAATCTCTGGTTAAAGTAGAACACCTCTAAAATTCCTGGGATTTCCTGGCATTTTAGATGGCAGCTCGTCAGAATGTACTTATACTCATACCAGAAAGGAAATTATTCATGTTCTTTCTATGTGTTTTCATTCCAGAATGATTGAAAACAAAAATTAGTTTGATTGCTCTATTTTCTCACTTGGCATGACTCTGAATGAAATGTAAGGTGCAGCAGTAGTCCTGTAAGCCACCTTTCAACTGCTTAGGGTCTGGCCGCATGTGGCTGGTGGCTAGCACATCGGACAGTGCAGATCTAGAAAGCTGCAGTAAGTTCTGCTGGACAGCGTGGATCTAGAATCATTCCCGAGTTCCCCCGAACAAAACACTGAACATCACGAGTTTGCCATAAGGTTAGGGTGGCCCTACTTTCGTGATGTTATCAAGTTATTTCACCGTTTCATGCTTTGGTATGTTGAATTCTGACCTGGTCACATGGGCCCAGGATAAATAGACGAGTCCCACCAACACTGCCAGAACTTGAATGAAATTAGTCACAACCTAGTCTTCATAAGCAGTTCTTGGTGAACAGAATTTAATTCTTGTTAACCAAGGTTTTTTTTTCCTTTCAATAGACATTAGTTAAAGGCATAGAGGGGGCTAAATTTCATTTGGCAGCTTTTATTATATTTGGTTTTATTTTCGTTATTGTAATACAGGGCATCCTTAACCTTTTCTCCTACTCCCAGTCTTCCTATTTTATGTAGGACAGTAAAGTCAACTTGTTTTATCTTTGCTGACATGGAAGCCATTTACAAAGGCTAATTACACCTATTTCAAAATTCACAGTATAGAAAGGAGAGATCATTAGTGCCAGACCTGGACTGCCACATTCTTGGCCAAACTGTGCCTCATACCCTTCAGATCAGATAATCTCATTGCTCCTGCCCCACAGTCTGGTCAGAGCTTGTGGTTAGGCTGAGGGCTGCTGTCACCTGGCATTCCGGGAGGCTGTCGGAGAAAGAGCAGGGTAACGGCACTCTGCCCCTCTGAGTCTGCACTGGGGAGCTCATCTGAGTAAACAAGTCTGCCGTGAAGTGGCTTTGTGCTGCTGTAGGCCACAGAGCAGGGCCTAATGTTGGATTCCTAGCTGTCGATACCACAAGTGCAGACCGAGCTACCAGACAGAGGACTCTTCTCTGGGGGATTGTGTGTTAAGAGTGTCTGAAACAGGTGAGGTCTCAAATCAGGAGCTAGGAATTCCATATGTGACCTCTTAGCTAACACTTTGATACACTAGACACATCAGGTACATTGAGACTCTGGTGACACTTTTGGGGGACAGCCCTGAATTGGCGTGGGTCTTGTGTCAGAAAATCTCTGTGAGACTTGTTTTTCAAAAGTCCTCAAATAACATCCAGTTACGAGGACAAGCCTCCAAATCTCAGACTCTCCAGCCTCAAAGCAGCCCCTAGACACATAGCAAAGTCCATTGAACTCACTGCAAAAATTGTACCAAAGCCCAGGCCCGTAGGTAGGAAATCTGGTGTCAGGTACCCTAGAGTTTAAATAGAGCAGAAACTGGTGTCACAGGCACTCAATAAAGATTTCCCAAATACATGAATTCATCTTGTGGTTTTAAACTTCGCCTTCAGCAACATACGGGCTCTCTGTTCCCTTTCCCTCCATAGTTCCCCCTTTCCAGGGGCACACACCTCGGATTAGTGCTTAACAGAGCTGTGCTAAGACAGGGTAGACGTTGGCTTTCAGCAGTGGGCCCATCTCTGCTGTCTTCTGTTTTCATTTTCAAGAAATAACGTGGGCATCATAGGTAGGAAAGAGGGAGGGAGAGGAACATAAGTAAGGTGTGCACACATGGGTTTTTGTAGTCTGCTGTCCGCTCACTGGAGCCATCACCCCAGTACTGCACTGCCAAGACCCTTGGGTGAAGCCGTTCGGCACCTCCCTTCGACCTTGAGTCAGACCTGCCAGAAGCCATGTTCTTGGTTTACAGTTCTTTGCAATACTGGAGAGAGCATGGGAAGGCAGAGAATTTTCCTGTCCTCTTTGTTTTCTCCACCCTCCCCCTGTGATCGAGGTCACAGTCCTCCACCTCAGGGTGAGGAAGGTACAGGGATGAAGAATTAACAGGTGCACAAGACAACAGCTGGTGTGTTACTAAGCCAAGACGACTACCCTAGTCAAAGCATGGGATCTGTTGTAAGTGGATTTTGCCACTTTGCTTTTTCTTTCTGTCTTCAGTTGTTGATCTTAAAAGAGTCACTTCTCAGGTCATCTCAGCTGAGAGGACGTGGGGGCACCAGGATAAGACATTAATGAAATGTATGCCCAAGTATTTAGGGGACGTGTACTGATGTCTGCAACTTTATTTGAGTGCATCTAAGAAGTAAGATGGATGATAGAGAAGTGGAGAGATATGCGATAAAGAAACTCTAGCAGTATGTTCATGGTAGAGGCTCTGTGGTGGGGTATATAAGTGTTCACTATAAATTCTTCCGGCACCACCCTGGTTATATGAAAAATGGTGGAACAGAAATTTAGGGAATGGAAAGCAGGTCAGGGCAGACATGAGGAAGCAGCAGAAGGGAAAAGGCATGGGGCAATGAGCCCCATGTTTGGATAACTGGGACCTTCTGTGCAGGAAGACAGAGGGACAGTTGGGTGCCCTACCCCAGTGGCCTCGTGTAGGCTGTAAGCACATAGTACCACTTGCCTCTCCTGCCCCCGGGATCTGACATGGAACATGACCTCTTTCTCCCAACTTTTGCATGACAGCCTTCCTCTTCTAGCTAACTACTCCTTCCGCTTCCGGAAGATGGCCGGCCTCTTGGCTACTTCCAGCCAGCATGGCTGCCGTGATCCAAGCTAATGCTTTCCCTTTTTCTCCTTGTCTCTCTCCCTGGTGACTTACAGAGTTGGTGTTGACCCCGATCAAGACCCACCACCCAACAATGACAGCTTTCAAGTCTTACAAGGGGTAAGTCACAAGAGGTGCTTCTTCAAGGGAAGACACTGTTCTAAAGAGCTACAATGTAGTGAGCACTTACTATAGGCCGGGTTCTCTTTACATGGATTTCCTCACCGTGACCTTGATGGCAGCCTTATGAGGGAGGTCCTCTTGTCCCCATTTTGCAGATTAGAAGCTGAAGTTTGAGAGTCTCAGTGAGTCATCAACAATCAGAGGATTAGAAAGTGATGAAGCCGGGGTTATTCCCTAGGGTCGGCATTTTTAAAACACCATATGGAGGGGGTATGCTAGCCAGGAAGAGCATTCCAGCTAAGTCCCTGACTGCCTGCCTTCTGAGAATGGATAGACAGGGTACACTGGTGACTGGCTCACTGTCCCCAGGTCAGAGTCTGTCTGTAGTGCCCAGGCAGGGGAAGGCGGAGGATGGGGTCTGACTCTCCAGCCCAGGGAATCTGAGGAGGAGAGGAAGGACGTGGGTGATTTCAGGCCCTCCCGCTCCTCCTAGGCCCGGGATCCTCTCCTGCTGAGTTCCCCACAAGCCCAGGAACGGCTGAGCAGTGGCCCTCACCCTGACCGCCAAGGGCAGAAGGTCACCGCCAGGTGGACCATTAGGGCTTAGGCAGGGTGGTGGCAGCAGTGACAGCCTGGGACAGCATGCTGGGGAAGGAAGCTGTCGAGGCTGGGAACAGAGGAGCCCCGTGGCAACATTGAGTGTGACGAGCAGGGACGTGTCCCCGCTGCTACGGAGAATCCTGACAGAGTCCACGTGGCCGAGAGGAACATCCTGGCCTGCAGTTTGGCCATCTGTTCCAGGTGCTGTTGCTACGTAACCATGCAGAGGAAAGGGAGCGACAGTTTCTTTCACTCACTCACGGATCCTGTAGTTGGCGCTTTGGAAAGGGCATAACAGGGGTAGCTTGTCCTTGCTCCAGCAGGAAGCTGGGGGCTGGACTCGGCCAGAGACTCGTTCGCTCATCTGTCTGGCGCCTGGGCTGGGAGGACCCGAAGAGGAGGACAGCCAACAGCAGTGCCCACATGTGGTGCCTGCACGTGGCCTGGGGGCACTGGGCCCCTTCCCCGATGACTCAGGACTCCTGTAGCTGGGCACTGCCTTTTCTGACCTGATCCTAAAGGTCTCAGGACCTTCCGGTCACCTCTGGGACTCACTGGTGGTCGCACTTGAGTTGTTCAAGCCAGCTCAGATGCAACGGGAGGGGAGACAGATCATAACCTCTTCATGGGAAGAGTATCAGCGAAGCGGCAGGCATGAGTGCAGGCTGCCACAGGAGCCTTGCTGTGTCCCTGGGGTTTGCTTCCTCTCACGGCCGGCATTTCCTGGGCTGGCAGGGCTAGGTGGAGAGAGGCTATGCTAAGAGCAAAAATGTGTTACCAAAATGTTACCAATGCCCCCCTCCCCACCGAGTCCAGAACTCTTGTGCAGGGTGGCAGAAAGCCTTACCCAACCAGACGCACGCTCCATCTGTGACCGTATCCGGTGTCGCTTTCTCTCCAGTCAGTGGAATCGCACTCCATCCTAAACCTAGTCTCTGTATTTCAGACGCCAGAGGACCTAAATGACTCCAGCCCTTGAAGCCCATTAAACAAGTGTTGCCCATGGTGGTGCCCTGTGGGGCCTGGGAGTGCCGCTGTGGCTTTTCCTGATTTCTCTCTCTTTGAGGGTGGTCATGTCTTAGTGGCAGTGCCCATTCAGGGTCTCAAAGCCACAACCTCTGAAAGGGCAGGACATTCTAGGAAGAGTTTTCAGTGAGCTTCGTGGGAGATGATCGGATGCCCACTTGAATGGTGCTCCAGAGAAATTCTTCTTGAAAAGTTGCCATTGGACCCTAGCTTGGATTAAGGAGTTTAGAAACCGAGGGTTTGGGAATTGTGTACCTGCAAGCTAATTTAGAGTCTAACAGGGAGATCTTGAAACTCACCCTGAGGAAACCTGGGTGAAGTGTCTTTCTTTCACTGGAAGGAGAAGAAGGGCTCTGGAAGGGTACAAATGGCCTCCTCCAAAGCTTCCTCCCCAGGTCCACAGCTGGTCTAGATGAATTTTGTAAGAAAACAGGCTAATTCCAGCTGGATAGCCAGGGTTTGGACAAATTTCATCTTATCGGTTCCAGACTCGTCAGACACCCCCAGCCCTTTTGCTGTTTGTTTGGTTTTCATTGCTCCTGCCGCTGGATTTAAGCATCTGTGAAAGGAAAAGCATGAAATGGTTTGGTTGCTTTCCTGTAGCCAAACTCACCTTCCATCTCATAAGAACTTCACATGGAGACACTGGGCTTAGAACTAAGTCACAAGCTTGCTGTCACTGTTCCATGGAAATGTTGGAGACAGTGGGTCCTGAGTGTTAAGGGTTGGGGCAGTGCATTTAGTGTGGGCAGTGACTGCTCCCTGCCCCAGGCGGAGTGTGTTTCAGAAACCTCCCTAGGTGGGCCTGGGTCTTCAGTGTCCTCGATGGCTCCCTGGGGGGACCTTTGGGCCAGTTGTGAGTGTGCCCTTGGTGGTGACTTCTGCTGGACTCCCAATGGCACCCGGTGGCCCTCCCTAGCCAGGAGCTGGTGTCATGGCTTTCCCTTAACCTCCCTCCTTCGGAGCCTCATACAAAGTCATGCCGAGGGCCTTCAGAATCCATTCCACGGACGCTGTGAAAGTCTTTCAAGATTGCTGTCAGACTGGGGGGAAAAATGCTACTTCAAGCTTGGTTTCCCAGGGCACCTTCTTAAATAGGACTCATGTCCTTGTACTTAACAGGCCTTAAATCTCTCAGACCTCCTGACCCGATCTTCTCAGTCCAGTGAGCCACTAACAACTGGGCTGGGAGCACTCAGTGGTCATGAGCTACAATAAAACAGAGAAATAAATGGGCTTCTCATTTTTGGGTAAAATCCTGGGTTCTTGCAGTTCCCCTGAAGTGGATCCAGGTCACATGCTTAGTGATGTCATGAAACTGCAGTCATAAATGGGGAAAGTCCAGATGTTTGTTCCCCATCAGAAAAGAAAGGGCAGTTCTCGTTACCTCATTATCTAAATGATCTCCCTAAAAACAAAGAGGAAAGTGACATTTTGATGGAAATGAATTTCTTAGGACAACGTGATTTTCCTCACTGGTTCTAGAAGCCCAAGAGTTCTGGCTACAGAACTATACAATATTAGCTCATGTGGGAGAAGGAAAGGAGCTTTTGGCTAGAACTTCTGGCTTTGTGTGAGGGAAGCATAAGAATATTGTGGGCAGACTTCTGCTTCAGGTCCCTGGCAAGTTTGACTCATTAGAACAAAACAAAACAAAAAACTCAGTTACTTTGTTTCTCCAGAGGTCTTGGTGACTCTGCAACCAAAACAAAAACAAACCCAGCTGGAATCAAGCTGCCTGGGCTTGGGGGTGACCTCCCATTCAAGGGGGTGCCAGACAAAGACCTCATTCACTTCCATCTCCAAGTTAACAGAAGAGCACGCATTGATGAGGCTGCTTTGGAGTAGCTAGGAGCATGAATTCGAATTTATCCTAGCTTTATCATCTCAGCAGGACCAGGCCACAAGCAGGATATGAGTGGCGTGTGGAGGAAAGGGTTGTGGTGCGCGTGTGCGTGCGCTCCCAAGTGCACACGAGCACACAGAAAATCGGCTGTTTATAGTCACATTGACATGTAACTTTCTGGGTCCTTCCCCAGTTTTCCTCTAGGCTGAAATCTGATACCCAGTTACTTAAATCTTTGACTTCAAACAGTTGCGGAAGGGCCTTTTCTCAAATTCCTCCTCTTTGTCCCTACCAACACCAAGCTTTTCTTTTTTGTTCTTCTGATCCCTCACCCCATCTCCCCACCCCCACCCCTTGGTCCCAGACTTCCCTTTTGGCCTTTCTTTTTTTTTTCTTAGAAGTGCAGAATTCACATTAATTTAGTCATACATTTGACAAATACTTCCTGAGCACCTGTTATGTTCCGGACAATCTTTCAGGCCCTTGGGATACATCTGCAGACCATACACATGAACCTCCATTCTTAAGGGTGTGGTGACAGTGTGATGAAGGGGACGGTAAGGGTGGAGAGTGCCAAAGGTGAGGTCCATAGATCTGTCCTCGTTGCTCCGAGTGTCCCCGTGGACCAGAAGTCTGGGTATCCTCAGAGAGCTTATAAAAATGCAGACCATCAGGCCCCACCGAGACCCACTGACTCTGAACCCGCATTTTAACAGGGTTCCCAGGAGGGCCGTGTGCCCATTCCTACTTTGAAAAACCCTAGACATTGTGGAGCTCTCGATTCCCTGTTTTTAAAACCTGTTATTACTCCCTTGTGAGAGTCGTTGGCTCCACCATCCCAAGGACAAGAATAAGAAAGGCCCAAATTGGGTCACATCACTTCCTTGCTTTTTTGCTCTGCATTGGATTTCTAAGGCCACTGCAATAAATTCCCGCAGACTCAGGGGCTTAAGACACTGGTCTTATATTCTGTAGGTTAAAAGTTTGGTGGGCTCTTCTGGTTTCTCTGTTTCAAGGCCGAAATTAAGGTGTTGGCGGGGTTGGGCTCTGGGGGAGAACCCACTGCCAGGGTCATTCCGGTTGCTGGTAGAATTCAGTTATGTGGTTGTAGGACTAAAGTCCCATTTCCTTGCTAGGACCATTGGCCCTGGGTCAAGATCGCATCCTAGCAGCACCTGCATGTGCTGGTTCATGGCCTCCTGTCTTCAAAGTCAGCAACAGCTGGAGAAGTCCTTATCACACTTTGTATCTTTCCTGCCTTTTCTTCCACTGCAACTCTCTGACTCTTTTGCCCTCCTTGTCTACTTTTAAGGGCCTGTGTGATTGCATCGGCCCCCTGGAAAACCTTAAGCCCATCTCCAAAGCCCCTTTGGCTATATAGCATAACATACGGGCTCCTGGGGTTAGGACAGAGACTTCTTCGTGGTGGGGGATGGGGGGAGAAGGGAAGTATTCTGTTCCATCTCTGAAAAAAACCATAAGCTGTTCTCATTACTGTAATGACCTTAACTTGGAAAATTTGTATCTTTTAACAATAAGAATGGAAAGAAAGATAACTCTGTCCAGAAATCATTATTTATTAGTTCTAGGAAAAAAAAATTCAAAAATAGGACCTTTGTCATTCCTCAGTTTTTTAATCTGCCTTCTTTTTCTTCATCGCATTTGTCACCATATGTCTGTGTGTCTTCCCCTCTGGAAAAGGGCTCTTGGAGAAGCAAATGCTAATCTCATTCTTCTTTGTGTTTCTGGCACCCAGCATGGTGCCTGGCACACCTTTAGGTGCTTAATGAATGCAACAAATATATATACACTCATTGTTACATCCTTGAAAAATGGGGATAAGGAGAGTCAGTGATATTTTCTTAAAGGGGTTTCTCTATTAATAATGTCAACAAAAAGTTTAAAAATCCCTTGTGTTACTCATAAGAACAGAGAGTAGAGTGGGGGTGACCAGGAGCTGGGGGTTGGGAGAGTTGGGGACATGTTTAAGGGTACAGTCCTGTGGCTAATAGATAAGTTCTGGAGATCTAATGCACACCGTAGTGAGTATAGTTTGCAGTACTCTTATAAACTGCAAAGTTGCTGAGAAAGTAGGTCTTAGTTGTTCTCATGGACAAACGGAAATGAAAATTATGTGAAAGGGCACAGATGGCAGTTCATGCTAACGTGGTAATCCTACTGCAACAGATGAACGTATCAAACCAACACATTTGTACACAGTAAATTGACCCAATGTCGTATGTCAGTTACACGTCAATTTAAACTTGCCCAGAGTCATACAGCAAGACAGTAGCACAGCCAGGAGTAGAGCTAGGATCTGGACCCATGTCGTTTGTTGAGAAAGCCTGTGATATTCATATCTATACATGTTGGTGTGTTCTGTTGCCTTTGAAACATTCTCAGAGAAGCCAGCCTTGGACCCAGCCTCGAAAAATGAATAGGGATCAGCCAGGTAGCTGTTGTAGGTGGAAGAAAGTGACCATCTGAAAGGATGCTTCAGGTTCTAAAAGCAGCCTGGGCCGGGGCATAAACCCTCCTATAGGAGTGCAGGTTTGGGGGAGCAGGGTCCCCACCTTTTCTGCAGGCAGCACTTAAAATGCAAGGCAAGTTGTTCTAAACACACAGCCTGAGGAGGGGGCTGCCTATTACAGGATCTGCCTGCACCCACACTGATCCCTGCTCAGCCCTAGACCGTTTGGAGCAAGAAGGGGGCCCCCAGATCCCGTCCTTCCGGGGGCTTATCGAAGTCTTCTGTAGCTTTGTAGGGGTGACGTGGCGGGAATGGAGGCGTTCCAGGTGATGACACCTCATTGTGGTTTGATGGAGGTTAGGAGGACAGAGCCAGGGTTTGTCGTTTTTATTGCTGTTTTAGGGGAGGGGCGGATGCACCTGACTCGGGGGGACTTGTCTTGTGCCTGATGGCTTATGGTACCCTTCCTGATCACGTATGTCTCCGTGTTAGTCTCTTCTTTAGTTTGATTCTACAGGCATTTAGAACCACGAGCTTAGAGCCTATCACTTTATAAAGAACCATTTAATTTTTTCCCAGTCAGTTGAGCAGCATTCTGAAACCTCCCTTGAGTTGTCATTAGGCCAGCACCTAATTACCTGAAGGAATGACCATGATCTGCAAATGGAATTTCTCTGCCCTCTTTCTTCACATGATTTCTAAAAATGGGAAATATAGTTGGTCTCTGGGAATATGCTCTCTCTCTCTCTTTTTTTAATTTCCTCATCTCCAGAAGGGCTCATTTAACCAAGCCATTTCCATATGTGTCCCTAAACATTCTTCAGGTCCCCTAGGGACTCTTTTTGTAAAAAATAACCTTTGTTATGGGAAACATTAGGAAATTAAATAGTGCCTGCTGATTTCCCTCCCTTGGCTTGTCCTCGTGCTCTCCCTTCTCAGAGATCTCTGACCCAAACTATCTCAGTCACAGGGGGAGCTCACATGCGCTGCAACGTAGAGCTTCTGGGAATTTTGGCTCATTGTGTGTTTGGCTGTTGTCAGCTGCCTTAGAGTTGCCTCTCCCTGTATCGTTCCAGGGGTGACGACAAAGATGGCTGTACCTCCCAAGCGGTCCCTACTTCCAGAGCTTGTCATCTAATGACACAAAATGCCACAGTGGTCTCCCGTGACTGTAGTTAGTCTGCCCTTGAATAGTAATAGTTGCACACAACAGATGGCCCAGGCCTCAAATGAATGTTCGATATTGCATGTCATTTTGCAAACTAAATGACAGGGACGTTTGAGTTGGAAAGGAACGAGAGGAGTAACCACTTGAGGGAAGCTGAAATAACAGGAGTGCATAGTTGCCTGGCTGGCAGAGTTGGTTGATAGCCCGACTCTTGGTTTCGGCTCCAGTCCTGATCTCAGGGTCATGAGCTCAAGCCCCATGTCGGGCTCCATGCTCAGCATGAAGTCTGCTTGAGATTCTCTCCCTCCCCCTCCCTGGGCCCCTCCCACTCATGTGCTCTCTCTTTCTCTCTCTCAAATAAATAAATAACTTTAAAATAATAGAAATAGTTCCGGCCCCATTCCCTTGCTTGCTGCCCCCATCATCCTAAGGCTGCCAGGGCAACAAGTCACTGGCCCAGCTGGAAGGCAACGTAGATGCCTCTGTTAAGGACGACCACGAGCCCGGGGCTGATACGTCAGGGAACGGTCAAGCATGACTTTCCCAAGCCAGTTTTGGGGAGACTTGGGAAGTTGGTTTTATAGAGGCTTTCTTCAATATTCCCTATAGATCAGTTTCGGCCCATTAGGATCAACACTATGTTAGCGTAATCAATCTGCTAAAAGGCACTCGGAGAAAATTACAATAAGAATGCCAAAAGAAATTTTGTACTGCACTGAGTTGATCTGCCCACAGACATAACCAGGCCTTTTTACTTCAAGGGTTGATATGTCTTCCTTTTGGATTTATTCATTTTCTTTCAAGGTATTGCCTCCTAGTATATCTGAAATTTTGATGATATAGGATGTTTGACTCTGAGCTCAGAATCCTTAAAAGTTATCGGTTAGTAAAGAAGCTTCCCCTCCTCCCAATACACACACCCAATTTCAATCCCTTTTCTGCAACTAAACATCTGTTTTCTTGTTCGTTCTTAGGATGGTCCAGATTCTGCCAGAGGAAACCGGACAAAGCAGGAGAGTGCATGGCTCTTCAGGCTGTGGTATAGCTTTGACCACAAGTATCCTTTTCAGTGGCTTCCCTGTATTTGTGAAATACCAATAATGAAGTTCTCTTGTTGTCCATGAATGAATTCTGATAAGTAAGGAAGACATGTGCTTGGTACAGGTATAGTCAGTCATCTCTTAGGCCAGAGGCAATGATCATTCAATCACAGGTAGTCCTGGCGAGCAGCACTCTGGCCAAGAGGAGTGTTTTATGTCATTAGGGTGGCTAACCCACAGGCTGATAGTCTCATGTGGCTCTTAAGAACGTTATGTCTGAGGGAAATAAGCCTGTGTAAATGAATTAGTTAAATTTACGCAATGAACCATGCTGTGGTCAGGAAGGGTAGTAAAACTTGGGTAGTTAATCCATGTGGGGAAGAGAATTCCTGTTGGCCGAATGGAAGACAAGTCTGATCCATGTCTCAGCTGGACTACTTGCAGGCAGACTCTGTTCTAGTAGATTCACCTGTTCTCCAGTGGAAATTAAAATCCAGAAGTTAAACTTCCATAATTTAAGTTGACATAGTGATCAAATGGATAGGCAGTACAAAGTCAGGAAACTTTAAAAGTGTTAAAAATTATTTTGAAGCCTAAGATCCATATAGAAAAGTACACAAATCTTGGGTGCTCGATGAATTTCACAAAATAAACACTGAACACCAAGAAGGTAAAAAACCGGGGCACCTGGGTGGCTCAGTGGGTTAAAGCCACTGCCTTCGGCTCGGGTCATGATCCCAGGGTCCTGGGATCGAGCCCTACATCGGGCTCTCTGCTCAGCAGAGAGCCTGCTTCCTCCTCTCTCTCTGCCTGCCTTTCTGCCTACTTGTGATCACTCTGTCAAATAAATAAATAAAAATCTTAAAAAAAATAAAGAAGGTAAAAAAACCAAAGTCTTCAGTTCCCCACATGCCATAACCCAATTACCAACCCTTCTCTCTAGATGTAATCACACTCCTGACCTCTAGTAACACTTAATAGTTTTCTCTGTTTTTTGGACTTTGTATGAATGGGACTACAGAATATATATATTTTAGCGTCTGGTTTATTTGGCTTGACATCTTTTGTGCGACTCTTCCATGTTGTCACGTGTAGCTCGAGTTGATCTGTTTTCATTGCTATATAGAATCTGGCTGTATGAATATACCACCATTTATTTATCGTTGATTGTTGATGAACATGTAGATTGTTTCTAATTTGGAGCTAGTTTGAAAAATACTGTTATGAACATTTTTGTATATGTCTTTTGGTGCATCTGTACATACATTTTTGCTGGGAATATATCCAGGAGTGAAATTGCTGGGTCATAGGACATGCATAGGTTCAACGTTAGGAGTTAGTGCCAAACAGTTTTACAAAAACGGTGGTACCGCTTTACATACATACTCTCCTTTCATGTATGACAGTTCTAGTTGCTCTGCGTCCTCACTGACCATTGGAGTTGTGAATTGTAGCCATTCTGTTGGGTTTGTGGTGGTGTTGTATTGTGGTTTTAATTTGCATTTATCTGATGACTAATGAGGTTGAGCATCTTTCCATATATTTATTGGCCATTGGTGTGTTCCTTTATGAAGTACCTGTTCAAGTCTCTTGCCCATTTTTCTATTGGGTTGTCTGCCTTTCTCTTACTGTTTTTAAGTTTTCATTAGGTATTCTGGGTAGGAGTATTTTGCTAATTATATATGATCAAAATATCATCTCTCCTTGTGACATGCCTTTTCACTTTTTTTTTAGTTTCAACATAATTGCTACAGGTTTTTTTTTCCAACATAATTTACTACAGGATTTTTTTTTGCCTTTTCACTTTTAAATAGAACCTTTTGATAAACAAAAGGTCCTAACCCAATTTATTGATCTTTTCTGATCAGTAGTTTTTTGTTTTTTGTTTTTTTTTAAAAGATTTTATTTATTTATTTGTCAGAGAGAGGGCGAGAGCGAGCACAGGCAGACAGAGTGGAAGGCAGAGTCAGAGGGAGAAGCAGGCTCCCTGCGGAGCAAGGAGCCCGATGTCGGACTCGATCCCAGGACGCTGGGATCATGACCTGAGCCGAAGGCAGCTGCTTAACCAACTGAGCCACCCAGGCGTCCCAGTAGTTTTTTTTTTATAAGCATATATTTTTATCCCCAGGGGTGATCAGTAGTTTTTATGTCTTCTTATAAAGATCTTTGTCTATGCCAAATTCATGAAGCCAGTGCCTGTTTATCTTCTAGAAACTTTATCGGTTATCTTCTGTACATCTATTTTTTTTTTTTTTTTTTACTGAGTGATGGACATGGGCAATGAAAAAGTATAGAGATTGGGGTGCCTGGGTGACTCAGTGGGTTAAGCCTCTGCCTTCGGCTCGGATCGTGATCCCAGGGTCCTGGGATCGAGCCCCACATTGGGCTCTCTGCTCAGCGGGAAGCCAGCTTCCTCCTCTCTCTCTGCCTGCCTCTCTTCCTACTTGTGATCTCTGTCTGTCAAATAAATAAAAATAAAATCTTAAAAAAAAAAGTGTAGAGATCTTTGAGATGTTCTGGATGAGGCTTTTGTCCTTCAGAGCAGATTAGCTTACATCTGATCAGTGGCTAGGCACTAGGGGCATTAGCAATTTCAGATCACCATAACCCAATCAGAAATAAAGGTGACTTAAAGATGGGAGTCAGTTCCTGTGAGGATTAGTCTGTTTTCTGTTGGTCTTTTTTTCTAGGGTTCTAACATAGAGCCTATGGTGTTGGCATAGCCTTCCTCAGAAGGATAGCACTCCAGTTTTCATCACATTCAGTCTGTCTTTGTGGGTCTGCCAGATGCTCTGCTCAACTTCTCAGGTACCTTTTGGGGAACTATGGCTCACCAAGTGCCAGGCTCACCTCTTGGGTTTCTTCCTCCAGATTCTGGCCCTTTTTGCTGCCTTGGCATCTTGTGCAATTAAGCAGACAATTTTGTTGTGTTTTACCTTGCTCAGCTTTTCTAGTTGTTCTCAGTGGAAATGATGGTTCAAATTACTTTATTTGCTATTAACTGAAATAGAACCCCCAGGGATTTTTAAAAGCCATATGTACTTTGTATACATTGTCATTTGGATGCATTATTCCCTGGGCTTGGAAAGGACGTGGAGAAAATTGGAGAGAGTTCACAGAAGAGAGGCAAAATGCTAGTGATAAGAAGTTGATTCTTATGGGCATTCAGTACTCCACATCTATCCATTATTGATAGATTGTTCAGACACAAGATCAATAAGGAAACATTGGACTTGAACTACATTTTAGACCAAATGGACCTAAAAGATCTATAGAACATTCCATCCGACAGCAGCAGAATACACATTCTTCCCAAGTACACATGGAACAGTCCCAGGAAAGATCATATGTTAGGTGACAAAACACATCTTAGCAAATTTAAGAAGACTGAAATTACATCAAGGATCTTTTCCAACCACAGTGGTATGAAGCTAGGGAAACTGGGAAGTTCACAAATGTGTCGACAATAAACAGCACACTTCTGAACGATCAGTGGACCAATGGAAGAAATCAAAAGGGAAATCAGAAAATATCTTGAGACAAATAAAAATGGAAAAACAGCATACCAAAACTTATGGCGTGCAGTAAAAACAGTTCTAAGAAGGGATATAGTGATAAATGCCTCCTTTAAGAAGAAAAAAAGATCTCAAATGAACAACATAGCTATACCTCAAGGAACAGAAAAAGAACAAACTAAGCCAAAAGTTAGAAGAAGGAGAGAAATAACATACATCAGAGCAGAAATAAAATAGAGTCTAGAAAAACAATAGAAAAGAGCAATAAAACTGAGAGTTGTTTTATTGAAAAGATAAACAAAATTGACAAACCTTTAGTTAGAGTAAGAAAAAAAAGAGAGGACCGAGATAAATAAAATCAGAAATGGAAAAGGAGACATTACAAATGATACCACGTAAATACAAAGGGTCGTAAGAGACTGCTATGAGAAATTATACACTAAAAATTGGATAACTTAGAAAAAATGGATAAATTTATAGAAACATGCAACTTACCAAGACTAAATGAAGAAGAAATAGAAAATCTGAATAGACCAGTAACAACAAGATATTGAGTCATTTATCAAAAAACTCCCAACAAAAAAAATCCCAAGACTGAATAGCCTCACTGATGAATTCCACCCAACATTTAAGGAATTAATACCTTCTCAAACTCTTCCAAAAAACTGAAGAGGCAGGAATGCTCCCAGACTCATTTTATGAGGCCTGCATTGCCCTGACATCAAAGTCCAAGGACACTACAAGAAAAGAAATTTACAAGCCAGTATCCCTGATGAGCATAGACGTAAAAAATCTCAACAAAATATTAACGAACAGAATCCAGTGGCATATTAAAAGGATCATACACCATGATCAAGTGGGATTGATCCCTCAAATTTAACAGTGGTCCAAATCAATAAATGTGATATACACCACATTAACAAAGTAAAAATTATGTCATCATCTCAACAGATACAGAAAAAGCAAAGCAATTTTTTAGGGGGGTAGGGGCAGAGGGAGAGGAGAGAATCTCCAGTAGATCCCTTGCTGAGTGTGGAGCCTGACGTGGGTCTTGATCTCAGGAGTCATAAAATTATGATCTGAGCTGAAACCAAGTGTCAGACGCTTAACCTACTGAGCCACCCAGGCACCCCTAAAGATGACATGACCTTATATATAGAAATCCCTAAAGACTCCACCAAAAAACTCTTTGAAAACTAATAAACTCGGTAAAGTCAGAGGATATAAAGTCAACATACAAAAACCTGTTGCATTTCCATATATTAACAAAGAACTATCCAAAACAGATATTAAGCAAACAATCCCAGGGCACCTGGGTGGCTCAGTGGCTTAAACATCTGCCTTCAGCTCTGGTCATGATCCCAAGGTCCTGGGATCGAGCTCTGTGTCAGGCTCCCTGCTCCGCGGTAAGTCTGTTTCTTCCCTTCCCTCTGCCTCCTCCCCTACTGCTCATGCTCTGTCTCTCTCTCTCTCTTTCTCTTTAATAAATAAAATCTTAAAAAAAGAAAACAATTCCATTATGATACCATCAAAAGCAAATACTTAGGAATAAATGTAACCAAGTAGGTGAAGATCTATACACCGAAAACTAAAAAGCACTGATGAAAGAAGTTGAAGACACACAAATAAATGGAAAGATATCTGTGTTCATAGATTGGAAGAATTAATATTGTTGAAATTCCCATATTACCTAAAGCAATCTACAGATTCAGTACATCTCTGCCAAAATTCTAATGATGGCAGTTTTTTTTAAAGGTTTTATTTATTTGAGAGAGAGAAAGAGAGCACCCACAATGGGGGGGGGACAGCAGGCAGAGGGAGAGGGAGAAGCAGGCTCACAGAGCAGGGAGCTCAATGTGGGGCTCCAGCCCAGGGCCCTGGGATCATGACCTGTACTGAAGGCAGACACTTAATGACTGAGCCACCCAGGCGCCCCTAATGGTGTTTTTTTTTTTTTTAAATAAAATAAAAACAGGGCGCCTGGGTGGCTCAGTGGGTTAAGCCGCTGCCTTCGGCTCAGGTCATGATCAGGGTCCTGGGATCGAGTCCTGCATCGGGCTCTCTGCTCGGCAGGGAGCCTGCTTCCTCCTCTCTCTCTGCCTTCCTCTCTGCCTACTTGTGATCTCTCTCTGTCGAATAAATAAATAAAAATCTTAAAAAAAAAAGTTTTAAATAAAATAAAAACAAAATCATAAAATTTGTATAGAACCACAAAATACCCTGAATAGCTAAAATTCCATGGAGCAAAAAGAACAGAGCTGGAGGCATCACACTTCCTGATTTCGAATTATATTACAACGGTATAGTGGTCAAAATAGTACAGTATTAGCATTAAAACAGATAGACCAGTGGAACAGAATACGGAGCCCAAAAATATACCCTCACATATTCAATCAACTAATCTTTAGCTAAGGTGCTGAGAATACGTAATAGGGAAATGACAGTCTCTTTAATAAACAGCTCTGGGAAAACTGGATATCCATTTGCAAAAAAAAATGAAATTGGAACCCATCTTACACCACTCACAAAAATCAACTCAAAATGGTTTAAAGACTTAAATGCAAGACCTGAAACCATGGAACGCCTGAAAGAAAACGTAGGGGAATGGTCCTGGCAATGAGTTTTTGGATTTGATACCAGAAATATAGGCAACAAAAGCAAAATAAACAAATGGGCCTACATCAAACTAAAAAATTTCTGCACAGAAAAGAAAACCGTCAGCAACATGGAATGACAACCTGGGGGATGGGAGAAAATATTTGTAAATCATATATTTGATAAGGGATTAATATCCAAATTATATAAGGAACTCCTACAACTCAATAACAAGAGCCCAAAGACCCCAATTAAAAAATAGGCAAAGGATCTGAGTAGACATTTTTTCCAAAGAAGACATACACTTGGCCAGCAAATACATGGAAAGTTGTTCAACATCACTAATCATCAGTGAAATGCAAATTGAAACCATAATGAGATCTCACCTCACATCTGTTAGGATGGCTGTTATCAAAATGTCAAAAGATAACAAGTGTTGGGAGGATGTGGAGAAAAGGAAACCCTTGTATGGTATTGATGGAATGTAAATTGATGCAGCCACTATGGAAAACAGTATGGAGCTTCCTCAAAAAAATTAAAAACAGAACTACCGTATGATCAGGCAGTCCCACCTATGGGTATATATCCAGAGGAGATAACATCACTATCTCAGAGGTATCTGCACTCCCGTGTTCATAGCAGCATCATTCTCAGTGATGAAGATATGGAAACAGCTGAAGTGTCCATCAGTGCACGAATGGATAAAGACGTGTGTGAGTCTGCATGTATATAGTGGAACATTATTCAGCCTTAAAGATGAAGGAAATTTGGCCATTTGGGACAACGTGGTGGAACCTGGAGGACATTAGGCTATGAAATAAGCCAGGCACAGAAAGAAAAATACTGCATGATCTTACTTATGGGTGGAATCTAGAAAAATCTAACTCATAGTAATAGAGCAAAGAGTAGTGGTTGCCAGGGGCTGGGGAGTGGAGGAAGTGGAGAGATGTTGGTCAAAGGAACAAACTTTCAGTTATAAGATGAAAAGTTCTGGAAACCTAATGTACAGCATGGTGAGTAGTTAATGATCTATACTAGAGATTTTCTAAGGGGGTAGATGTTAAAGTCTTCACACCAGACGCACGGAAAAATGGTAAGTATGTGAAGTGATGGATATATTAATTAGCTTGATTGTGGTAATTGTTTCACAATATATACCTGTCTAAACATCTCCTCGCCTTTAATACCTGTAGTTTTGTGTGAGTCATACTTCAGTGAAGCCGAATGTGGCCGAAATTGATTCTTTGAAGAGCAACAGGAGTGATCTCTAAAGTCTCTGAATGTAAAGCTTAGTGGCTAGGATTTCTGCTTGTTTAGTTTGGAGGAGAGAAACTAGGAACAGAAGCAGGCACAGAGTGTCTGAAGAAGTCGATGAGGAAGGGGCCCATGGTTCATTCTGTAGCTCCACAGATGATCAAACAAGAAAACGTGGGCTTTGGCTGTATCAAAAGAGGGTTTCCCTGGATGGGAATGAGCCCCACAAGCCAGTAGGAGCAGGTGTGGTACCTCCTTCACTGAATAATCCTGACAATGGAATAGACCAGCTTGCAATATAAGATGAGAGACTCAGCATGCACACCAGCTCCCTCCTTATTCCCGGAGCTCCTTGGAATCGCAGAAGAAATATTTTGGACTACTTGCAAGACCAAAGATACACAGAATTGTAGCAGAGAAAACCATAGCCCAAGACCAAAGCGAGGCTCAGGCCAGTTTGTCTAGGTGATTTATTGAAGAATGTTTTTAGTAACAGCTCCAACAGGCATTTCCTGTGTCCACAGATCAACCGGTAGCTGTTAATTTTCTCTTCAAGCCATAGCTCTCTAAAGAAAGTAGAAATACTGCTTGGGAAGGGCTTGGTAGAGAAACAGATCTTGAGGCCACCAAAGATTTTTCTCCCTAGAGTAACCTCCCCTGCCACCCAACTTTGACATGGTCAGATTCCCCACCTGCTTGAGAAACTGAGGAAAGACATGGGGGACATGTCAAAGTAATGAATTCCTATATATCTACATGTATGTCTTAAATATACACGTGTGTGTGTGTGTGTGTGTGTGTGTGTGTGTGTGTGTAAACTCTCCACCCAACACGGGGCTCTAACTCTTTACCCTGAGATCAGGGGATATTTGTTCTACCAACTGAGCCAGACAGGCGCCCCCCCCCAATATTTATTTTTTAAATTTTTCTGATAAAAGCCTTAGAGTTGAAAGGCTTTTCCAGTTACAATGTAAGAACAAGCTATTAGAAAAAGAAGCGAGCAAACAAGAAGAAACTCTTGGAAATTAATAAGGTTTCTGAAATGAACCCCAAAATGTAATGGATAGTTTAATTACATGGTGGAGACCAAACTGTCGATCTGGGAGATGAAGCTGAGGGAAAAAAAAAAATATGTGAGAATTCGAGCACAAAGTCAGAGATGTACGAGAGAAGAGTTTCAAGATCAAGAGGTCAGAGCCACATGGTCCAGAGTCCTTTAACAGAATCTAAAAGAAGGTAGAGATGGTGGAGGAAAAGAAGAACCAAAGAAATAATGGAGCTAAGGGAAGATTCTTGTCTCCAGAGTGGGGGGGCCGGCTGGTGTGAGTGGCATGAATGGATACATTGGAGCATTCCATAACTAAGGAGGAAAAGCAGGACTCATGAGGCTTCCAAAGAAAAAGACTGGAAGCCTTTAAAGAGAAGAATCAGATGTGGCATTAGCAAAACCGAATGTTAGAATACCAGCTAGCATTGTCAGAGTTCTAGGTTGAAAAGAAAAAGCCTGAGCCTAGAATTCTACCCCCAAACTGAATGGGGGGAAGGAAGGAGGGTGGCTTTCAGACATCCAAGAGTTGAGAAAGGTTAACGCTGTGCAGACTCTTTAAGAAGGGGGAGAAAGCCAACAACAACATAAGGATCAAATAAAACCAACATCAGATTCAACTAACGGGACAACATTGAGGAAGTAGTGATTGTTTTATAACCCAGAAGTGAATGAGATCAAAATGAAATTAAAAGACAATCTTGTATTTCGTAAGACACTCAAAATGTTCTCTTCTCACTAACAAAGTTTAAATGACACTGTATTACATTTCCTTGACTGGTGTTCTAACCATGGGGCACCTGGGTGGCTCATTTGGTTAAGTGCCTGACTCTTTTTCTTTTTTTTCTTTTTTAGGTGGGCTCCATGCCCAGCACGGGGCCTGAACTCACAACCCTGAAATCAAGACCTGAGCTGAGATGAAGAGTGAGACGCTTAACTGACTGAGCCACTCAGGCACCCCTAGTGTCTGGCTTTTGATCTCAGCTCAGGTCTTGATCTCAGTGTTGTGAGTTCAAGCCCCACACTGGGCTCCACACTAGGCATGGAGTCTACTTTAAAAAAAAAAAAAGAGTGCTGTAACCACTCTGCTTGGCTACAGTGAATAATATTTATATAATAATATTATTTCAAATGCTATTTAGTGGCTTTTAACATTTAGACTCAGGCCATGGACAAAGTATAGAAGATTTACTTATCATTTATAAAATAGAATGTAAATGTTATATATATATAGATATATATACACCTATATAGATATATACACACCTATATATATCTATATATATTTCTGTTATATATATATAGATATATATAGGTGTATATATATCTATATAGGTGTATATATATATCTATATATATATATCTGTATATATATATATAGGTGTATATATATATCTATATATATATATCTGCTGTATAAAATTAATTATAATCAAAATTAGGAAAAACTTGAAGAGGCAGGAGTATAAATGAATTAAATGTACCATCCTTTGTAGGAGAGAGTTTAAAGCCTCTGACTAAATTTTTTCAATCAAGAAATAGAAAAAAACATATTCTAGTGGTGTACACACACACACACAGAGTGGAACACTACTCAGCTATAAAAAAGAATAAAATCTTGCCATTTGTGACAAATGGGTGGATCTTGAAGTTATCGTGCCAGGTGAAATAAATCAGAGAAAAACAAATGCTACATTGATTTCACTTAAATATGGAGTCTATAAAACAAAACAAACAAATATCCAGATTCACAGATAGAACAGATTGGTGGCTGCCAGAGGGGAAGGAAGTTGGTGGAGTGAAATGGGTGAAGGGGATCAAGAAGTACAAACCTCTTCAGGCGCCTGGGTGGCTCAGTCAGTTAAGTGTCTGCCCTCCGGCTCAAGTCAGGATCCCAGGCTCCTCGGATCGAGCCTGTGTCGTGCTCCCTGCTCCGCAGCGAGTCTGCTTCTCCCTTTCCCTCTGTACTCCCCATTATACTCTTGCTCCCTCTCTCTCCAATAAATAAAATCTTAAAAAAGAAGTACAAACTTCCAGTTGCAAAATAAATACGTCAAAGGGATATAATGTACAGCATGGGGAATATAGTCAATAATACTGTATTTTGTATGATGACTATGGTGACAGATGGTAACCACATTTATTGAGGTGATAATTTTGCAACAGATACAAAGGCCAAATCACCATATTATATACCTGAAATGAAAATAATACTTATGTCAGTTATACCTCAGTTTAAAAAAAATAAAGGTTTTCAGTGAAGTCGTAATGGTAATTACCAGAAAAACTGGTGGGGATAGAGACTTGATATTTCATTTTTGCCCTTCAAAGAATCTGCATATTTAAAAATCTATATGTAAATAGCTTTTTTTCCTCTTTTAAAGAAGTTGTAAGAGGGCCTTTTATATTTGGGGACGTGAGAACTTGTCTTTGAACTACCCCAGGCAGGACACTGAAAGGTAGCCTTGGGGTTCCTGTGTGCGTCTCCATTATTGCTTCCACAGTCCAGCCCTGCTGTCAGCTTTGCAGCCGGACTCAAAGTAGCCGACAGGCCAGCAGGGGCCATTCCCAGAAACGTGGTTGGAGGGCAGCGGTCAGATGGGGCTGGTTTGGTTTCGTGAAAGGCTGTAGCAGAGCCCACACCTCGTCATTTTGGGAGTGACTCTCTCCGAGAAGGATTCCCCAGATCCTGAGGTACAGATGACTAGGATGCCTCCTCACCTTCCTTTGAGTTCTCTCGGCTATTCCTACCATGGCCATGGCCGTGGCCATGTGAGTCTCTGCTTTCTCCAGAGTGCTGGGGCTGTGGATACCAGAAACAGCCCAGGCACTGTCATGAGATGAGGCGTGCTTCATGGGGCTTCCCACAGGGGCTCACACGTTTGGTGGCACAGAAGTCCACGGACTGACCAACCCGGAGCTCTTGGGACATTCAGCCACGTCTAGAGACACTTTTGTTGTCACACCTGGGAGAGGGGTCGTAGTAGGTAGAGGCCAGGGGTGCAGCCTGGTGTTCTACAGGATGGGGCAGTCCCCTGGTGTCCAGGTGGAGAAGCTGATACACTGTCTCCTGTTTCCAAGGCATGAGCTGGTTGTGTGTCCAAAGCTGGAATGCTGATTGAAACCAAAATTCTCATTCAACATAACAAGCAAGTGAGAAGGATGCTCGAATGAACCTCAGATATTCTTATTGCCTGAGAAGTGGGAACTGCCAACCCGAGAGTTACCAGTGAACGCTTTGGGCTGACAGAGGATGGTTTAATCTTTGATTCAGACTATTGTAGACCCCAAGGATTTTCTGTAGCGTACTGGTTAAATGGGGGCATTTAACCAGGAGGGTGGGGAGAGGCCTTTTGTGGGTAGATGTCTGGATGATTTACTCTGGGGGATTTCTAAACATGTTGTGTGGGGTGTGGGTCTTCTCTGCAGACATTTTTTCCTTAATTCTCTTTTTAAAGTTACCTGAAGCCCATCCTCACACACAGCGGCCCCCCACTGACCACCACGCTCCCAGCCTGGTGTGGCCTGCTTGCTCGGTGTCTGACCAGTCCCCAGGTATACGACGTAAGTACAGCACGTGAGGCGGGTTTTCCTGCTCGCTGTCCCCGGGGAGTATTTTCTCCAAGCAGAGGGAATCTCTTGCCTCCAGATCCACTGGTTTTGCTTCTCTGAATAAGATGATTAGAAATGGCTGACTTATGTTGATCTGTTTTGCACAGTAACAGAGAAATCTTCTATCTGGGCCGTGGGGCCCCGTCACATCACAGCCATGGTGTAGTAGAAAGAGCACTCGATCTGGAATCAGAGCAACTAGATTTGAAGCTAAGCCCTGAGGCCATTTAAGTATTCTGTGCCTTGGTTTTCCTATCCATAAAGTGGGCCCAGTTGCACAGGCTGGCTGTGAGATTAAAGGCTAAGATATAGAAAAACACTGTGAACCACAAAGTCTTTAGCAGATGTGAGGATTCTTTTTTGTGTATGCTTTATTTACATTGATGTGGTTAGGTCCTTTCCGTTTTCAGATTCAGACTTAGCACAGTATGAAAAGAATATCCACACTGGTGGACATCTGAGCTCTGGGGCTGACTTGTGAGCTCTTCCTGTGGGTTGCTGGGCAGAGGGGTGGGGAGGGCAAGCAGCTCTCCACATAAAAGGACTAGAGGAGAGGGGAGAGGCCCTTCTTCCTCTCTACTCTGCCTCCCCAATCATCTGGTCACGTACACAACCATTCTGCCCTAGGAGAGAAGGACTCCTTAAATTTGTGTAGAGCTTTACAGCTCACAAAGGCCAAGTTTATTCTCTTGGCCATACTGTAAGTAAGCTGCTACTACAGGGTTACAGAAGAAGAAAGTGCCTAGGTCCCAGGATTAGTAATTGGCCACCCTAATGCAGATTTCAGAGAATTTGTAAATAACCTGCAATTGACTTGATTGGTGTTGAGAAAGCAGAATGCAAAGCTCAGATCTGAGAGAGAAGGCCCCTGACCAGGTCAGTTCTAATGGGGCGGGGCAGCGGGCTTGGGAATGATCGTTGGCATTCGGGTGCTACAGAGGGTCAGGGGGCATAGCTGGGTGGTGGGGGGCGCTGGGGTCTGGTGTGCTAAGGAGCAGCCTCCTCAGAGATGGGGCAACTTGGTCAAGAAGCAAGAATCCCCCATACTGCCCCTGCTGCTTGGGGCTGGGGTCCCGAGCAGGGTCTCAGCTGCACACACAGTGAGGCTTGCTATTGTCGAAAGTGGGAGCATAGAGTCTTTGAAAAATTAATTGAGGAAATCCTAGGTGAGAGAGGGGAAGGGTCCCCTCTGGAGTTTGGAGCCCAGTGAGGGTCTTGGGCTGGGCTGCTCTCGCGTGGCTGTTTGACACACTGTAGTCCTCACCTGTCACCTACAGAGTGTTGGTACTTTTGGTTTCATCGGGTGGTGTTGAAGATGTCCCTCATTCCCTATTTGCACTTACTCTAAACCACTCAGGTTGAATATCCACCTAGGAAACAGGGTTCTGCTGTTCATGATGTTGACCGCTGATGGTTTAAAATAGGCACGATCCTGCAACACAAGTGTTTGCAGGGTTCTTTGACAGCATTCTCACGGCAGCCTGCAGTAGACAGCTGGTTGCATGATTATACAGACCTCCAGCTTAACATCTAGAATTCAAGGAAGTGGACTGGTTTCATCACCCGCGCATCACATTCATTAAAGCTCTGATTTGGAAATCCCTCTCCACTGGGTTTTACAATGTCCTTATTTTGGGTACTCTTTGTCCAGGCTTGTGAGTTTCGTAATGGAGTGGGTCAACAGCCAATCTTGCTTTCTCCTGTCGGTGAATCTATGCCTGGCTTCCCACTGCCAGGGGTCAGCGTGGGGCCACACAGGGGCTGGTGTCTGGGGGCAGGGGTGCTTGGCTGGGGCTGCGGTAGGGGGCGAGGCTGCATCTATGGCATTTCCCTCCGTACTGTTGCTTCACATTCCTCTCTGTCCTCGAAAGCTGCGTGCCAGGAGAGGCTCCCCCTGAAAACGGAGAGCCAAGAGCCTCGGCTGCGGTATTTTGACAGAGATGAATGAAAATATTACTTAGCACTCACAGGCATGGGAGGAATGGAGCATGCTAAAACAGGGAGCGTGAGCTCATTTCTTGTTAGGAAGACTATGGCAGGACAGATGGAGCTTTGGGACTTTCTAAACCCTGATGGTGAGGAGGAATATGGGGAGTTTGGAGTGAGTTTTGGGAGTACGTTCTGCCTGAGTAGAGGATTCTTACTCGGTTGCACATTTGCACTCTACCTCATTCCGTGAGCATTTGGGGCTGCGAGCAAGAAGAGTCGCGCGTGCTTGCCTGTCAAAGCCGAAGCATTGATTTTAGTGGAGTCGCGCTGTGGAGCGTGGAGAAGTCGACATCACTGGGGTGCAGTGTGGAAAGCAGGCTTGTGCTTGTCACCAGCGAGCACACGCAGACAGGCTGGGCCTGGAGGAGGGGGCCGGCACTCCTGGGGGCGGAATGCATTAACCAGGTGCTCCTCTAGCTCCTGCTGTGGCTTCTGCGCCTCAGGGAAGGGCACCAAGAAGGGTGGGGGAGTGCAGGCTTGCCGGGGAGAATGTGCCCGTGGCCTTGGGCAGCATGACTGGTGGGGGAGCGTGGTGGGGGGCAGGAGGCTGTCGGGTATGCCAGTCCCATGTCCTGCATCCAGGACACCTTGTGGCTGAAACAATGCAGGGGCTCCAGATGCCCTTTGAAGAACAGTTGGGAACTAGGAGAGCGAGAACAGTTTAGCCAAAGCATTCCAGAACTGTGTTTGACAGATGTGCCATGGGGGCAGCAGGGGACCGAAGCACCCCTCCTTTTGCTGGTGAAACCCATTAGAGGGTGAAGGATTGTGTCCAACCCGGCGCGGCTTCCCGAGCCCTCCCCGTGGGCTGGGAGTTCTGAGAGGCTGCCATCTGTCTCCCGCCCAGTCTGGCGTCCTGATCTGCTCTGCAGCAACAGCGGCTCAGCATCAGCTGCTGGCGGGGCCGCTTCTGGACCCATCCTCTCTGGGGGCCTCAGAAATCCCACCCCTGCTTCCTATCAGCTGGACCACCTGGGGTTAATTCCATAGGTTCTCTTAGCTCCGGTCTCCTTGGTGACAGGAGTGTTCCTGCCCTTCCCAGGCAGGGAGGGGTAAGGGTGGGAGGAGAGCTCAAGTGGCCTCCCTGGCAGGCCTGAAATACGTGCTCAAGAAAATGCTCCTTCCCTCTCCACGTCTCACTGCATCCATCAGAGGGCCTCCTGTCGGGGCTGGAAGGGTGTGGGCTGCGAGGAAGGGGTTCTTCTATGGGGACTGGAAAACAATCCTAGTTGGGCTCTGTCTCAGCCCCTCAGTGGCTAAGACAAAGAGTAGTTCAGATGCAAACCAGGTGCATTTAGGGTGGTTTGTGTGGGGCGGGAAGCCCCCTCAGGAGACCTGTCCAGAGAAGAGAGGGACCCCCAAACCTCTTTGCACCTTTGCCCAGTGACTTTGCTCCTCCTTTTTTTGTGGGTTGGGAAGCTGAAGGCCCAGGCTGGCCTCCCTTTCTTTCCTTTTGGCACTAACCCTGAGCTGTCAGGCGTTTAAAAATCGGAAGTGCTTCCTGAGCTTCAAAGCCCTGGTTTGGGCAATGGTGCCCTCCCTTGAATAGCACTCAACAGTTGGCATCCAGTAGCCACACCAGAGGCTCAAGGCAGGCAAGTTTCACAAGCCCCAGTTTTCAGAAGAGTGGTTGAGGTTGAGGTTGGCTCCAACCCGAGCAGAGATCAGTCTCCCATTTGCTGTTTTCATTTGTTGCACTTTTCAGAACCAAGAGCCGCTGAGAGAGGAAGACTCAGATTTCATCCTGACCGAGGGTGACCTCACCTTGACGTACGGGGACAGCACAGTGACTGCAAATGGCTCCTCGGGCTCCCACACGGCCTCCACGAGCCTCGAGGGCAGTCGGAGAACCAAGAGCAGCTCAGAGGAGGTACTGGATCGAGCCCTGGGAATAGGAGACCAGCCGGTGTCCAGTCGGGGCACGCGCCTAGTGTTCCCCCTGGAGGATAATGCGTGACTGCCCCCCCCCACCCCCAGGCTGCAGCGATGGGGCAGCCCACCCGTGCGGTGAGGATGGCTGCAAGCCCAGGCTTGTCTGAGCCAGGGCACTGACTCAGTGGAACTAATGCTTCTGTTTTATTGAGGTCTGAAGCTCTCTTAACATTTAAAATTTAACCCAAGATGCAGACAGTGGGGCTTAAGTGTGTCTACATCAAGACAAATGCAGACCCATTCCCACTTTCTCACATAGTAGTGTGCTGTTCCGAGTCAAACAAATAGCATGCTTTAACGGTCCAACTCATTCACCTGCGGAATCCGAGCCGGGCGCAGCAGGTGTGGGGAGGCCTCCCAGGAGAGGCTTCGGGTCCGTACACAGCAGTGCAAGCTGAGCTGGCTGCAGGAGTAGCCAGACAGGGTCAGAGCAGGCTGGAAGAACGGTCCCGAAGGAAGGCCACCGAGACCGGACCTCCAAAGGTCATGGGAAGCCAGTGGTCAATGGGACAGAGCTCAGGAGGAAGCAGTCAGTGCGGCAGCCCTAGCACGGATGGCTGCGGGACTGTGAACTCATGTCAGGCTTCTGGACTTTTTGTGCCACTTGGGTTTCCTGTAGATGGAAGATCAGAACTCTATCCGTGAACATTTCAACATGGGGAAAGAATTGGAATTCCTTCTCTGGAAATCTCTAGGAAGAAGTAGCTACTGAAATGTTGAAAAACCAAAGGCAAAATTGTGTCATACTGTTGGGTTTTTGGAATTAATCCGAGGACAGAAGAAACTGTTTAGAGGCTGATGAACGAAAATCGGTCACTTCTTCAGGGCCACCACCGAGGTGACTACTGTGGGGTTTAGGAATAACACCAAAATGTGTGGGATGCTTCTCTCTGGGGACGAGAGAGCAGCAAGGAGCCTAGGAGGCAATAAGCTAGTCTTCAGAGTTGGGGCAGAAGGAACACACTGTGAGAAAAGTTGACCATAAAAGACAAGATGCTGTTCTAAAGACAGAGTAGAAGTCCAAACTTTGAGCTACTAAATGCATGGAATGTCAGTGGCCAGGAGAAGATTGAGAGGCAAGTCAATGGAAAATTGAGCATCGTTCAGTCCAGTGGACACTTAGTCTGCTTTAAGGTTAAGAATCTAGATGTCTTAACACCGAGTGCCATGTAGAGAAGGGTCGTCTTCTTGGTATCTGGGGAGGCTTGTACCGGCTTAAATGTGTGAGTATGATTTGAAATCTAAGTGTTTAGTTTTGGTTCTTTGTGGGTGAGCTGTTCTGCGTGGTAACTAAAATACTGAGAGAGCTCTTGGAAACCAAGTTTGAGATTTTCCCTGGGTCTCTATGCTTCAGTGCTGGTCTCTTAGAAAGAAAATCCAGAAAGAAAATCTTAGAAAGAAAATCCAGTCTCTTTAAAAAAAAATGCTTTCATAAAATGTGGCCATTTTTCTTATTGTGGCAGACAAAATGGCGGCCCAGTCAAGTACACCCATAATGAAACCAGCCATTTAATCTTCTTAACTCACATTTTTAATGGTTAATATTTAGATAAGACATTACTGCTTTGCTTTTTGAATTGATAATTTGTGCAAAACAGGCAAAAATTACTAAGTTGAGCCATATGAAATTGCCGATATCGACCCATTTTTCAAAGTCAGAAGTGGCAATTTCATATGGTTCGATATAATAGAATTAAATGATTTTTATTCCCCTCCTTCCTTTCTATGTACCTTACAGTCCATTTTGGTTTTCTCATGGGCCTCCATGGGCTTTGTAAGCTTAAAAAATGAGCTAAACCACCTAACTAAACCCGTAAGGCTCCAAAGTACCCAGGCTAGTGAAGGATTTGAGAAAACCTCTGCCTCAGAGCCAGAGAAACAGGTTTTTTCCAGAGCCGCTGGAGGTCATCTGTGTCGTGGGGTCAGAGTGTAGGGAGAAGCTCCCAGGCTTGGCTTGTGTGCCCAAACCCAGCACAGGTTTTATTCAGTAGTTATCTCAGTAATGACCAGTCATGCCTATAAACTCGGAAGGTGAGGAGGCTTTCCTGTGTGTTATTTGTGGAGGTGGAGGGAGAGGCTGGTCCGCTCTTTGGATGGGTCTTATAAAGCCTTGCTTGCCTCTTACGTTGCTTACTTATTTCATTTTGGAGGGAAGAAGCTACCAGAAAAACCCTGATAAGGTTCTCGAAAAGAGCCAACCAGGTAGAACCCCCTCTTTGTTCATTCAAGTCAAGGCTTTGTTGTCATTCTGGTTTTCCAGGAAGCTTTCAGCAAATCAATAAGAAATTGCCCTCATAAGGAAGGAAGGTAACTAGAGTTCTCCAGCCTAGTTCTAAGTCAATCCGTAGATTGTTGTGTTTCCCCCAAAAAAGGTCTTATAGTCTTGACTGCAAATGTTTATTTGGACCTACTATAAGTAAATGGAGATTTGCCAAGATCAAAATTTTGCTAGGGTTGTAGTTATTTGGTTGGATTTTTTATTCAGTGGATTAGAGTAAGTCAATGACCTGTGGCCCTAACTTTTGTTTGCAAGATGTGGAGAATAATCCTGACCTTATCAGGGGTCCTGGAAAAGGAGCCTGTTCATCAAAATGCTTCCAGCTTCTAGAAGCTTTATGCCTATGCCGAGAGGAGAAGAATGGGTGCCACAAAGCCCCAAAACCATCTAGCTCAGGACTGACTCTCTGCTGCCAGTCTGGCATAAATCAGATTGAAACTGCTGAGTGCATCCAGTTTAACCTCTTATAAGTATATTTTTTCTGGGTTGGGGGGGGTGACAATTCCACAGAGCTGAGTGTCCTAGAGCACAGGTTCTCAACCCTGGCTGCACATGCAGAATTATCTGGCTAGTTTGTTTGTTTGTTTGTTTAAGTATCAGTGCAAAGGCCCTGTGCTCAGAGATTCATAGCCAGCAGGCTTGGAGCAGAGCCTGGCTTCCATGCTTAGTGTAGATCTTTAGGGGTTCTCCTGGGAAGCCAGGCTTGAGAGCCTTTTAGTCCAGAACTTGCCGTGGCACCTGTTTGGAACCTTGAAGAATGGTCTAGCAGACTGAGTTTCCTCTTGTTGCTAGTCCTCTGGAACAAACCGAGCATCGAACAATTACTATAGCCCAGACAGGTGCAAAGGGATTTTGTGCACATGGTCTGTGCCGAACTCCTGAGTGCACTCCGTGAAGCACAACCCTAAATGTCACCTTTGAACACATTAGTGCAGGGAAAGGAGTGATGGGGGACTTGAGTGGATGGACTGGGTGGGTGGTTTTGGTTAAAAACCTATCGTCTTTGCCCCCTTCCATGGAAAGAAAGGGGTTCGGTCTTCACAGAGTAGCTATCGGGTGTGAAGGCTTTGGAGAAGTCGTCTCTTCAGTATAGCCTGCGATTACTCGGAGTCCCCTTTGCAGTCCAGTCAGCTTGCTTTCTTGTCACACCTGGCTTGTCCCCAGGCCCAAATCCCTGCTGGACTCCTCAGCAGAGGCGTGGGCCCGTTTCATGCGCAGAGTGCAGGCGGCGGGGTGAGAGGAAGCTCAGGACCGCTTGGAAGTCACGAGGCTGTGGTGTCGGCAGACTCCTGTCCGGGCCGGCAGACAGGCGCTGTGCACTCCAGCCGTGCGTGGTCATACTCGCTTTGGGGACTAGAGGAGACCTGAACTTTGTCTCCCGGAGAAGGAAATCTGCCCTTGAAATGAGGCTGCCGTGCTGGAGGAGGGCAGATGCGATCATACGGCCTCTGCCCATCCCTGGGGCGGCCGAACCAGCCCCCATGCCCTGCAGCCCCAAACCCTCACTGCGACATCAAATGTCTCATCAGGCAAACAGCAAGGAGCTTTCAGGTTGTGCTGTGCTCTCTAGACCAGAGGACATTGTGGTTGGGGGGACAAATGAAGTCTCTTAAAAAAACGCAAGAAACGTTCTCTCAGCTGGCCACGAGCATTTCAGTCGAGGACGATTTCCTTCCAAAGTAGAGGGGCTGTTTCATGGCACGTTCACAACCCCCACCCCCAGTTCTCTCGCTCCTCCTCTGTGTCTGCTGGGGAAGTCAAGGTCATATTAAGGTGTCAGATACTTTAACATGAACAGAACAGTTTCCAAATGTAGAAACACCACTGATGCCCTGAGGGGAGACAGACTGGCAGGCAGGGCCGCTGAGCGGCTCAACAGAGGGGAGACTCAACCCCTCGGGCCCCGAGCTTGGTACCCATTGTGAGTTCTGAGAGGTGTCTCGGCACGCTGCTTTCCCCATCTGTTGTAAAAGGTCATCCGGAACGAGGGTTTCTGGAAAGCCAGCTTGCTGATTCAATAAGTGCGTGACTTCTCACCCGCAAGGGAAATGGGGAACTTGAGGAGTTTCATGCAGGCCTCTTGATGCTGATTCTGTGGATGAGCTCGTGTAGGAGGGAGTCTGTCACGTGCGTTAAAGGGACACTGCTGAGCTCCCGTCCCTTCTGTTGGTCTCTGTTCAAGTGTCAGATGCGGTTCTCTGCTACAGTAGCGCTGAAGGAAATCTAATGGCCAAGAGTTAGAAACAACCCATCCGAATGCTGCTTTCACTCTGGTACCCTGAAGGGCCCTTCCGCCTTTCTAAAACCCAAAAAGGACAATATACAGAGGAACACTCCAGAAAGCTTTGCTAGTCTCTAACTAGGAAAAGCAAGTGGGCTCTTTGACAGTCTTTTCAAAACCAAACCGAGGAATCAGCCCCTTTTCCCAGTTTCAGTGCTCCTAAGTAGGGCTTTTGTTTTGTTTTTAAGCTAACAGACATGTCTCGCCGCCCAGTGCGAGCAGAACTCGTGAAGAGCAAAACCAGTTTTTGATGTTCATTGTATTTTTGTAAGGCAGGGTAGAGCCAGGGCCCACATGGAACACCCAGGCAGCCAGTTGTCTGCCACATGAGTCTGGGAGAAGAGAAGGCAGGCCCGCCTGTCTGGCCAGATTTTGAAAAGCCCTGAAACTCACGGGGCGCCCCTTGAGAGAGGCCACCTTCTCTTTAGGATGGCCGCCTTTGAAATAAGGGTTAACGGAATTCCTGCCACAGGTCAGGGTCAGCGGTCGGGGGCCTGTGGATGTGGGAGGAACTCAGACTGAAGGGGCCTTGTACATGGGAAGAGGAACTCTAGCTGTGCTGTTGACAGCATGGAAAGCAGGTAAGGCCCCAGGGCAACTGGGTGACCGTCCCACCACTTGGACATCTGGGGTGGGCTTTGGGGAAGTGGAGGAGTGATTTCCGGGTGTGGGGGTGTTACGTCTGTGGATTTGGAATTTATCCCTGAAATCACTTGTTCAAAGAGCAACTTCCCAGCAGAAGCCCCTCCTCCTAGGTTGTTTTTTGATTTTTTACATAAACTACATCTGGTCCTTCTCACTTAGGAAGTTTCACTCTGTCCCATAAAATGATTACATGGTAATGCCACCAAGATTCATTTAAAAGGTGAAAAGCAATTTTTAAAAAGAGGATAGGATGAATTTAACATGGGATATGACCTTCTGGGGAACTTTTTTATAGAGAGTTTACATGTGTAATTGGGGAGAATTTTGTCTTCTATTTCATCAGTAGCAAACCGGTGGTTTTTATAAAATTAACATTATAGTATGCTATATAAACATGTTATATGAAATAAAAGTATGCTGAACTGTGAAAAAGTAAAGACTTGGAGTTATCGGCAACCTTTATGTGCACTAAGGCAAACCCGCAGTTAGGCCCCCAAAGTGCTACCCTTCCCTACCATTTTACTTTGTTTGCCTTTGTGTGTATGTTTAGATTGATACTGTAAAGCTAGCTATATGTTTTCCTGCCCTTGACTGACATTTAACACATTTTTCTCAAAGCTTTTTTTTTTTTTTTTTTTTTTTTTTTACAAAACTCAAAATAAAAAGATCAACTGGCTGAGCTCATCTTCTTTTGCATTTTAAAAGTATGGCGTGATCCTTAAGTCTGTTTCTTGGCCTCATGGTGGGGGGCGGGTTCTTTTCTGGGTGGAAGCTATTCCTCTCCAGGTCCCCTAAACCCAGGATTGACAAATTAAGGCTAGCTAGACCCTCTGGACCAAATCGCCCCCCCATTTTTGTAAATAAAGTTTTATTGGAATACACTAGGCTCCTTCATTTGCGTAATGTCTGTGACAGCTTTCATGCAGAAAGCTGCATGTGACGGGAGTGAGCAGGGATTTGTGCATTAAGCCTGGACCGTTTACTATCTGACTTCCTACAGCAGAGGATTTTGCCAACCCCTGATTTAGGTGCTTGTAAATCTTGAGTTTTAAAATAGGGTCTAAAAATCACTGCAGCAGACTTCTGAGATGATTTAAATGTGCCTAAAGAAACACTTTATATCTGGTCTGTGTTGTGACTTCTCCTGGGCTACAACAGTCATAAACAGACTCTGAGTGTTGGATAACTGCTAAGATCCCAGAACTCAGTACAGCTTCCATGATAGTCTTCATGAATTCCTTTGTATGTTCACTAGCTTTTCCCCGAAACACACAACTGAACTTCATCAAAAAACCCGCATCCTAGCAAAACAAAACAAGTCTTGTCATTAACATTGACTCCGGAGTCATTTCATGGTAGAATTATGAAACCACCAGACAGAAAAAACTTGCAAGAGAAAATCTGTCAGCTCATGAGGGTTCTCCCACCACAGGGAGAGAAAGTCCTTTTTTAAATTTTTTTTTTTTTATTTATTTGACAGAGAGAGATCACAAATAGGCAGAGAGGCAGGCAGAGAAGGTGAAGGGAAGCAGACTCCCTGCTGAGCAGAGAGCCCGATGCGGGGCTCGATCCCAAGATACTATGATCATGACCTGAGCTGTTGGCAGAGGCTTAACGCACTGAGCCACACCCCAGGAGAGAAAGTACTTCTTATGAAATTGATTTAGGGGCAAGTGTAGGGGGAGCTCTTTGGAAAAACAGCTGAACAAGTCAGATTTAAACCAACCGCACTCAGACCTTTTATTTACTATCAAGTAATTTAATCAAGATACACAGGACTGCACTGGGCCCTTATTCACATTGACCTCTTGTCCAGACACCCGCTGCTGATGGGAAATGGTACCCGATCGTGTCTCTTCTGTTCTGAGAACACCTCCAGCAGAGGCAGGCAGGTTCCGGCTGGGACGAGAGCTCTTCCTACTGGATGGCCAACATTACCCACACTGTACTGTCATTTCCTTACTGAAAACTTCCTTTCCTCCAGTGTGTCAGTCGTCCCGGAACAGCTTGCGACAGTCCTGCTCTGCCAGCCACATGGCAGTTGGTCCCAGGCCGAGTCCCCCCATCTCTGCCTGTGTGCGAGGCTGCCTCCCCCGTGCAGCTCCTCCAGGGCTGGGGTGACACGCTGAGTGCCCCGGTTTGTGCTGACTGACCTAGAAGGGAAGGAACAAAGGACATTTTGAACCTCAGAACTCAGAAAGCTCCAGACAGAAAGCCTGTTGAGCTCTGCTGATAAAAAGGCCTCTTCATTTTTAAAAAATTTTTAAAGGTTTTGACAGAGACACAGCGAGAGAGGGAACACAAGCAGGGGAGCAGGAGTGGGAGAAGCAGGCTTCCCACTGAGCAAGGAGCCCAATGCGGACTCGATCCCAGGACCCTGGGATCGTGACCTGAGCCAAAGGCAGACGCTTAACCAACTGAGCTACCCAGGCACCCCATGAGGACTATAATCTTCCTTCTCTAAGCCGCATCTTCCAGGGCTGGAAATCCAGCCCAAATCAGGAACTATCATTTCTGCTCTGGGGACAGGCTGGGAGAAAATGTGACCCAAGAGGGGTTTGGTGAGGATGAAGATGGGGAGAAAGGGGGGGCAACTCTGCCAGTATGACTGTGCTCTCTGCAGTGGCTGCCGGGGGGTGGAAGGGGGCACCTGATGAGGTGAACAAAACGTTCTGAGACCTGCTGGGCAGAGTTGGGGAGGAGGGCGGGGGGAAGAGCTGGGATCAAAGCTGTACCCTCAGGCACTGACTGCATAACCAGTCCTCCTTCACTTGTGTACTGGTTCACTCGTGCCAAGTAAATCACACCAATGACCGCTCTTCTGTAAAGCGGAAGCTGCATATAAGTGGCAAGTCCGGCCATTGTCAGATTTCAGTATAATCTAGTTTAATAAAAACCAGTTTCCAGAAGGGCTAACTCTGGTTCTAGATAAAACAGAGCAAATGCCTTTCTCCTTATTCCTTCCACAAAGAGTAACTAAAATCCCCTAACATGATACAGATGGCAAAGGTAAGATTCTGAAGGGTGGTGGAAAGAAGGCCGACTGACTGCAGACCTCGGGCAATGAGGGACACAGAGCAGTGAGTTCCCTCCATTTTCTTTCTGCTTCCCCCATACGCTGGAATAGACACTGAGGACACCAGCAGGCCAGAAATGCATATGGTCCCAGACCAAAAAGCCCCAAGAAAAGCTCATTATTGCTAGCTAGAGGACAGGGAAAGGGTCAGCCTAGAAGCCGGAAACTGAGTGCCAGACACACAAAATCCCCCCCTTCCTGTCAGCAGAGCCCTAGTGGGAGGCGAGGACTTCTAGAGTCCTACCCCTACCCGGCAGTAACCAGGAGGCGCACCCCTTCCTCCACCAGCAGTGTCGGGGGAGGCTTGCTAAACCAGAAGATCTAAAATAAAATTCAGAGATTCAAATGTATCCCAAATATTTGGGACACCATTAAAAAAATCCCTTGTCAAACCAAGAACCAGGGAAATTTCAACTTGAATGAGAAAAGATGAGTGATAGACGCTAACACTGAAACAACACACATTCTGAAATTACCCTCTCTCATCAGTATGCTTCAGTTAGCCATTAGGAACACACTTGAAACAAATAAAAAAATAAAGTCTTGGCAAAGAAATATATAAAGAAAGCACCAAATGGAATTTTTAGAACTGTAAAGTACAATAACCAAAATTTTACAACCTCCCTGGATGGGCTCAGTAGCAGAATAGAGATGACAGACTAAAGAATTAGTGAATCTGAAAAGAGAGCTGTAGAAATTATCTAATATGAACAGCAGAGAGAAAATAGGGCGAAAAAGGATGAGCAGAGCCTCAGGGACCTGTGGTACTACAATAACTGACCTATTCATTTCATCAGAGTTCCAGAAAGAGAAGGACAAGAGATTGAAGCTTAAAAAGTACTTGAAATAGGGCTGAAAAATGCCCAAATTTGGCAAAATGTGTAAACCTATAGATTCAAGGAGTTGAGTGAACCCCAAAACACAAAGAAAGCTACACCAAGATACAGCATAATCCAAGTTCAGGGAAGACAAAAAAATCTTGAGGGCAACTAGAGAGAACTGATGCATTACTCACAGAAGCAATGATTCGAATGTCAGTGGATTTCATATCTGAAAACATGGAGACCAGAGGATGTGGCACAATAGTCTGTAAGGGCTGAAAGAAAATGACTATCAACGCAGAGTTCTGTATCCCATGAGAATATCCTTCAGGAATGAAGGTGAAATAAAGACAATCTCAGATGAAGGAAAACTAAGAGAATGTGTTCCAACAGAACTGCTGTAGAAGAACCACTACAGGAAGTTCCTCCAACAGAAAGAAAATGATGAAAGAAGGAAAAGAAGCATCACAAATGAAGAAAGAACAGCAGAAAATGGGACAAAATTTAACAGACTATTCTCTTGAGTTTAAAGAATTATTTTGACAGTTGAAGCAAAAGTTATAACACTGTATGATGCAGTTCTATATATATATATATATATATATAGAGAGAGAGAGAGAGAGAGAGAGAGAATTACAAAGGGGACAGGATAAAGGAACCTAAATGGACATGGTTTGTATACTTCCACTTGAGGTAGTGAAATGTTGAGACCAGTAGATTGTGATTAGTTGCATATGGATGATCTAAAGAAAGCACTATAACAAGCATACAAAGAAAAATACTTTAAAACACTGCAGATAAAATGAAGTTCTTAAATGTATTCATGTAACTCACAGGAAAACACAAACAGGGAAATGGGAACAATAAACAGAGGGAAAAAAGAAATCAAGTTTTAAAAATGGCAAATTTAAGCCCTATAATATCAATAATTACATTAAATATAAATGATCTAAATTCACAAATATACAAAAAAGAGACCAGCAGAATGGCTTTAAAACATGACCCAACAACATGCTGTCTACAAGAAATTCATTTCAAATAGGATATAGGTGGGTTGAAAGTAAAAGGATGAAAAGGATACACCATAGAAACGTGAATTGAAAGAGAAGTAGGTGGTGTGAGTCCTCGACACTTGCCATGAACGGGTCTAATGAGCTGTGGACATATGCTAAGTCTGAGGTCAACAACTGCTTACAGGTTTGCAGCTGAAACTGGGTATGGCTGTAAGCTCAGACAGTTGCAGATCACTAAGTGTCCTTATGTTGCAGTAATGCTAACAGTGGCAGATCATTCAGGCCAAGTAAATAAAGAACAAGTCCTTTGAAATGACAATTTCAGAATTTCTACAGGGGGTTCGAAGGAATTGCTACAATTATTGAAACTATGTGAAAACTGATTACTTGGTTGATAAATTGCTATCATCGTTCTAAAATCACAGGCTTCACTTTCTGCAACAAAACTTCATAAGGACCAAAGTATATTTATGGAATGAAAACTGCATTTTGGTTTTTCCAATTTTAAAATAATAATCAGAAGGAGGGCACCATGTTATGATGAGCACTGGGTGTTACATGCAACTAATGAATGGAACACTACATAAAAAACTAATGATGTACTATATGTTAGCTAGCTGAACATTATATATATATATATATTATATATATATAAACTATATATATAATATATTTAAACAATATATATGTAAACTATATATATTTTTTATTTTTAAGGGAAACTATATATATATATATATATATAGTTTTTTAAGGGAAACCATATATATATATATATATGGTTTCCCTTAAAAATAAAATATTAATCAGAAAAACAGGAATTAGTGGTGATCAATGTACAACTTTCTGAATGTACTAAAAGCCACTGAATCAAACACTTTAAAGGGTGAACTCTATGTATGTGAATTATATTGCAATAAAAAACATCAGATAAAAAGGGGTGCCTGGGGGACTCATTCAGTTGAGTATCCAACTCCTGATTTTGGCTCAGGTCATGATCTCAGAGTCATGAGATCAAGCCCTGCATCAAGCTCCATGCTGGGCATGAAACTTACCTAAGATTCTTGAGCTTCCTCTCACTCTGCCCCTTCCCACCCCTCATGCTCTTTCTCTAAAATAATAATAATAATAATAATAATAATAATAATAATAATAATAATAAAGAAGAGTTTTATCAGATAAAATAGACTTGGGAGTAAAGAAAATTACCAGTAACAACAAAAGACAGTACATAATAGTGAAAGGTTCAACCCACCAACAAGCCATAGCAATCCAAAAGGTTTACATATGCAGCAAACAGAACTTCCAGTTTCCTGAAGCAAACCTGAAGGAACAGAAGGAGAAGCAGACCTGTCCACGTTTATACTTGGAAACTTCAATACCACTCTCTCAACAATTGATAGAATGACTAGACAGAAAATCAACAATGATATAGGGAACTAAATAATGCCATCAACCAAACAAGACTCAACTGCCATTTATACAACACTCCACCTAATAACAATAGAAACACGTTCTTAAAAAAAAAATTATTTGAGAGACACACAGAGAAAGCAGAGTGGTGGGAGGGGCAAAGGGAGAAGCAGGCCCCCCACTGAGCATGAGCCTGACATGGGCCTCAATCCCAGGACCCTGAGATCATGACCTGAGCTGAAGACAGATTTTTTTTTAAAGATTTATTTATTTATTTATTTGACACAGAGAGACAGTGAGTGAGAGAGAGAGAGAGAGAATGCGCAAGCACATAAGCAGGGGGAGTGCAGAGGGATAGGGAGAAGCAGGCTCTCCACTGAGCAGGGAGCCCATCATGGGGCTCAATCCCAGGACCCTGGGATCATGACCTGAGCTAAAGCGACGCTTAATGACTGAGCCACCCAGGCGCCCCTGAAACACATTTTTTAAGCATGCATGGAACATTCACAACATAGGCCATATCCTGTTTTTCATGAAACAAAATTTCATGAAATCTCAACAGATTTTGAATAATTGAAATAATAACAGAGAGAGAATATGTTTGCTAATGATGGAATCAAACTAAGAATCTATATCTAAAAAGAGGAAATTCTCTAGATGCTTGGGAATTAAAGAACACACAGAATTCTAAGTAATCCATGGAATATTAAACAATACATTGAATTAAAATGAATATGCAACATATCAAAATTTATGAGACACAGCCAAAGCAGTGCTGAGAGGGAAATTTATTGTATTAGATGCTTACATTACAAATGATGTAAGGTCTCAAATCAGTAACCTAAACACCCACCTCCAGAAACTAGGGGAAGATAAAAATAAACACAAATCAAGCAGAGGGAAATAAGAGCAGAAGTCAGTAAAACTGAAAACAGAAAAACAACAGAGAAAAATCACTGAAACAAAAAACTGATTCTTTGAAAAGATTAAGAATTGGATAAATCTCTACCAAGTTTAAAAACAAAAAGACAAGACACAGATTACTAATATCATCAATGAAATAGGAGGTCCCACTATAGAACTCACAGACATTAAAAGGATAAAAAAACATTAAGAAAAATTCTACATACATAAATTTGACAACTAAGATGAAATGGACCAATTCCTCAGAAAACACAAACTACCAAAATTCATCCAATATGAAGTAGATAATTTGAAAATATAGACCTTAAAAATTGAATTAATCATTAAAAGACTCCCAAAGAAGAAATCTCCAGGCCTATATACTTTCAATGGAGAATCCTACCAAATATTTAAAGTAGAATTAACACTAATTCCACACAACCTTTTCCACAAAATTATGAGGCCTGCATTACCTGATACCAAAACTAGACAAATACCCCCCCAAAAAAACCAGTATCTCTCATGAACTTAGATGTAAAATCCTCAACAATTAGTAAATCAAATCCAACAATATGTGAAAAAATTTATATATCAAGACAGAGTGGATTTATTCCAGAATGCTGGTTCAGTTTCACTAATCAATCATGTAACTCACCATGTTAACAAACTAAGGAAGAAAAATCAGACAATCACATCAATTGACACAGAAAAGGCACTACCATCCATTAAAGGCATTTAACATCTCTTCATGATGTTCAGGAAACCAGAAATAGAAGGAAACTGCCTTCAGCAAACCAGGAATAGAAGGAAACTGCCTTAACATGATTTTTTTAAAAAAAATTCTACATAAAACTACATCTAACCTCATTCTTTATGGTGAAAGACTTAATGCCTTCCCCCCTAAGATCAGGAACAAGGCAAAGACCTCCGCACTTGCCACTCTTATTCAACAGAATACTAGAAGTCCTAGCCAATGAAATAAGGCAAGAAAAGGAAATAAAAGCCATAGTGACTAGAAAGGAAGATATAAAACTGTCCCTATTTGCAGGTGATAGGATTACATACATAGAAAATCCCAGGGAGCACACACACACAACCAAAAAGTGAATTCAGCAAGTCTGCAGGATGCAAGATCAATATTAAATATTTGATTTATATACACCAGAAATGAACATTTTAAAACCGAATTTTAAAACTCATACTATATACAATCACTCAAAACAAATGAAAAACTTAGATATAAATCTAACAAAACAAGTAAAGGACTTGTATGCTAAAAACTAGAAAACACCAGTAAAAGAAATAAGACAAGATCTGAATCAGTAGAGACACATGACAGTGTTCATGTTATCAGAGGACTCAACAGGAAAAGATGTCAGTTTCCCCCCAAATTGATCTGTATAGAGATTTTAGAAAATTCCTGTCAAATTCCTGCAATGCTTTTTGTAGATATAGACTATCTTATTCTTTTTTAATAAAGATTTTATTTATTTGACAGTGATCACAAGTAGGCAGAGAGGCAGGCAGAGAGAGAAGGAAGCAGGCTCCCCACTTAGCAGAGAGCCTGATGCAGGGCTCGATCCCAGGACCCTGAGATCATGACCTGAGCTGAAGGCAGAGCAATGAGCCACCCAGGCACCCCTAGACAAGCTTATTCTAAAATTTATGTGGTAAGGCAAAGAAACTAGAACAGCTACAGCCTTTCTGGAAAAGAATAAAGTTGGAATAATCATTCTATTCAGTGTTAAGATACATATAACTGTATTAATCAGAACAGTGTGGTATTGAAGGACAGACTCATAGGTCAGTGGAGCAGTAAAAGCCCAAAAATAGACCTACATATGTTTATGGCTAACTGATTTTTTTTTTTAAAGATTTTATTTATTTATTTGACAGAAAGAGATCACAAGTAGGCAGAGAGGCAGGCAGAGAGAGAGAGAGAGGAGGAAGCAGGCTCCCTGCTGAGCAGAGAGCCCGATGCGGGACTCGATCCCAGGACCCTGAGATCATGACCTGAGCCGAAGGCAGCGGCTTAACCCACTGAGCCACCCAGGCGCCCTGGCTAACTGATTTTTGAACCCCCCTCCAAAAAAAGGAAAAAGCAATCTACTGGAGGAATGATAGTCTTTTCAGTAAATGGTGCAGGAGCAGTTAGACATCCACAGGCAAAAAACTAACCCTTTCACACTTTAAACAAAAACTAATCCAAAATGAATCATAGAATTCAATGTAGATAGAGATAAACTTATCCTAAAATTTATAAGGAAGGATAAAAAATACAAAATGTTTATCAGAAAACATAGGAGATAATCCTCAGGACCCTGGGGCTAGGCAAAGAGTTCTTAGACACAGCAGAAAATGCACAATCCACAAAAGAAAAAATCGCAAAGTTGGACCTCATCAAAATTTACGAACTTTTGATTTGTAAAAGATCTTGTTAAGAAGATGAAAACACGTGATAAGACACAGGCTGGGAGAAAATATTTGCAACCACCTATCTACCAAAGGGCTTTTATCTAGAATATATAAATAACTCTCAAAATTCAAGAGTAAAAAACAAACAATCCAATTAGGAAACAGGCAAAACACCTGAACCAACATTTCACCAAAAGGAGACGGGGATGGCAAATAGGCACACCAAAAGATGTTCAGTATCACTAGGTGTTGGGAAAATGCAAATGGAAACTACAAGGACCTATCGCTATACACCTAATAGAACGGCTAAAATACAACACAGCAACAACACCAAATGCTGGTGAGGCTGCACAGAAATCTGATCTCTCATATGCTGCCGGTGGGAATGTCAAATGGTACAGCCACTCTCAAAAACAGTTGGGTTGTTCATTGTAAAAACTTAATATGTGTTTACCATAGGATCTAGCAATTGTACTCCTGGGCGTTCATCCAGGAAATGTTATGTCCGCACAAAAATCTACGCACCAATATTCACAGCAGCTTTATTTGTAACAGTTAAAAACTGGAAGCAATGCAAATGTCCTTCAGTGAGTTAATGGTTACACAAGCTGTGGTACATCCACACCATGGAGTACTACTCAGCAACAAAAAGGAATGAACTACTGATACATGGGACAACTGGTGAACCTCCAGAGAATTCTGCTGAGAACAGATGATCTGAAAAGATCACATAGTGCATGGTTCCACTTATCTACCAATCTTGAAGTAACACAATTATAGAGATGGTGAAGAGATTAATGTTTGCCAGGGAAAGGTGGGATGGGGTGGGGGTCTATGATTATAAAGGGGTGGCCCAGAAGATTTTCTTTATGCTGATGGAACACTTCTGTATGTTGACTGCGGTACTATTCACACATATCTATATGTGACCAGATTACACAGGCCTGTGGACACACACACAAATGAGTGCATGTAAAAACTGTCTAAAACTGAGGTCTGTAGATCGGACCAACATCAAATTCCTGGTACTGATAGTGACCTACGCAAAAGATGTGAACTCTGGGTAAAGCTGGGTGAAGGATACAGCAGACCTCCCTGTACTGGTTTTGCAGCTTCCTAGGGGTCCATAATTATTAATTTAAAAAAAAAGTTCCTCTGCCCCTGTTTCTTTGTGCAATGTGTTCAGTTCTCTGTTTGGGTTGTTTTAAAGACCCAGCAAAAACGTGGCAGTAACTCAGGACAATTTTCTGTCAATGACTCGCCAAGTGCGAAATGTTGCCTGGTCAGAGCCCACGTCCCGACGAATGTCCCATTTATGGAGGTACTACCGGCCCGACCCCTGGACCCCAATGCACTCTTTAAATCCTTTAACTAAAAATCTTTCTTTTTTTTTTTTCTAAGATTTTATTAATCCATTTGACAGAGATCACAAGTAGGCAGAGAGGCAGGCAGAGAGAAAGAGAGGAGACAGCAGTCTCCCTGCTGATCAGAGAGCCCAATGTGGGGCTCGATCCCAGGATCCCAGGACCACGACCCGAGCTGAAGGCAGAGGCTTTAACCCACTGAGCCACCCAGGCGCCCCTAAAAATCTTTCTTAAAAAATTCATTTTATCTCCCTGAAAGCTGCTTTCCACTCACGTTCAGATTCTTTTTTTTTTTTTTTTTAATCAAATCACTGGCCATCACTTCTCGGCCTTTTGGCTAAGATCAAATGTATCAAATCACTGGCCAGATAGTGTGGGAGGAGAAGAGCTCTGAGAGCTCTGTGACTGCCCCTCTGGGGTCCATGAAGAACTGCGCCGGAGTCCGGCCCGTCTGAGCTGGCAGTGCACTTTGTGCCCACAGCAATCTGACGAGGCCGTTTCCTTCTCTGCGCTGCAAATGGGTTCCTATCCTCCTACGGTTCCTGAACGTCACTGAACCCGGGCAGGGATGCTCAGACACCTTCCAGTTCTGATGTCTACCTCCATGGAGCCTACGGCCTCCAAGCAGAACCTAAAAATAAACCCTCTCAGTTAATTTCCTAACATTTTCCCATTATTTTGGGTTGTGGGTCTTTGTTGTTGTTTTGTTTTTTTGTTTTGTTTTTCCTTTTTTAAGATTTTATTTATTTGACAGACAGAGAGCACAAGTAGGCAGAGAGGCAGGCAGAGAGAGAGGAAGGGAAGCAGGGTCCCTGCTAAGGGAGCCCGATGTGGGGCTCGATCCCAGCACCCCGGGATCATGACCTGAGCCGAAGGCAGAGGCTTTAACCCACTGAGCCACCCGGCGCCCCAATGTTTTGCTTGTTTTTGAAAGAGAGAGTATGTGCACAAAGTGGGGGGTGGGAGAGGGAGAGAGAGAGAGAGAATTTAAAGAGACTCCCAGCTGAGCATGAAGCCCGAGGCAGGGCTCAATCTCACGACCCTGAGATCATGACCTGAGCCGGAAATCAAGAGTTGGACGTTTAACCCCTTAAGCCACCCAAGCGCCCATTGGGTTGTGTTGAAAACATAAACATATCCATGAATTCTTAATGTGCTTTTCTCCCAAATTCTTAAGTCCCCGATGTCCAGACAAAAGACTAAGGTTTTAATTCACTCCAGATCTCATTCCTCACAATACTTTGGAGCCCTATTCATTTGAAGCTACGAAGTATTCAACTTTATGTGCCAATTTAAAAACCAAACCCTTGGTTTATCAGCAAGCTACAGTGACCAAGTACCTAGCATTCCCCCCACCCTTTTTTCAGCTGTTGGATGTTTGACAGTGAAGAATTCAGTTTGAAGCTACTGAACTTCTTAGTTCAAAGGATTCCCATTTACCTAGAATCTGGGGAAAATAAAAATGTTTACTGCAGCCTCTAGCACCTGAAATGAGTTTAGACCCTTCTGGATATTCTGAAGATGAAAGTATTTCAAGACCTCTCGTGGGCTCTCTGTCCTGTTCTGTCAATCTGCGTGTCTGCTTCTGTGCCAGAGCCACACTGCTTTGATGACTTCCCCTTTGCAGTACGCTCTTCTTCAAGATTGCTCTCACTGTTCCGGCAGCGTCTCTTCAAGTTCTGTATAGATGTTAGGACTATTTGTTCTAGTTTTGTGAAAAGTGCTATTTGTCCAAGAAGACATAAAGATGGCCAACAGACACGTGAAAAGATGCTCCAGGGACGCTTGGGTGGTGCAGTCCGTTAAGCATGTGACTCTCGGTTTCGGCTCACGTCATGGTTTCTCAGGTCCTGAGATCAAGCCCCAAGTCTGGTTCTGCATTCAGCGCAGAGTCGGATTAAGACTTTCCCTCCCTGTTTGCCCCTCCCCTGCAAACTCTCTCTCTCTCTAATAAACAAATGAATATTAAAAAAAAAAAGATGTTCGACATCACCAACCACCAGGGAAATGCACCAAAGCCACAATGAAGACACTACCGCACACCGGTCAGATTGGCTCGTATCCAAAAGACAAGAAATAGTAAGTGTTGGCGAGGATGGAGAGAAAGGGGAAGCCTTGTGCACTGTGGGTGGGAATGCAAGTGGGTGCAGCCACTGCAGAAAACAGTATGGAGTTTCCTCAGAAAGTTAAAAGAACAACCCTATGATCCAGCAGTTCCATTTCTGGGTATTTAGCCAGAGAAAATGAAAATACTAACTCAGAAAGACATACGCATCTCCATGTTCACGGCAGCATTATTAACAGCCAAGACATGGAAGGAGGCTTACCCTTCACACTACTGAGACTCTAAGAATCTCAAGATTAGAGGCACCTGGGTGACTCTGGGTTAAGTGGTTGCCTTCAGCTCAGGTCATGATCTCACAGTCCTGGGATCAAGCCCCGCATCAGGCTCTCTGCTCAGCGGGGAGCCTGCTTCACCCTCTCCCACTGTCCCTCCCCCTGCTTGTGTTAAGTAAATAAAAATATTTAAAAAGACCTATCCTGTATGACAACAGAAAACAGACAGTAAAACTGTCTTAGTACAACTAATTTACAGAATTTTAGAGATTCCAGTATATCACCGTTGTGTGAAGCACTCGAAAAGGGTTGTTCTCAAAATATGTTGCACTGAGGTGTGAAATCTTTCCTTACCACTCAATTCACAAATTCGCTTGCACTTAAAAAAAAAGAAAGAAAGAAAGATCATCTGGGGCACCTGGGTGGCTCAGTGGGTTAAGCTGCTGCCTTCGGCTCAGGTCATGATCTCAGTGTCCTGGGATCGAGTCCCGCATCAGGCTCTCTGCTCAGCAAGGAGCCTACTTCCTCCTCTCTCTCTCTCTGCCTGCCTCTCTGCCTACTTGTGACCTCTGTCAAATAAATAAAATCTTAAAAAAAAAATCATCTGCTTAAAGATTCAAAGTCATACTCCAAAGACCTGGGTGTATTTGACCTCCTTTGCTGCAGTTGCCCTGGTCTTATAGATGACCAGCCGGGTCCTGCTTGCGGGCTGTCCCCCACGAGCCCGGCGGCCATCGAGGGGAGCATCGGAGCCCCACCGTGTCCCCGCGGGCAGTTGGCTCGGCGGGGCTCCCGGCGCTGCGGAGGAGCAACTCAGGAAGATGGAAGACGCTCTTAGCATTTTAATCACAGTTTTGTCGACCTTCGAGACCGGGAAGGGGGAGGGAGGAAGAACGGACTTCCTGCTGGCGTTCAAGTTTGAGAAGAGTCAACCAGAGGACTGTGCAGCCCCGCCGCTCTGGGCGGCGCTCCTCACCGCTCGGGGAGGCCGGTACCCGCGCCCCCCTGCCCGCACCCCCCAAGGACACTTGCGAGCTTTGCGCGAACGTCTCACTTCCCTCCTCCATCTGCACTTGTAGATTTTCAGCCGCCCTTCTTCCAAGCGTTTCTGGGCGTCGTCGCCTCCGGAGGTACCCCTCACCCCCCAGCCACCCGTCCCCGCCCACACACTTGTGCCAGGTGAGGCACCCTGGGGGGACGACCACAAGCTGCTTCACAGATGCTCCGAGTCAGTGCCGGGCCCTGGTGCCTGGGCTCAGATTTCCGGGCATTCAGCCGGGCCGTTATCACAGGCGAATGACTTTCCAGCCCATTGTGACAGCCTTCCTCCTGGACCCACTCCAGGACAAATGGGTCGCGGACGGGCGTTAGTCTTCTTTTCGGGGGCCACGGGTCCTCCGTGGGGGCTTCTCCCAACACCCCTCCCCGGCCCCGGCCTCTCGGGAGGAGGTTACTGCCCAAGATCATCTGTCACCCCTGACGACCAGGCTTTCTTAACCTTCCTGTTTTCACCTCAAATCAGTGATATGCAGGGCTAAGGAAAACGGAAATGACTGACAATGTTTACGAAAATAGGGCCATTAAGTTGTTGGGGGTGTTTGTTTTTTTTTTAAGGGAGTTGCTTGGGGATAACGTGAAAATACTTGAAAACGCAGAAATGTCAAAGTGCAAGCATCCCCTCACTGTGACTCTCAGGCAAAGTGTAATAGGAAACATTTAGTTTGCTCAGGCAACCGCACCCCCCAAATTGCCTAGAAATGTACTTAAAGAGCCTAAATGGTATAAAGTATTTCCAGACTTCCAGTGTGAAAAATAAAGTGGCAGGGAGAGGGGGCTGTTGGCAGTACATTTGCACTAAGTCATACTTTAAACATCCTAAACAACTCTCACTTCAGGTGAAAACGGAGTCAAACAAAACAAAACAAAAACCCAGACAGACAGACAGACAAAACTTTCTTGCCTGGGGAGCAAAGGGAGAAACTAAGGGAGAAGCCACCTTGCTGGGAGCCCAGGTGGAGATGAGCTGCCCCCCAGCCCCTTGCTGCTCAGTGAGTGGAAGACTCCCTTCTCTGCTCCAGAATTCCAAGGAAAACCTCAAGCCATGTGAGGCATTCACTGGTCAAGCCCCAGAGTCAGCCAGGGCAGAACTCAATGGCCATTACATTTCCTCACCAGTGACAGGATAAAATAATAACATGCTTCTAGTTTGATCATGCTCCCCCACCACACACACCCAAGAGAAAAACGTCCCAAGTTTCTGAGCTCACTGGAGAACAAAATGAATGTGCTCCAAACCAGTATTTATGAAACCTGGAAACAGCTGAGTCTGCTTAGTCGGCTTTTGTTTTTTTTCCTTCATTGAGCTGCTCAGAGGTATAATTTTAATTGGCATACATAATTGCTTTTGTGAGTAAAGTCGTTCCCAACTCAAATAAAGGAACTGAGTCAGTAGCTTAGAATAAGCATTTGATCGCCCACCTGCTCGTGTTTGTCATCTACCAAGTGGGGGGCAGCCGGGGTTAGTGGGGGCTCAAAGGCTGGGAAGTGACGGGAGCTGGTGTCCGTCATTCAGGCAGCCCTCTGGCCCCCACAGGGGCTATTGGTTAATGGAGTGGATGAAGGTGGGGGTGGGGGTGTCACTGGGGTGGGCCTCCGCATTCAGCTGGGAAGTCTGCTCCAGATTCCCTCTCTCTCTCTCTGCCTGAGCCCCCGCCCCCAAGCCCTTGGTTCATTTGCTCATTCTCTCTCTCCAAATAAATAAATAGATCTTTAAAAGCAAAGGGCTTGGGGTACCTGAGTGGCTCACTGGGTTAAGCCTCTGCCTTCTGCTCAGGTCATGATCTCAGGGTCCTGGGATCAAGCCCCGCATGGGGCTCTCTGCTCAGCGGGGAGCCTGCTTCCCTTCCTTTCTCTCTCTCTGCCTGCCTCTCTGCCTACTTGTGATCTCTCTCTGTCAAATAAATAAAATCTTTAAAAAAGTTTTAAAAAAATAAAAGCAAAGGGCTTAACAGCAGAGAGCAAGTTCATGTTGGCACAGGATGTGGGAACAGGTAAACCAGCCCTCCCCCGGGCCCGCAGGACTGCTAGCGACTGCCAGAGACTGCCGTATTTAGGAGCAGGGCTCAAATTTTTCCTGAGCTCAGAACTATTTCATTTTCCCTTTGTTGAGAAATAAAAAAATAAAATGAATTTAAAAGGCACTCAGTAATGCTGGGAATTCTGTTGTTCTCTGGCAGGGTGTGTTCGTGTGGGTTTATTTTCAGCCAACCATGTCCTCTTTGCAAAACAGTCCCCTTTGCCATTCCTTGCTGGGGAAAGCTGGGGGAGGGGGCAGAGCGCACAGGAGGGCAAGAACTGTTTGCAGAACCTGAAAAATGCATTATTTTCCTTTATTACCTCCGTCTTGGTGATACCTTTTTCTAGAGCAAGAAACAGCTTCTGCTTTATTGCTCCTACAGCCCGTATATTCAACAGATGCCAGCTGTAGGCTGTGTAAAAGGAAGTCCTATTTTTGTTTGATTTTCTTTTTAATTTAAATTCAATTAGCCAACTGATAGTACATCATTAGTTTTCGGGTGTAGTGTTCACTAAATTATCAGTTGTGAATCACACCCGCTGCTCACCCCAACCTGTGTGCTCCTTCATGCCCATCCCCCTGTTACCCCGTCCCCCCTCCCCCTCCCCTCCAGCAGCCCTCTCTTTCCTAGAGTTTAGAGTCCTGGAGGTCCTATTTTTAAAAAATTATCTCAGTTTTAGTCTTTTTGGCTTACTGTTCCCGTAATTTCTCTGAAGCACTGACGAGTCCTTTCTTGTAAAGCCTGGCCTCAGTCATGCGGCTGGGGAGTGACCCCAAAAGCTCTGGGGTCTTTTTCTCTACTGCTCCCCTGATCTCTATGCTCTAGAAGAACTGCTTCAGTTAGCCCCCCAAGTTCATGCTGGGGGCTGCTCCTATCGTCCCTCAGTTGGTCATCTTTACAAAAGAACTCACCGTCTCAAGCCGCTACCAGCTCCCCATACCTCCCAAGTGACTGTCGGGTTCTATTTTCGACTTTCGGTTCAGGCTGGTTTCTCTGCTTCCCGCCTGCTGTTACCATGACCCAAGGACACCCATCACACAATGTTCATCTCTCCAAGCTGGCCCTTGAGACACTGGCATGTCAGACCAGATTTGAGGCCTCTTGCTGGCAGGGCCCAGGGACTGCCCTGTGCCTTCTGGGGCTCCTTTTAACACCTGCTTTAAGGGCTTAACAGAAAGCACTTCCATTCCACACACAAACTGCCCCCCTCAACCCCGTCTGCCTCAGTGGCTGTTTCCAGAACGTCGTTCTGTGGCAAAGCTCCTTGCCTCTCACGTTGATTTCAGGGGAGGGGAGTCTGTTCCCTCCGAACACCGTCACTCATTCTTGAAGGCGAACATGGTGGTTGTGCTTATCGCCTCTCAACCCCTGAGAAATAGCCACTGTCAGCCCCGATGCTCTCCGATGGGTCTTTACTGTGAACGAGGCCAGCTGCAGAGGTCACACTGGGTTGCTGGCAAGGTGCCCGCAGGCTGGGGAGGCAGGCGAGGAGCAAAGCTGAAGGGTTCCAGTTCTCACGGAGACATCACTGAGCTCTGCGACTTTTCTCCAATTGAAACTGCTTCCTGTTCAGCTCCCAAATGGTTCTCCACTTCCCCGTGTTCTTGAACTTGGGCCAGGGCTAGTTCTTAGTCCTTACTGTTCTTATTCTATACCGCACCTAGGCAGAAATGCTTCTTTGAACAGAAAATTCCTTCAGCTCCACTAAGAGGCTGAGGAGCCAGGAGACCTCACAGAGAGCTTCATTTCTAAGTCACCTTGTTCAGCTGGAACAGTGGGGCCAGAAAAATGAGACCAGCTTGGCTTTTTTACTTTCTATTCTTCTCTGGGCTGTTCACATGGAGGGCAGCCTGAGAAAAAGCAGACTGAGGAATTTTAAGCCAGCTGCTTATAAATGTTTTTTAAAAGCATTGCTCGGACTATTTATATTACATTTGTATTCATGGGAAGAGAATCTCTGCTCAGACTAAAAAAACCTCTTTGAAAACCCTCTGAATCCTGTCTGGACAACTGCAAATGGGCACTTCTCCTCTCCCCTCCCAACCCAGACTACAAACAGGGCTCTCAGGAGCACAGAGAAAACATAGCAAGGGTTAAATCTTATGTAGAAATCAGCCAAATCCGGGGTGTCTGGGCAGCTCAGTCGGTTAAGCGGCTGCCTTCGGCTCAGGTCATGACCCCAGGGTCCTGGGATCAAGTCCCTCAGCATCCAGTTCCCTGCTGGGCTGGGGGGAGCCGGCTTCTCCCTCTCCCACTCTGTCAAGTATTGTGCATAGTTTTTTTTAAAAAAAGTGATCAGGTTTTTTTTTAAGATTTTTTGTTTATCTCACAGAGATCACAGTAGGCAGAAAGGTGCGGGGGTTGGGGGGAGAAGCAGGCTCCCCACTGAGCAGAAAGCCCGATGGGGGGCTCAATCCCAGGACCCTGAGATCAGGACCTGAGCCCAAGGCAGAGGCTTAACCCACTGTGCCACCCAGGCACCCCAAAAGGTGATCAGTTTTATTTCAAAGCATTTCCGGTCCTTCCATAGGATCCCAGGAATGCTGCCTGCCAAATATATGGGGGCTGCAGGAGGGCTAAGAAGGAGATTTCGTCTGGGCATCCTGGTCACTACAACCCAAGGTGCAGGCACTCCTTCACCATCTGAGATGCACTGTGGGGTCAGAGAGAGCCAGGGTTCAGGCAGGAAGCATTTTTCCACCCACCACACTAGCCAGAATGAAAATATTCGGCAAAATCCATGTTGGTGAAAATCTGGGACACAGACACTCCCAGAAACAGCTGGTGGGAGTGAACACTGGTGCAAGTTGGAAGAACTTTACCTCTCCAAATGCAAACCGTGTACACCCGTTGCTACATAAGGTCACCCTACTGAAGATGTTTTTCTTAGAGATATACTTACATGTGTGCAAACGACACTACAGAAAATGTAGCAATGAACTGTTGGGACTAGGAACTGGCTGAATATGTTATAATACACTCCTATGGTGTTTAACTAGGCTTTGTTATTTTATTTCCATAACCTCTATTTTAAAAAAAAAACCTAAGTACATTTTATTTTATTTATATTTTTGGGGGGGCAGGGAATGACAGAAGGAAGAGGGGAGAATCTCGGGCAGAGTCCTCGCTGAGCACGGAGCCCAATGTTGGGCTTGATCTCATGACCCAGAGATCATGACCTGAGCCAAAATCAAGAGTCGGACGCTTAACTGACTGAGCCACCCAGGCACCTCTATTTCTGTAACCTTTAGATCATACCTCACAAATAAGATTTTGTCACAGCTGGATTTAGTGGAAGCAGAGCAATCAAGTCCACGATTTTCTGCAACACTGGTACAAAAAAGGCCAGGGAACGATGCCTTAGAAAAGATGATTCATAAAAGACCATCAGAAAAGCCCCTAAGCAAAAGCTAAATAATTCATCATTATGTTTAATATGAATAGGTACAGATTTATTACAGTGAGCTGGCATTAAGCTCCTTGCTCAAGCCCATACATCTTTCCAAAAACATTACGGATCCTCTAAAGGATAAATGCATGAACTCAGCAGCACTTTAGACGCTGCTAGCTGCTGGAACATTCCATAGAAAAATGGAAAACAATTTTGTGAGAAGACGATGGCAACAAACAGCAGCCAGTATTCTCAGGCTTTCAAATTACCAAAGAGCATATACAATTTTAGTCTAGAAAAAGTCCGCATTTTTTTTTGAAAATTCAAGTTTTAGAATGAAAAGCAACCTCCCCTCCCCTCCCCTCCTTAACAGGCACAGAAATACTGGAAAAAGTTCCTAAAAATCCAGCTACATAGTTTACAGAAAGAAAAACATGGCCTTATTAGTTATTAAATGCAGTCCACCCACAGGCTCTTCAAACACGGGTGCTGCTCGGGCCTTCGGCTGGTGGCCAGGAGCTGGGAGGGTGGGCGGAAAGCAGCAAACAAGTTCCCCCGATGTGTTTTCTCCAGCGCCTGATGGACTTCAGGTACCTGTCCAAAATAGAGATTTAGGAACGCCTGGGTGGCTCAGTCGGCTAAGCATCTGCCTTCGGCTCAGGTCATGATCCCAGGGTCCTGGGATTGAGCCCTGCATTGGTCGGGGTGGGGAGCCTGCTTCTCCCACTCCTTTGGCTGCTCCCCCTGCTTGTGCACACGGCTCTCTCGCTCTCTCTCTCTCTCTGAGGCAAATAAATAAATATTTTTAAAAACCAAATAGTGATTGAGAATCTGGAATTTGTGAATTCTTTTCACTGTCTTCTTCAAAGTCACGTTTTGTAAAATCTTACCATTGCTGTCCGGTTTCTGAACTTGAGCAGAAACCCGTTTCGGTCAAGCACCACTAACTGCCCACAAATGATGGGAATGGACGTTGGTGCGGCCACTTAATGGGAGATGGTGTGGTGGTTCCTCAAAAAAAATGAAAAATAGAGCTGCCCTGTGATCTGGGAATTCCACTGCTGGGTATTTATGCAAAGGAAAGATAAACACTAACTAACCCAGAAAGATATCTGCTCCCCCATGTTCACTGCAGCGTCATTCACAGGAGCCCAGCCCGAGCAGCCACCTAAGCACCCATCAACGTGTGAATGCACAAAGACAACGTGTCTTGTCTCTATACAGTGGCATATCAGGCAGCCATAAACCAGAAGGAAACTTGTCACTTGTGAGAGTCTGGATGGACCTTGAGGATAATACGTTTACGAAATAAGTCAGAGAAAGACAAATACCGTAGGATCTTCCTTATATGTGGAATCTGAAAACAAACTCATAGAGAGAACAGGCTGGTAGTTGCCGGAGCCAGACGGCAGGCGATGGGCGAAAGGGGTGAAGGGAATTGAAAGGCACACACTTCCGGGTCGAAACTGAATGATTCGTGGAGATGTCATATACAGCACAGCGATTGTAGTTAATAACACCAGAAGGCATATTTCAAGGTTGGTAAGAGAACAGATCTTTTTTAAAAGTTCTCATCCCAAGGAAAATCATGGTTAACTAGGCTGTGATCCTTTCACAATATACACAAATACAGAATTACCACAGCGTACACCTGAAACTAATATGACGTTCTAAGTCAGTTCTATCTCAATGGAAAGCATTTAAGGAACTAAAATTGAAAAGACTTAACTACCCCCCAAAGGGCAAAATACGTTTGAACTTGCAGAAAACGTTTTCTAGACAAATACCACAAGAAATGTATTTCTTCTAGGAAATACATGTGGTTGCTTCTAGAAAGTAAGACTCGTGGGTGGTATTTTATATCCTTCTGTGATAGCACTGTTGAACTCTTTTTCACCATGTGCTTATAGGATTTTGAAAAAAACTTGGGGGTGTTAGTCTCAACATAGCACCTGATTTCAATCCGCTGTGTTATCCTTGTCAATTATCCAACCTCTCTGGGCTTGTTTCGCTGTCCACAGATGGGGATGCCACGCACCTCGTAAAGTGCCCCCGAGGACTAACAACACACATGAAGCGAGTAACACCGTGCCCAAGAAAGGCGTGAAATAAACGTCACCTCCCCTTAGCTCTGAGGAACCCTGGAGATCCTCTTAACCTCCATTCTTACTGGCAAGAACACTAAAGCCAAAAAGGTTTAGGGGCTCACCCCAGGTCAATCAGAAGTAACCAGGAGAGCCAGGCCTTCAAACCTGTGTTCCCATACCCTAACATAAAAGCTGATTTCATACACACTAAGGAATGACTCTGGAACTACCCCGTGGCTACACCTCACTTTGGTAGGACCAGCCTCCTCTCCTGCCTCCTGCACCAGACTCGAGGAGTCTGGATTTTTCCCCAAACACCAAATCCACCAGTAACTGAGGGGGTCCTGCCTGGGAAGGCAGCCCCATACGGGAGCTCTAATTATGTCTCAATCAAAGGCAGCACTAACCCCGCAAGGAGAAAATAAGGATTTGGATGTGGGTGTGTTTTAAGAAAGACTGTTCCATCTTACTGTGCAGGTCAGCTACCCAGATATCCATCTATGTGTACCCCGCCCATCCATACACCCCATCCTAACTTCCAGCCCTCTGACTTGAATACAGCTCCTGCCTTGACTTAGATCAGGAGTGAGTTTGTTTTTTTAAAGATTTGTTTGAGAGAGGGAGAGCACACGTGTGCAAGAGCGCAAGAGCAGGAGAAGGGGCAGAGGGAGAGGGAGAAGCAGACTCCTCACTGAGCAGGGAGCCAGATGCGCAACTCAATTCCAGGACCCTGAGATTATGAGCTGAAGGTAGTTGCTTAACTGACTGAGCCGCCCAGGCACCCCTGACTTTGAGTTTAAATGGATTTTGTTGAATGACAAATTCTATGTGGGGACAATATTTGATGAATGCCTGTTCTGTGTTTAGGCAAGAGGTTCTCCTTTGAGTGATATTTATGCCTAAGCCCTTTGGGGCATAGTATACTGATGAAGATGAAATGACACTGAAAATGCTTTGGTGGGGATAGGGTGGTAGCTGGTCCTGTCTTTTTCTGTTTGGATGGTTTCCTTAGAAAGCAAGCTTTCTGACCATTGCATTACTAGTCTACTAACCTCCTTTCCTGAATGTGTTCAAAGTGTCCATCTATCTTGTCTAGAACAAAGACCAAGGAGTCTTAAATGCCTACCGGAATGAAATCTTGGGGCCTCCCCAGGGCAGAGGTCAAAGGGAGACATGCTGAAAAGGACAGGACAGTGCATCTGTCTGTTTGGAACAGTAGCGGATAGTGGGCACAATGATGGATTACTAGTAAGAAGCTAGAACAACAAAGCATTTGAAGGCATGTGAGAGGGTGATAAATGGAGCCGTGAATAACTGAAGACAGTTTTTCTCTTTTCATATTTCCACCCTCCAGCTGCCTGGAGCCTCACAGCTCCAAGTTCCTTTACATAAATTGCTATGGTAGACACTCCGCTGCTCATCCGCAGCCCCCCAGTCCCCTATCTGGATATTGTTCCAGGGGAAACAGCCCGGCCCGGGGCCATGGGCCAGGACCCAGGGTCCAGTCCACGGTTCTTGACTTTAGCTGTCTGGGCACAATCAGCACAGGAGCTTTTAGACCACCCCAATGCCCGGGCAGGTGAACAAGTGCTAGCCAGTGCGAAATCGTAAGAGGACCTCAGCTGGGATGCGGGGTGGGGGTTTGGGAAGGTTTTATCACCAGATTGAAGGAAAGACACAGGAGGGAAGACTCCTCCACCCCTTCCTCACTCACTAACCAGCTTCCTTCCTCCCTTCATGTTAACAACCCTGCATAGTTGTGTGTGGAAGTGACGCTTGCTGCCGAGGCCACCATCCGGGGACAGCCAGAGAAGACGCTGGTCAGTGAAAGGCAAGAAGGTGGAAAAGAGAGGAAAGGGCCCGAGTCCTTGGTTTCGGGTGCGGCGGTCCCCACCCAGCCCTGAGAAATGGTGTCCTGCCTCCCTGCCATACCCTGGCCATCTGGTAAGGCCCGTCCAGAAGTTGCTCAGGTTAATTCACCGGTAGCCCCCTTCACTGCCGGGCTAGGGGCTGTCACCACCTAGACCCCCAGGCCTGACCTTTACTGCCTCCTGCTTGTACTCACTGACCCTTTGTCCCATGTTTTTCCTTAAGCTCTTCTTCCCAGCTTCTCTTAAGGCAAATGGAAACCAAAAAAACGCCCCCGAACTAAAGCGACCACCCGGACGTGACCTCCAGCCAGCCCAGACTGCTTTGAGCATAACCCCCGAGCCCCACTCACCGATGTGGCGATAGACCATGGAGTGACCTCTAGAATGACCGACAGCTACCTTTACTTCATTGTGACCCTAAAATCTCCATCCAAGGAGGACCGCAAGCCTCCTTTACAGAGCAGACGACGTATCGGCAGGTTGCCTTAAATAGCATGCGTGGCCTTATGCCCGCCTCTCCAGATGATCCCAATGTTCATCCTAACCCCAAATAAAAGGAACCCATTCACCGCTCACCCTTGCTCGGTGAGTCACGGCTTTGCAGGTTATTTCCCGTGATCTTATTTGATGCAAAGTTTCCTTTGTGCAACAACTCCACCTGGTGTATCTGTGATTCACCAAGGGTCCAGCTCCCGGTTGGCTCAGTCACACGCGTGTGGATGATGCCCCGCGGGAGGCCAGCCGGGGGAGGGCGGCTGTAGAGTCACTGGCTTTCCTGTGCAGGTGCTGTCGGCAGCTCAGGGGTATTTTATAGGAGTCGTTCAGCAGCTTGAACTTATTCATAATAAAGCTAAGTGTGGGGCGTCTGGGTGGCTTAGTCCTTAAACGGCTGCTTTTGTCTCAGGTGGTGATCCCAAGGTCCTGGGATGGAGCTCCACGTCGGGCTCCCTGCTCCTCGGAAAGCCTGTTTCTTCCTCTCCCACTCACCCTGCTTGTGCTCTCTCTCTCTAGCTGTCTCTCTATCAAATAAATAAATAAAATCTTAAAAAAAAAAAAAAGCTAAGTGTGTTTCCCACCCCAGCCTAGACTCTTAGCCTGGCCCAGGTGCCAAAGGTGCTGCCAGGGGACTCTAAGGGGGCCAGGTAAGGAGTGATGCTGAGCTTGGGGCTCTAACTCCCATGCGGTTTCCCCTCATGCTCACCAGGCCAGGTGTGACTTTGGGCCGGTGACCTGACTTAGAGCTCTGAGTCCCAGACTCCTCATCTGTAAAACTGACAAATCAGTTAAAATAATGACACCTGTACAAAGCCTAGCTTGATGCACGGCATGGGGGTGGGGGGTCGGGGAGGGAGTCCATCCCCTTTCCCAGAGGAGAGTGGGGCAGATTTTCTGGCAACTTCTTGGTGGATCAGGAAGGTTATCTTTCTAGGAACCAGGAATACACACATTATAACGAATCCACTGGTTGGTGGCAATGTGGTAAGAGCCCAATAATTCCAGCAGAAGTGTGGGAAGAAGGGCTCAGTCACCAAAGTATGGAGAAGCCTAGAGCCTGCTCCCAGATGTCCCTGCAGCCCTACAAAGGAAGCCTCCCTGGCCTTCGGGACGGGAAGGCAGCACCAAGGTCCCCCACCCAGATTCTAACTTCCTGGAGGAAGGACGCAGATTGTACCCTCTAGCCTCCTCTCTATTCTATTCTCTTGCCTACCTCGCCCCCGTCTGAGCTCAGTCGAGGCTAGTAAAAAATGAAAACAATGATCAGCCGTCAGTTCTTAAAGCCATAAAATGCTGCAGAATTAGTTCTGGAGAGGCTTTCCCTAGGCCTGGGAGGGAAGGGGAGGGGCCATTATGTTACTTACATCTGCAAAAACAGGATTAGCAGATGAAAGGATGTTTTTGTTAAGATGTGACAAGTCACCCTGTGCCTTACCTTCCTTTGCTCTGGAAATCAGGAAAGAACACAGACTTCCTAGCAATTACAGAAACTGACGGAGAAAACCCCTTGATTACTGGGAGAAAAGTCAGTTTCCGTAAGCACAGGCAACCCTGGGCTATGAAACAACCACCAAATCCATCCTCATTAACATCTTCAACTTCCTCCTCAGAGCTTCATCCCAGGGGAATACTGAATTACACTATAAAATAATGAATGGAAACTTAAGTCACTTCCACCCACTCGGCCGGGCTTTTTTTCCTCCTCCTCCGGACTGCACAGGGCAGAGGCCTGCCCCCTTCCAAGTCACACAGAGTTTGGGGAAACGCGCTCCCATCCCGCTAACTAGACTCCTAAGGTCAGCATGGTGCAGAACAAAACTCTTTCCTCAGCCCAACAATGTACAGGCCAGACACGGACCCAGACACTGAACACATGCCAAGGTCATTTACGCCTCATCTTAGCATCTTTAGAGAAAGAACACAAAAAACTGGGACCCAGGGGGCTGTGTGTTTCTACAGCCAAAGCTGCTACTGGCACTCTAAGATTCCCTCTCTCAGAGGGACAGGGCTGGGTGCAGAAAGCCCAGCCCTCAGGTCTTGTCGGCACTAGAGGAAGCTGACTAGGCAGCTTTGGTGACCTGATGTGAATGGGGTATGGTCAAATATCCTGCCAACGCCAGCCATGGAGGGGGTGGGCAGGGAGATGCTCCACCAGCCAGGGGAAAGCAAAGTCCATTCTAGGCAGCTATCCCACAGCATGAGACACACACGTGTGCAAAAACTGTTGCAAGTAAGGCCTTGTCTATACCTAACACTTGCCAACTTAGAAGGCAAGGCCCGGAGCTGCGCTTTACGGATACAAAGGTAGAGAGTAAGTATGAAAGAGATTTGGGGTAGGGAGGATCAGAGTCGATAACTTTGCACCAAATCCCACTTTGGGTTTACTCCGTGCCTGCAAACACTGCTGCAATGTTTCCCCGAAGGAACATATTGGTGTCAAGATAAAATCAATCAACCTCAAATGGTCCCCGAAATCAGATACTTTTCATGTCAATTTCCAGTCTCAAGTTCCATTATGACGGTTGCAAACCTTCTTTACTCTCCCCAGGCCTCTTCCCTCCTCCAGCCCTCTTCTCTCGCCCTCTCCTCGCCCCAACCTCAACAGGTGACCGACCTTAACTCCTACTTCATAGCGGGGGCTGAGAGTGCGGAGACCTGGGTTCTGCCTCAGCCAAACTTAACCCCTCTCGTCTCAGGGCCCTCCTCTGAGGGGGCAGGTGGCTAAGCTGAAGACCCCGAAGAGTCTCCTCCAAATTCTACCAGCCGTGCTTTCCCACCAGCTCAGATTTATTCAGGGACTACAGCATCCACTCCCCCCCACCCCGCCCCACCACCGCCCCTTTCCCCTGCAGGCTGGTCTGAGCTCCCCCAAAGACCTTTCCCTGCCCCCAACCCGCCCAGGGCCACCTTACCCGGATCCGTCCCGCGGGCGCGTGTGAGGGAGCAGCCTACGTGGCGCCATCGGCCTCAGTGTCAGGCGGGCTCTCCTCGTCCACGGGTTGCTCCAGGTCGCCCTCCTCTCCACTGCGAGGGTAGGCCAGCAGGCGCATGGCTGGAGCGCAGGCCGCCTCCACCTGGCGAACCTGCTCTCTGCTCAGGCGCTCGCGCCAGGCGTGCACGGCCTCGCGGGCGTCCCTCGCCGACAGGTGGAAAGGTCGGTCGGCGCCGTAGGCCGCGCCCCGCGTCATGTTGAGCGCAAAGGCGTCGAGGGCGGCGAGCGCGCGCAGCCCGGAGAAGCGCAGCAGGCGGCGCAGCTGGGTGCGCGGCTGCCGCACCAGGTCCTCGTAGCGCAGCCTCAGGTAGCGGCGCCGCAGCCAGGCGGGCGCGCCGCGCGCGAACAGCAGGTCGCGCAGCCAGGCTTCGCAGATCACCTCGAGCGCGCCGGTCAGGAAGAAGTCCGCGCGCGGCGCGGCAGGCAGGGCACGGGACTGGCCCCCGGGCCGAGCGCCCACGCCGTGCGCCAGTAGCACGCGGTGGAAGCGGTCACCCCGCTGGCGGGTGCGCAGCACCTGGATGCTCTCGCGCAGCAGCCCCTGCCTGGACTTGAGGCGCGAGTTGTGCACGGCCCGCGGGTCGCGGAAAAGTTGCACCACCTTCAGATTGAGGCCGGGGTCACGCAGCAGAGGCACCAGCACGCCCAGGTCGAGGAGGCGCACGTCCTTGATGACTACCACCGGGTACTTGCGGCACTCGGCCTCCAAGGCGCGCAGAGCCACGGGCGGGCAGCTGCGCTCGCAGGCGGCATCCTCGACGAGGCCGACCTCAGCGCGGGCACGGGGGGCGCCGGGGCACAGCGGCGGCGAACAGATGACCTTGTTGGTCCGCCAGCGAAAAAGGGCGGCCGTGGTGAGATTGGCCGCGCCCGGGGCGCGCGCGGCCGGGTCCCCCGGTGGCGCGTACAGCCGCAGGACCGAGAAGTCGCAGCGGAAGAGCGAGCGCAGCATGTCGCGCAGCGCGCCCTGCAGGCTTTCGGCGTCGCCCGGATACAGCGCCTGCCACAGATGCCACATGGGCTCATACAAGTAGAAAACGTCCGGGTGCTGGTTAAAGAGCTCGCCCAGGAACGACGAGCCTGTGCGCCAGGTGGCATGCACGTAGATGTGCTGCTTCTCGCGCGACACCGCCTCCCCGACGGCGCCGCTGAAGTTGCCCGGAACCCCGGGGGACAGGCCCGCGTTGCCGCCCTCCTCAGCCGGCCGCGCCTCCCCGCCCTGCTCGCGCTCGCCCGCCGCCGCCGCCTCCAGGCTCCAGACTCCCAGGCTGCGCTGCACGCCTGGGCAGTGCCCAGCGCCCTTGTCACCGTCGCGGCCGCCGTCCAGCACGGAGGGGATGAGCAGCAGCACCAGCGTGTACAGCACCAACAGCAGCGCGAACTTGCAGTACTCCCGGCGCCGCCGCCGCCGGCCCTTCATCGTTCACCGAGCCCCCCACCCTCCGAGCGGGTGGGGCGCCCGTCCTCTCCCCTTCCTCGGAAATCCCGTCCCTTGTCCGCTCCTCCGGCCTCTTCAGGCCCCTCTGCGCCGGCGGGGGGTTGGGGGGGGGGCGCGGACCGGAGCGACCAACCGACCCGGGCCGCGCATCCAGAAGGGGGAACTTAGGAGGCGGTGGTGCCGGTGGCGGCGCCCCTGCCCTCTCTCGGCTCAGCCGCTGGAAAGCCGCCTATTGGCTGGTCCGGCCGCCGCCCGCCCCGCCTTCAGCCTCGCGGCTTCTCCCCGCCTCTTCACCCGCCCGGGATCGCCCACAGCTCTGCCAGATCTGGGCGGGGTTCCCGCGGGGTGGGGACGATGGATGGGGCGCACCGAGCCAGACCCCACCTTTCCCCAATCCCTCGGTCGTGAAGTCAAGTCTTCCCGAATTGACTTCAGGCAAGGGAGGGGCTCCTGTGGACGGAATGTACCCAGGGACTGGACACGGACCCCACCCGGAGAACTCCACCGCCTCTCCGGTTTTTATGTCCCCTGCCCGGTCATCTCTGTCGTTGGCCGACTCGCCTCCATACTATTGAGAGCGGGGCTCCTGGCCTCTATCCACATCCAGCGCCCCCATCAGCCCCGGGGTGGGTGTTGCTGAGCTCTGGATGGAGAACTCCTCCGCTAAGACAAAGATAACGCAATCGCACACTTGAGCGGTGGACCGGAGGGATGGGAAGAGCTAAAGCGTTCCCGCAGGGCCATTAGTCGTTAAGACGCAGCTTTTGCGAACTTTTAAGTGTTGTGTTCTTCAGGGTCTTTGCCCGCTGAGGGCTATGCGCATTTCTAGACACCGTGAAGATCCCTTCACTCGTTTGTAAAATGCAGATAATTTTTAGCACCTCCGTACCTCTTGTCGTTGTGAGATTTGGAGGGGGGCTGTCATTTGTCACCACCGCATAACCTCGCCTGTTCTGACACGTGAGCAGAGAGACATTTATAGAACTGGAGTGGTAGGATGGTGGACTTTCTCAGGAGCTCAGTGTTTAAAGAAAAGTACCCATAAGCAGCGATCTGTCCTCGAGGATGGATGAAAAAGTGACAGGAAGTCATAGAGGCAGATTAAGCGTAAAGTTCCTGAAACCCAAAAGAGAATGAAAAAGGATAATTGTTGCTGTTTCAGCAGGATAATGAACAGCCCCTTGGAAGAAGGTGTTGTAAGGTTATCAAAAGCTAGAAAGCAAACCTACTCATCTCCACCAGGGGAAGGTGTTCAAATGGGAAAAGTGAGAACATCTCCCCAAAGATCTCTGGTCTTTTTCATCACAGAAACTACCCCATCCCTGAAAGCACTCGCTGCAGCCTCCTGCCTTCTGTCCACAATTCCCTGGCCTTTCAGCCATTTGTTCAAATCCTCTCCATTCTCCAACCTCATTGACCACTTCCTCCACTTTTTCTTAATTTTTCATATTTGGCTAAAGGACCCCAGATCATTATTTTAGTAACAGCCAATAACCTAAATTCCCTGGCTTTCTGTCTTCTTAGTAGTCGTTTGGCAACATCCCCCTGTTAAACCCTGCTTTGGGGTTTCTCCCTGCCTGCAAACACTGTTGCAGGAAGTTTCCCCTCAGGACAGATAAAGTTATCATCATCCACCTCAAATGGCCCCTGAAATCCTATACTTTTCCTGTCAATTCCTGGTCTGGGGTTCCATTATGACAATTTCTTTTTATTTTTTTCCAATTTTTTTAAAAGATTTTATTTATTTATTTGACAGAGAGAGATCACAAGTAGGCATAGAGGCAGGCAGAGAGAGAGAGAGAGAGAGAGGAGGAAGCAGGCCCCCTGCTGAGCAGAGAGCCCAATGTAGGACTCGATCCCAGGACCCTGAAATCACGACCTGAGCCGAAGGCAGCGGCTTAACCCACTGAGCCACCCAGGCGCCCTCCATTATGACAATTTCAAACCCGCTCTGCTCTCCCCAGACCTCTGACAACCCTCTCTGCACCCGCCTCCCTGTTTTCAACAGTTGACCTTACCTCCTACTTCATAGAGAAAATGAAACTGTTAGGCAATTTCTCACTTTCCACTGTCAGAGCCATATATCCACTTACCTCTGTACCCATCTTCTCCTTTGTGGCCAGGATATTATTTTCCAGTATTAAAGCTATGACTTTTTCCTTCCCCGTGTTTTTACTTTTCCCTCCTGTCCTCTTTTAAAGCAAGTAGATGGCTCTCTGTGCACCTGAAGGGAGGAGATGTGGCTGAGCAGAATGCAAAAAGTTGCTAGTGTTTCTTTCCAAAAGCCAAAACTCCAGTAGTGGAGGGTGTGGTTGGTTTTTCAAATAACCGCAAAGTTTTCCCCTCCACTCTCCCCACCCTTTGGTTTGCCTACCCACACTGACTCTGGGATGGCCTTGTGACTTGCATGGGCCAGTGGGACAGCAGTAAACATGACACAAGCAGGGGCTTGAAAAATGCTTCCACCGTGGGGATTGCCCTCCCGCTGCCCTTGGGAACCGGGAAATCATGAGTTGAAGAAGCCTGGGCTAGCCACATGGCTCCAGGAATAAGCTGTCCTAGCTGAGCACCCCCTCCGACCACACAGGCTGACAACTGGCAGGCAGGTGAGAAAGGATAGCCCGGACCAGTGTTTCTCAAACGTTAATGTATACACAAGCCACCTGGGGATCTTGTGAAAATGCAGAAAAGCATTCATTAGGCCTGGTGTGGGGCCAGAGAACCTACATTTCTAACTAGCTCCTGGGTCTGCTTTTCTGAGGACCACACTTGGAACAGAAAGATGCTACACTCTCCCACCCCAGCCCAGCTAACCCACAGGATTGTGAGCAATAATAGATGTGCACTGTAAGATACTAAGTTGGGGGGGGTTGTTACGCAGCAAAAGCTAGCTGATGCAAAGAACGTGTGAGAGTTTAGAAGAAGTGTCCTGGGGAAGCTGGGGGAAAGAGCGGCACTCCGCTGGCTCCTCCCCCAGGCTGGGGGTGGCTGAGGAGAAAGTGAAAGCTATGGGCCCCACAGCAGAGGACACCTGAGCCCTTCTTCCTGGCAATGAGTCGGGGAAAAGCAGAATTCAAGAAGTGGCTATATGGTTTATCTGACAGTTTATCTGACAGAGACACTAACCCAAACATACCTTGGCTCCAGACACAACTTGGAGGCAGCAGAAGGGCCACAGAGATGGTGTTGGTGACATCTCAGGGGCAGCTATGTGGACCAAAACCCAATGATCCCAAGACCCCAGATCTATGATACAACCCATATTGTAGAGAAACCCTAGGAATTACTAGGCAAATTGCCAGCCCAGCAGAAAGCTCACTCAGAAATAAAGCTGCTGGGGCGCCTGGGTGGCTCTGTTGTTCAGCGTCTGCCTTTGGCTCGGGTCATAATCTCAGGGTCCTGGGATTGAGCCCCCCATTGGGCTCCCTGCTCAGCAGGGAGCCTACTTCTCCCTCTCCCACTCCCCATGCTTGTAATCCCTCTCTCACTATCTCTCTCTCTCTGTCAAATAAATAAATAAAAACTTTTAAAAAGAAAAGAAAAAAAGACACAAAGCTGTTTTCTAAGAGGTCAAGGCTTCCAATTTGGGAACGAATCAATCACGGGGAGGAAAGGCACAGCACAGGGGATATAGCCAATGGTATTGTAACAGCGTTGTATGGTGACACAGGGTAGCTGCATTTGTGGGGAGCATAGCACACCATAAAGTTGTCAATCACTATATCATACACCCGAAACTAAGGTAACATTGGGGCGTCAACTGTACTTCAGTTAAAGAAAAAAAGGGTTTTTTTTGCAAAGTGGTTTTTATCACACCTAATTTAGTAAATCTGCTACCCCTTTCGTCTTTCTGGGACAACAGAGTATGCCCCCTGCCCCTGCTATCCATCACCATGACTCCTTCCTGTTAATTCAATCACACACCCTCAACCAGAGTATTCTCTCCAATGTGAGAATTAAACATAGTTAAATATCCCTCTCTATTTTTTTTTAAGACTTTTTAAAATTTATTCATTTGAGAAAGAGAGAGAGAGCACAAGGAGGAGAAGAGGCAGAGGGAGAGGGAGAAGCTGACTCTGCGCAGAGCTGGGTTCTGAGCTGAGAGCCCCATGCAGGTCTTAATCCCAGGACCAGGAGATCATGACCTGAGCCCAAGGCAGATACTTAACCGATTGAGCCACACAAACGCCCCTAAATGTCCCTCTCTCTTGGAAAAAAAAAAAAATCACAGCCTCCCTGGTACAGCCGCGACTGACACATGCAACACCGTTACCGGAATCAGAAGGTGACCTCTCCAGGCACAGGAAGTTCAAAAATGGGCTGACCACCTTGAAAAAAGGACCCCACCTTCGGGCCACATCCCCAGGCCAAAGTGTACAGCTCAGATGCGGAGCCCAGGCTGGAGCCCCGCAGGGTTCCCGCCTGGGCTCAACTCCTTCTGCCCCGCCCTTAGCCGCGCCCCTGCCCTGCAACCACGGGTCCCTCTGCCGGAACCTCACAGTCCAGCTTCTTGCTGGGGCTGTTTCCACTCTTTCTCTCCCTGCCTTCATTTCCTACTCCAAACTCAGCACGCTCCAGCCTAGACTCCGGCCCCATATTGCTACATGAACAGCCCCTTCTAAGCTTCTCAGTGACTTCCATGTTATTGAATCCAGAGGACATTTTCCTGTCTCATCTCACTTGACCTTCCAATAGAATCCAACGCTTGACAGCTCCCGCCTCCAAGTTCTCTTCTTTCAGTTTCTGGCACATCACACTGGGCCCGTTCTCCTCCCATTTTAGAGCTGCACCTTCAGAGCAAAGCGTTTGGGAGACTAAGCTCTGTAAAACCGCGATCTTAGTAGTAGGGTTATTGGACGAATTACATTCTATAAGATGTATAGATAGATAGAGCCAACAACAGTGCATGAAACGCAGTAAACTTCAAATGTGAGTTACTGTGAGTGTCGCTGTTGTGGCAAGCTCGTCCTCCTCCATTGGATGTTAAAATATTAGCATATCTTCCGGTTCAGCCCGAGGCCCTTTTGCTCCTTGCTCTTGTGGTGTCTTCAACAAGCCCAGACTGACATTTCCTGCCCAGACCACTCCTTGGAGTTCCGGACTTTCAAATCCAGTTGCCTACTTGACATTCCTTCTTGGTGGCCTCAAGGTCATTTCAGTGTTAATGCGTGAATGGGGGGCAAAATCATCTCTCCTATTACGCATTCAGAAAAGTAGGAATTGGTTTTGGCGCCTCCCTCTTCCCCCGCCCCCTTCCCTCAATCCAACCCAGGTTGGTCAGGTTCGTTTTACCTTATCATGTCCCCTTTATCCATTCATTTTTCCTCCGTCGCCAGTATTTCCACCCTAGCCCAGGTGACCGTCCTCTGTCCTGTCTCTAAAAACTGCTTAGCCTGTCTCTGTTTCCACTCTGCCCTCCTTTGACTTTATTTTAAAATTTGTGTATTGATTTTGGAGAGAGAGAGAGTGAGGTGGGGAGGGGCAGAGACACTCTCAAGAAGGCTCTGTGCTGAGCTGGGAGCTCCATGCTGAGCGGAGCTCCATCTCAGGACCCCGAGGTCAGGACTTGAACCAAAATCAAAAGCCAGGCACTTAACTCACGGAGCCACCCAGGCGTCCCTGTCCTCCTCTGATTCTGAATTAGTGGTTTATTTCAGTCATGTCCATCCTCGACTTGGAATCTGTCATGGCTTCCAACTGGTCTTAAAGACAATCATGAAGGCTTATAAATGGAGTCATTAGGGGTCTTGATTGGAAGAGCTTATGATGGTGTTGAGCACCTGGTAGATGTTCAATAGGTATCCGTTGCCTGTTTGACTGCTGAGAGAAAGCGCCTTTTTATTTTTTATTTATTTTTTTTAAAGATTTTATTTATTTATTTATTTGACAGAGAGAAATCACAAGTAGTCGGAGAGGCAGGCAGAGAGAGAGAGAGGGAAGCAGGCTGCCTGCTGAGCAGAGAGCCCGATGCGGGACTCGATCCCAGGACCCTGAGATCATGACCTGAGCTGAAGGCAGCGGCTTAACCCACTGAGCCACCCAGGTGCCCGAGAAAGCGCCTTTTTAAACCTCTGGTCTTTGAAAGCAAACCACTGACAATTTTTTTTGAGGGAGTAAGTAACATCAGCAGCAATGACTTTGCACAAACCATCTTGCTGTGATCTGGTGGGTGGGGGTTGAGGCAGGAAGACCTCTTGGGACAGACGGAGAAGAGAATCGGAAGTGGACAGCAGCAGTAGGAAAGAAGCGATGGACAGAGCCTAGGAGGCAAGATCTGCAGGCTCGGCTGAGGGAAAAAAGTGAGGGCTTGGGCTGCGAAAAAGAAAAAATATATATTCATTTTGATTCATCTATTCTGGTTCCTTTTCTGTTTTTCATGAGGTTTTGAACATTATAAACAAAATCACATCTTTAATACTTTAAAAACCCCGGGCTTAGACAATGAACTTCCTCAAAAGGGGCTGGAACTTTCCTTTGCATTTTTTTCCTTATCTTGATATTTATTCAAAAATATGCATCAAATGCAATCATGTGCTGCGGTTGGGCTAGGCTGAGGAGATACATGGGGACAAAAACTAGTCCCTGTCCCTGCTCTCAAGACCTTTCCAGCCTAAGAGAGGAGACCAGCTTTAACTAGTTCAAGAAACTTGGGCCACTTAGCTATTCTTGGCAATTAATATTTCCATATAACTTGAGTATCAAGTTGTCTAGATCCAGAATAGGAGCTTATAGGTATTTTTATTGAGAACATGTTAAATTTGTAAAATAATTTAGGGAGGAGGATTATCTTTAAGACATTGGTTTGCCCTATCCATGATAAAAAAAAATATCTTTCCATTAGTTTAAGGCTACTTCTGTGCCTTTCAGGAGTGTTCATGGTTTTTTTTTTTTTTTTTTTTTTATTTGTCAGAGAGAGAGCGAGTGAGAGCGAGCACAGGCAGACAGAGTGGAAGGCAGAGTCAGAGGGAGAAGCAGGCTCCCTGCAGAGCAAGGATCCCGATGTGGGACTCGATCCCAGGATGCTGGGATCATGACCTGAGCCAAAGGCAGCTGCTTAACCAACTGAGCCACCCAGGCGTCCCAGGAGTGTTCATGGTTTTGATGAGGATATTTCTTGTTCAATTTATTCCTTTTTTTAAAGATTTTATTTATTTATTTGACAGGACAGATCACAAGTAGGCAGAGAGGCAGGTGGAGGGAGAGGGGGAAGCAGGCTCCCTGCTGAGCAGAGAGCCCGATGCGGGGCTCGATCCCAGGACCCTGAGATCATGACCTGAGCCGAAGGCAGCGGCTTAACCCACTGAGCCACCCAGGCGCCCCCAATTTATTCTTAAGTATTTTATCTTCGTGGTTGCTATTATAAATGGATTTTTCTCTAAGATCACGTCTGATACCTGGTTATTGTATACATAAGGCAGTTGATTCCTGAATGTTAATTTTGTATCCTGCTAACTTACTGAATTCTTTCATTGTTTGAGTTAGTTTTTAATATCGACTGTAAGGGTCTCCAGGTATATTATCATGTCACCTGCAAATAGAAATGGTTTTACTTCTGTTTTTCAAGCTCTTGTGTCATGAATTAATCTCTTTTGTCTCATTCTACTGGCTAATACCTTCAGTTTAATGGTAAATAGTCACTGATGAAATGGGTATCCTTACCTTGTTCCTGATCTTAGCAAAAATTCTCCTAGTGATTCTCATTATGGCAGAGGCTAGGGTTAGGATTAAGGTGTATACACTCACACACACACACAAACACACACATGCACACACACACACAGACACATATTTTATCACATGAAGGAAGTATCCATCAATTTCTATTTTCTTGCATTTTTTAAAAGATTTTATTTATTTATTTGACAGAGAGAGAGATCACAAGTAGGCATAGAGACAGGCAGAGAGAGAGGAGGAAACAGGCTCCCCGCTGAGCAGAGAGCCCGATGCGGGGCTCGATCCCAGGACCCTGAGATCATGACCTGAGCGGAAGGCAGAGGTTTACCCACTGAGCCACCCAGGTGCCCTCCCTTCTTGCACGTTTTTAACATTAGAGAAGAGAGTTAAATTTTGTCAAAGCCTTTTTTTTTTAAGAACCAATGGAGATAATCATATGATTTTTCTCCTCAGATATATTAATACGGTATATTATGTTAACAAATTTCATAATATTGAGCCAACCTTCCATTACAGGAGCAAATCCCAATTAGACGTGGAGTATCATTTACTTAATGTCTTGCTGGACACAAATTTTTACTTTGTATTTAGTATTTTTGCACCACTATTCACAGTGGGAGAGGGGCAGAGGGGCATAATTTATAATTTTCTTTTTTTTTCCTCTTTTTTTTTTTTAAATTTCTTTAAAATTTTATTTATTTATTTGACAGACAGAGATCACAGACAGGCAGAGAGGCAGCCAGAGAGAGGAAGGGAAGCAAGCTCCCCACTGAGCAGAGAGCCTGATGCGGGACTCGATCCCAGGACTCTGGGATCATGACCTGAGCCGAAGGCAGAGGCTTTAACCCACTAAGCCACCCAGGCGCCCCGTAATTTTCTTTTTTGTGCTATCTTTGTCTTTGTTTTGGTTTTGAGATGTAGTTATTTATTTATTTGAGAGAGAGAAAATATGCGAGTGGGACAGGGGCAGAGGGAGAGGGAAAGAGAATCTCAGGAAGACACCCCACTGAGCGCAGAACCTGACATGGGGCTCAGCCTTGCAACCCTGAGATCATGACCTGAGCAGAAATCAGGAGTCAGAGGCTTAACCAACTGAGCCACCCAGACACCCCTCAAGCTGTCTTTTTAAGGTTTAAAGATTTGTTTTCAAGATTATACTGTTTCCTTAAAAGAAAATAAATGTTTTCCTTAATTTTCCATGCCTTGGAATAACTTATATACAATTTGGACAATCTTGTCTATAAATGTTTGGCAAATTTCTCCTGTGGAACCATATGGGCCAACAGCTTTTTTGGTGAGATAATCCTTTTATAATTTCAAAGAAATTGATTTGTTTAGGCCTTGTCTCTCTAATGGGTCAATTTTAGCAAGTGTGTTTTCCTAGGGAATTACCCATTTCATCTATGTTTTAAATTTATTTGCATAGAGGTCTACAAAAGGTCTCATGACTTGAGATTTTTCTTGTGTCTCAATGATTCTTTCCCTCATGTCATTTATGATTTTGTATATGCCTGCCACCCTTTTTAATTCTTGAAACATTAGAGAAATTTCTGCTAAGATCAGGAACAAAGTAAGGATATCCATTTTCTCCACAACTATTTAATGTTAAACTGGGGATAGTAGTCAGTACAATAGTGGTTTCTCTATTTCATTAGTTTTTTCAGGAAAACAGGACTCTGATTTACTAATTCAAGGTAAAAACATGTCCAGTTCTTTCTTTTTTATCTCATTAATTTCTTTTTTTATTTTAAGGGTTTTTTAAAGATTTTATTTATTTATTTGACAGACAGAGATCACAAGTAGGCAGAGAGGCAGGCAGAGAGAGAGGAAGACGCAGGCTCCCTGCTGAGCAGAGAGCTGGATGCGGAGCTTGATTCCAGGACCCTGGGATCATGACCTGAGCCGAAGGCAGAGGCTTTAACCCACTAAGCCACCCAGGCGCCCCTTTTTTTTAAAGATTTTTTTTTAAGGATTTTATTTATTTATTTGACAGACAGAGATCACAAGTAGGCAGAGAGTCAGGCAGAGAGAGAGAGAGGAAGAAGCAGGCTCCCTGCTAAGCAGAGAGCCGGATGCCAGGCTCGATCCCAGGACCCTGGGATCATGACCTACCTCATTAATTTCTGCTTTTAACTTTATTCTTTCCTCTCCATGCTTTTATTTTACTCTGTTGTTCTTTCTGGTGTTGAGTTGGGAATTTAGTTCATACAATTTTATTTCGTTATTTTTTCATCTTTACTGATATTATTTATTTATTGACATTTGTTGACAATGCCTAAAGGTATGGAGTTTCCTCCAATCACCTCTTTTTGTTATCTTTTTCTCTTTAAAAAAATTTTTTTTCAGTGTCCAATCACTTCTTTAATTATATCCAATAATTTCTGATATGTAGTGTTTTCATTAACATTATTTTTTTAATTGCCTAATTTCATTTTTATTTCTCTTCCTCCCAAGAATTCTTTTTTTTTTAAAGATTTTAGTTATTTGGGACGCCTGGGTGGCTCAGTTGGTTGGGCGGCTGCCTTCGGCTCAGGTCATGATCCCGGCTTCCTGGGATCGAGTCCCGCATCGGGCTCCTTGCTCAGCGGGGAGCCTGCTTCTCCCTCTGCCTCTGCCTGCCATTCTGTCTGCCTGCGCTCGCTCTCTCGCTGATAAATAAATAAATAAATCTTTAAAAAAAAAAGATTTTAGTTATTTATTTGACAGAGAGAAAGATCACAAGTAGGCAGAGAGGCAGGCAGAGAGAGGGGGAAGCAGGCTCCCTGCTGAGCAGAGAGCCTGATGCAGGACTCGATCCCAGAACCCTGAGATCATGACCTGAGCCGAAGGCAAAGGCTTAACCTTAGGCCACCCAGGCGCTCCCCTCCCAAGAATTCTTTAACAGATTTTTAAATTCCCAGGTAGAATTTTTGGTTTTATTGCATTATGATCAGAGAGCATTGTTTGTAATAGTTCTACCTTATGCAACTTACTGGTACTCCCTTTGTGACTTACTGTATGCTCAATGTCTATGACTGTCATGTGCACTGGAGAATTTGTATTCTCAGTTATCATGGTGCAAAGCTTGATGTATCTGTAATTATATACCTTATTAATTTGCCACTTAGGTCCTTTGTATTCTTATTTACTTCCTGTCCATTTGATCTGTCTTGTGTTGAAAGTGGTATGTTAAAAGCTTCCTATCATTAATGTATCGACATCCATTTCTCTTTGCATCTCTTGCAACTTTTGCTTTATAAAGGGGATTGCTGTGGTTACTCCCTTTTTAACCAGCGTGGTGGGTATAATAAGGAGCCACTCAGATCCCCCTTCAGGCCACTTTTTACTTCAGCTGCTGGGAGTGCCCTCAGATACCAGCCCATGTTGGGATTGCCTACGTTGAAGGACCTGCTTTGCCTAAAGTCATGCTTCCACTCAGGGAGGCCCATACCTAGTGACTGATTAATGCAGGCTTGTAAGACCCCAGGCCTCTCCCTTCCGCTTCAGACAGCTCTAAATGGCCATCCCATCTTCAGAGCGCCCTACAGGATCAGCCAAGGCCTCCCCTGAGACAGCATCATGGCTCCACCTGTGTCTGGGTCCAAACCGACTACCTTCCCATCCCCTTCCTTCCGCAGGCGCTGGTCCTAAGAGGGGATCCTTCATAAAACGCCAGCAGGATGAAATCCATTTCAGAGTCTGCCACATGATCACCTGCCGTGAAGAGTCCAGAGGGCTGTGAATAATGCAGAGAATCATCGCAGCCCTGGCCCCTGCCCCCACCACTACCTTGAGAAAGCAAATGCTCGAGCCAGTGCTCAACCCTCGGAAGCAGTTGTCTCTGGTGAATTATGTTACTATCGCCAAAGACCATAGCGGAGAGTGGCGGTTTGCACCATGTCTTGCCTGGGTGTAGGGAAGATTTTTTTCCTCATACACATCTCAAAATCCAGTGGCCCTCCTGTCTGAAGAGACACTGAGGGAATCCCCTGCCCCCATTTTTTTATCTTACAGGCTGACGTCTCCGTGGAAGCAGACTCTGGGATGGAGATTAGCAGCCAGGAGATTTATCGCAGAGGGCTCTTGAGATCAACACCTGTTAAAGGAAGGAAGGACGCAGGATTGGGCAGAGAGAGAAGCTGGGTTGCAACAGGACCCCAGCAACACTTTTGGTTTACCACATGGGGACCTTTGCAGAGGTAATGGCTACTCAGAGTTGTCCCAAGTTGAGGGAACAGGCCCCATGTCATTCAGTTATTAGAAGCAGGCTGACCCATAGAGGGAAATAACTTTGGGTGACGCTGCTCTCTTCAGGCAAGGCAATCCCTGAGGAGGCTGACAGCTGAGGGCTTTCTGTGGGCACCACTCCCAGCAGCTGGGGAACATTTCCTTTATTCCTAAAGGAGAATCTGGACAGTATCCACCACACTCTGACATTTTCAAAGATTTTTTTTTTCAGGGAGGTCCCCCACATTTCATTAGGGATATGGCAGAAGAAGAGGCTGGAACAGAGCAGCCTTGTTGTTGTTGTTGTTTTTAAGATTTATTTCTTTACTTGGGGGGCAAAGGGAGAGAGAGAATCTCAAGCAGTCTCCCTGCTGAGCACAGAGCCCGACTGGGGCTCGATCTCACGACCCTGAGATCGTGGCCTGAGCCAAAATCAAGAGTCAGATGCTTAACCGACTGAGCCACCCAGGTGCCCCTGAGCACCCTCATTTTCAGTAACAGATAAATTAACTGCAGGGTAGGGATGAGGGTGGACAGTGTGCAAGGTGCTTTACTATAGACCAAAAAAACAAAAAAACAAAAAAACAAAAAAACAAAAACCAGTGAAAATATAGACAAGCCGACCCCAGAGACAGGGGCAAGGGAGGGCAACACCATCCAGACAGCAGCGACAACCAGAGTTTTCAGTCCTCTTTACTATCTCCCAAAGGGCAGAAATGGAGACTTCTGTTGAAATCCAATTATGACTCACGGTCCCTTTGTATTTTCTAATAGAAACATAAATCAGCAAACAAACATTTTCTGGGCACTGCGTTGTTTCTTTTTTTTAAGATTTATTTATCTGAGAGAGAGAGAGAGCAAGTAGGGGAAGGGCAGAGAGAGACTCTCAAGCAGACTCCATGCTCGATCTCATGACCTTGAGATCACGACCTGAGCCGAAACCAAGAGTCAAATGCTTAAATGACTGAGCCACCCACGACCCCCTCAGATTTCTTTCTTGAGCTCTAGCTCGTCTTATATTTCCATTTCTGTCTCAGCCCCTTCACCTGGATGCCTCCCAGGCACCTCAAATTCATTTTATCCCAAGCCAAATTCTTTACGACCATCCATAAATCTACTATCCTCGTGAATTTCCTGTTTCGAGTAATCCGGTCATTACATACCAAGGTGCCAGAATTAGAGAGCTCACAGGCCTTTGTGCAAGCCTCCCCTCTTCTCCAGCACCACGTCCATTCATTCACCCTGGCCTGTACAGTTGACCATGTGAATTTCTCTTAACTATGCCTCCATCATTAGCCTTTTCCTTCTGCGAGATGTCACCATTCATGAATCCACACTGTTTTCCTCTCTAGCTTTGTGTGATCCACCATCTCTCTCTTTTTTAAAGATTTTATTTATCCATCTAACAGAGAGAGAGCGAGAGAGCACATAGTTAGTTAGGTAGGCAGAGCAGCAGGCAGAGAGAGAAGCAGGCTCCCCACTGAATAAGGAGCCACATGTGGGATTCAGTCCCAGGACCCTGGAATCATGACCTGAGCCCAAAGCAGACGGTTAACAGACTGAGCCTCCCAAGTGCTCTATGACCGATTATCTCTTAACTGGACTCTCCACCCCCAATGTTTAGTACCTCCATACCTTTATAAGACAACTCTCTGAGGCCCACAAGACCAAGTCCATACTCAGCACACCTCATAAGGGTTTTCATAGCGCTGTCCTTACTTAGCTTGCTTTCTAAGGGTCTCAGGCTGGCCTCAGCCTATCTCTATGTTTTCCCTTCCTCCAACTTCCTTCCTTATTCTCTTCCATCCTCCATTCGAGCTCTGTCGGCATGCTGTGTGTTTTATGCTGCACACTCTACCCAGACTATTCCAGTTTCAGCAAAAATGCCTAAGAGTTTGATGCTTCCAAATCTGAACTCAAGTTGTTCCTTCTACCTGAAACGCCCTTTGTGCACATCTCAATGTGATAGCCCACTCAGAGCTGAAGCCCCCCATATAAAGTTCCTTCAACAGAATTAATCATTCATTTTCTGGGTTCCCATGGAACCTTGTGCAAACCTGCACTGAACTACCTCTTGCATATCACCCAACTTTGTTTCCCTTACTAGACAGACTCTGAGCTCTGCAATTAAACTTGAAATATAATAGATGTTCAACAGATGTTTGGTTTGAACTCATGAATTTAATAGTCCTGGTCTAGCTAGCACATTAAGTGGAGACTACTGATTACATACACCAAAGAATGAATTTAAATTAGATGCTGTACTCTAGGTTGGAAACTAGGGAAGCAGACATTAATGTGTTGAACTTAAAAGAAGGGAGAAATGGTTCTAAAGATCTAATTTGGGGGGCGCCTGGGTGGCTCAGTGGGTTAAAGCCTCTGCCTTCAGCTCGGGTAGTGGTCCCGGGGTCCTGGGATCGAGCCCCGCATCACATCGGGCTTTCTGCTCAGCGGGGAGCCTGCTTCCTCCTCTCTGCCTGTCTCTCCACCTACTTGTGATCTCTGTCTGTCAAATAGATAAATAAAATCTTTAAAAAAAAAGATCTAATTTGGGACAGAGAGGAATGAGTGGGCTACATGGAAGAAAGAAATGATGAGAAATCAAAGAGACATTATTTAGAGACAGATCTGCCCTCTTTATAATTTTGTCCTCACTCTTCTATTTTTTGCATATAGGCAGGTTGATGTGACCTGGTGCCAAATGAGAAAACATCTAGTAAAAACACTATGCTACTAGAGGTTGAAGAAGTTGAAAATTTTTACTGTCTATATTAGTGATTTTTCTATTGTTCTTGGTTTCCTTTATAGATGTAACTTCTTGATTAATGCTTTTTTTTTGGTAAAGGAGTTCAAGATACAGAGAAATAGAGAAAGGATAAATGAAACAAAGACAATTCTATTTTACTCACATAGCTCTCTGGTTCGTCTGGACAATTAATCCATACTCTATAAAATGTCACCATCTGCTGGAGGAAGAAAATATGTACAATTCAACTTCATTGTGCGACTGTTACTTCTAGTCAACATGATTAACTACTTAGAACTATATAACTTTTCTTTCAGCAAGATGATTATACTAGTTCAGCCAGTGAATAATTACCAGATCACATAGACAAATATTACTCACCACTGTATTCGAAGATATGCTTTCTCCAATAGGCAATTCAGACCAAGTATCCTTTAAAATGTTTTAACAAACAGCTATTTCTCAGGACCACTTGTATTCTATTTTCAGGTGTTTGTAGTTAGCACTTAATATGGAAGTATTAGGTATTCAAATCAGCTACTGTACAGGGGTGGGAGGGATGGGGTGGCTGGGTGATGGACATTGGGAAAGGAATGTGCTATGGTGAGTGCTGTGAATTGTGTAAGACTGATGATTCACAGACCTGTACCTCTGGAGCAAATAATACATCATATGTTAATAAAAAGAAAAAAAAATAAGCTACTGTAGAGGCAGGACTTCCAGAATGCCTTAGTGAGAAACTCAACAAATCCCTTCCTCAAAAAGCAATGATAAAACTGACAAAGGTGCAAAAACAACCACTTCAGGACTCTGGACACTGACTAGAAGGAGAGGAAAGAGAGAGGGGGGCAGAAATAACATTTCAGAAATAGTGGCTAAAACCACGCTAAATTTGATTAAAATCATTCATCTACACACACAAGAAGTTCAATGAATTCCCTGTAGGATAAACACAAAGAGCTTTGAACCTAAACATCATATTCAAACCATTAAAAGCCAAAGCTAAAATCCTGGAAGCCACAAGAGAAAATGACTCACCACGTACAAGGAAACCACATCACCTACAGAGGGTTCACAGTGACTTCTCAACAGTGGAGGCCAAACGCAGCAGTAAGATGTATTCAAAGTGCCAGAAGAATGGGGAGCAAGGGCAGAGACTTAAGAACATTTTAAACCAACTAGATCCAACAGACATCTAAAGAACAGTCTGTCTGACAGTAGAGTACACATTCTTCTCAAGTGTCCATGGAACATTTTCCAGGATAAACCATATTCTAAGCCACAAAACAAATCTCAATAAATTTAAAAAGATTAAAATAATACAAATATTGTGTATAACCACAAGGCAAGGAAACTAGAAATTAATAACAGAAGGAAAACTGAAAAAATTCACAAATGTGTGGAAATTTAACAACCAATGTATCAAAGAAGAAATAACAAGAAAAACTAGGAAATATTTTGAGCTAAATGAAGCTAAAAACACAGCATTTCAAACTTTATGAGATACAACAAAAGCAGGACTCAGAGGGAAATTTATACCTGTAAATGATTACATTTAAAAAGAAATATCTCAAATCAACTGAACTTCATACCTTAACAAACCAGGAAAAAAAAAAAAAAACAACAAGTGAGGAAGTCCCAGTAGTTTATTTTTCCTTTTGTTTCCCTTGCCCCAGGAGACAGATCTAGTAAGAAGTTGCTATGGTCGATGTCAAAGAGGTTACTTCCTGTGTTCTCCTCTAGGATTTTTGTGGTTTCGGGTGTCACAGTTAGGTCTTTCATCCATTTTGAATTTATATTTGTGGGTGGTGTAAGAAAGTTGGTCCAGTTTCATGCTTTAGCATGTTGCTGTCCAATTTTCCCAGCATCATTGGTTGAAGAGACTACCTTTTTCCCATTGAATATTCTTTCCTGCTTGGTTGAAGATTAACTGACCATGTAGCTGTGTGTTTATTTCTGGGATTTCTATTCTGTTCCATTGATCTACCTGTCTATTTTTGTGCCAGTACCAGGCTGTCTTGATCATTACAGCTTTGTAATAGAGCTTGAAGTCCAGGATTGTGATGCCTCCAGCTTTGCTTTTCTTTTTCAAGGTTGCTCAGGGTCTTTTGTGGTTCCATGCAAATGTTAGGATTGTTTGTTCTAGCTCCTTGAAAAATGCTCATGGTAATTTGATAGGGGTCGCATTAAATGTGTAGATTGCTTTGGGTAGTATAGACATTTTAACAATAGTTTTCATCTGATCCATGAGCATGAAATGTCTTTCCATTTCTTTGAGTCCTTTTCAACTTTTTTTTTTTATCAGTGTTTTATAGTTTTCAGGGTACAAGTCTTTCACCTCTTTGGTTAAGTTTATTCCTAGGTATCTTATGGTTCTTGGTGTAATTGTAAATGGGCTTGATTCTTTAATTTCCCTTTCTGCTGCTTCATTATTGGTGTATAGAAACACAACAGATTTCTGTACATTGACTTTGTATCCTATGACTTTACTGAATTTGTGTATCAGTTCTAGCAATTTTTTGGTGGAATCTTTTGGGGCTTCTATATAGTATTATATCATCTGCAAATAGTGAAAGTTTTACTTCTTCCTTGCTAATTTGGATGCCTTTTCAAACTAAAAAGCTTTTGCACAGCAAAGGAAACAATAAACAAACTAAAAAGCAACCTGCAGAATGGGAGAAGATATTTGTAAATGACACATCTGATAAAGGGTTAGTATCCAAAATATACAAAGAACTTATAAAACTCAATACCCCAAAAAGAATAATCTAATTAAAAATGGGCAGAGGACTTGAATAGACATTTTTCCAAGGAAGGCATCCAGATGGCCATAGACACATGAAAAGATGCTCAATATCACTGATCATCAGGGAAATACATATCAAAACTACAATGAGCTACCACCTCACACCGGTCAGAATGGCTAAAATCAACAACACAACACATAACAGGTGTTGGTGAGGATACAGAGAAAGGGGAACCCACTTATACTGTTAGTGGGAATGCAGACCGGTGCAGTCACTCTGGAAAATAGTATGGTGGTTCCTCAAAAAGTGAAAAATAGAACTACCTGATGATCCAGCAATTGCATTACTAAGTATTACCCAAAGAATACAGAAAATAATTCAAAGGGATACCCACACCCTAATGTTTATAGCAACATTATCTACAATACCCAAACTATGGGAACAGCCCAAGTGTCCATCGGCTGATGAATAGATAAAGAAGGTGTGGTATATATACACAATGGAATATTACTGAGCCATAAAAAGAACAAAATCTTGCCATTTGCAATGGTGCGGATGGAGCTAGAGAGTATTATGCTAAATGAAGTAAGTTAGTTAGAGAAAGACAAATACCATGTGACCAGTCACATGTGAAATTTAAGAAACAAAACAAATGAGTGAAGGGGGAAAAGAGAGAGGTAAATTATGAAACAGACTCTTAAATATAGAGAACAAACGGATGGTTACCAGAGGGGAGGTAGGTGGGGGGATGGGTGAAACAGGTGATAGGGATTAAGGAGTGCATTTGTCATGAGCACTGGATGTTGTACTGAAGTGCTGAATCACTAAATTGTACACCTGAAATTGATATTACACTGTATATGAACCAAGTGGCATTTAAATAAAAACATTAAAAAGCCCCAAGTGACATCCAAAACTAGTAGAAGAAAGGAAATACTAGAGATTAGATCAGAGATAAATAAAATAAAGAATAGAAAACAGTAGAGAAAAAAACTAAAGATTTTTTCATTGAAAATAACAAAATTAACAAACCTTTAGCTAGACTTTAAGAAAAAAAGAGAGAAGATGAAAATAATTAAAATTAGAAATGAAAATGAGGACATTCCTACTGACCTTACAGAAATAAAAAGTTTTATAAAACAATGCTATAAATAATTGTACCAAAAAGTTAGATAACCTAGATGAAAAGCACAAATGCCTAGTGATGGAAATTAACAAAACTGTTTCAAGAAGAAAAAAAAATCTGAACAGATGTATAGCAAGTAAGCTGATTGAATCAGTAATCAAAAAGTTCCATCAAAGAAAAGTCAAAGACCAGATGGCTTCATTGATGAGTGCTACCAAACATTTAAAGAATTAACGCTAATCCTTCTCCAACTTTTCCAAAAATAGAAGAGGATGTGACGCTCCTAATTCACCCTGATAAGAAACTCTAAGAGGAGAAAATTATAAACTATTATCCTTTATTAATATAGATTAAAAATTCTCAGCAAAATACTAGCAAACCAAATCCAGCAACATATTAAAAGGGTTATACACCATGACTAAGTGGGATTTATCCCAGGGACATAAGAATGGTTCAACATATGAAAATCAATCAATGTAATACAACACAATAATAGAATGAAGGAAAAACTACATGATAATCTCAATGGATGCAGAAAAGCATTTTAAATCACCCAACACCCTCTTATGATTTAAAAAAAAGTGGTAAGCCAGGAATAGAAGAAAACTTCCTTAACATAATAAAAAACATTTATGAAAAACTAACAACTGACATCATCTTCAATGGTGAAATATTAAAAGCTTTCCCTCTAAGATTAGGAACCAAACAAGGATGTCTCCTTTTGTCACTGCAATTCGACACTGTCCTGAAAAATTCTAGCCAGAGCAATTAGGCAAAAAAAAAAAAAAAAAAAGAAAAGAAATAAAAGGCATCTAAATTAGGAAGGAAAAAGTAAAACTATCTCTAATCATAGATGACATCAGCCTATAATAAAGAAAATCTTAAAGAATCCCCACACAAAAGAAGCTATTAGAGCTAAGAAACAAAATCAGCAAGGTTGTAGGGCACATTATCAGCCTGCAAAAATCAGTTGTATTTTTATATACTAGCAGTGAAGAATACAAAAATGAAATTAAAGGGTTCCACTTATAGTAGCATCAAAAGAATAAAATACTCAAGAATAAATTTAATCAAAAATGTGAAAGACTTGTAAACTGAAAACTACAAAACACTTTAAGTAATTAAAGAAGTCCTCAAAGGGGCACCCGGGTGGCTCAGTCAGTTAAACATCTGCCTTCTGCTCAGGTTGTGCTCCTGGGATCAAGCCCCACATGAGATTCCCTGCTAATTGGGGAGTCTGCTTCTCCTTCTGCCTCTCTCTCCATTTGTACTCTATCTGTCTTGCTCTCTCTCTCAAATAAATAGAATCTTAGAAAAAAAGAAGACCTAAATAAATGGAAAAATGTCTCATGTCCTGGCTTGAAAGACTTAATATTGTTAAGATGGCAACAGTCAACCAAAGAAATGTATAGATTCAATACGGTCCCTATCAAAATCCCAATGGCCTTTTTAATCTGATCCTAAAATTCTTATGGAATTTGAAGGGACCATGAGTGGCCAAAATAGTCTTGAAAAAGAGAAATAAAATAGAAGGACTAACATTTCCTGCTGTCAAAACTTACTATAAAGCCATGATAATAAAAACAATATGGATAAGGATAGACATAGAGATCAACAGAATGAGGTTGAGAGTCCAAAATAAAACCATACATCTATGGCCAATTGAATTTTTTATTAATATATAATGTATTATTTGCCCCAGGGGTACAGTTCTGTGAATCATCAGGCTTACACATTTCATAGCACTCACCATAGAACATACCCTTCCCAATGTCCATAACCCAGCCACTCTATCCCTACCCCCCACCCCCCCAGCAACCCTCAGTTTGTTTCCTGAGATTAAGAGTCTCTTATGGTTTGTCTCCCTCCCCACTCCCATCTTGTTTCATTTTTTCCCTTCCTGACCCCCCATAACCCCCTCCCCCACCCCGCCTCTCAAATTCCTCATATCAGAGAGATCATATGATAATTGTCTTTCTCTGATGGCCTTATTTCGCTTAGCATGATACCCTCTAGTTCCATCCATGTCGTGGCAAATGGCAAGATTTCATTTCTTTTGATGGCTGCATAGTATTCCATTATATATATATGTGTGTGTGTGTGTGTGTATATATATATATATATATATATATATATATATACACACATATATATATATATATACCACATCTTCTTTATCCATTCATCTGTTGATGGACATCTGGGCTCTTTCCATAGTTTGGCTATTGTGGACGTTGCTGCTATAAACATTGGGGTACATGTGCCCCTTCGGATCACTACATTGTATCTTTAGGATAAATGCCCAGTAGTGAGATTGCTGGGTCTTAGTGTGTCTCTATTTCCAACTTTATGAGGAACCTCCATACTGTTTTCCAGAGTCGCCATACCAGCTTGCATTCCCACCAGCAGTATAGGAGGGTTCCCCTTTCTCCGCATCCTTGCCAGCATCTGTCATTTCCTGACTTGTTAGTTTTAACCATTCTGACTGGTGTGAGGTGGTATCTCATTGTGGTTTTGATTTGTATTTCCCTGATGCTGAGTGCTGTTGAGCACTTTTTCATGTATCTGTTTGGCCAACTGAGTTTTGACAAGTGTGCCAAGACCATTCAAGGGGGAATAATAGGCTTTTCAACCAATTGCGCTGGGACAACTGGATATTGACATGCAAAAGAATGAAACTGTGCCTCTGCCTCACACCAAAAACTAACTCAAAATGGATTTTTTAAAAACCCTAAATATTAGAGCTAAAATCATAAAACTCTTAGAAGTAAACATAGCGGCAAATCCTCATCATAGTTTGGTAATGGTTTCATAGGTATGACAGCAAAGCACAGCAATAAAACAAAATATAAATTGGACTTCATCAAAATTTGAAACTTTCATGCATCAAAGGACACAGTCAAGAAAGTGTAAAGACAACCCCCAGAATGGGAGAATATATTTTCAAATACTTCAAATCATATGTCTGATAAACTTTTCCTATCCACTATATACATATATAAACTCCTACAACTTTGCCAAAAAGAGATAACCCAATTAAAAATGGGCAAAGGAGGGGCACCTGGGTGGCTCAGTGGGTTAAAGCCTCTGCTTTTGGCTCAGGTCATGGTTCCAGGGTCCTGGGATCAAGCCCCGTGTCGGGCTCTCTGCTCACTGCAGAGCCACTTACCTTCCTCTTTCTCTGCCTGCCTCTCTGCCTACTTGTGATCTCTCTCTCTCTCTCTTTCTCTCTGTCAAATAAATAAATAAAATCTTCAAAAAAATGGGCAAAGGACCTGAACAGATCTCAAAGAAGATATATGAATTCCCAATAAGCAATTGAATAGATGCCAACATGATTAGTCATTAGGCAAGTACAAATAAATATCACAGTGAGATACCACTTAGCATCCACTAGGATGGTTAATAGTTTTTTTTTTTAAACATAACATAGTGAGTGCTAGTAAGGATGTGGAGAAATTGGGACCCTTATATATTGCTGGTGGAATAGAAAATGTTACAGCTGCTGTGAAAAATAGTCTGGTGGCTTCTCAATAAGTTAAACATAAAATTACCATATGACTCAGCAATTCTACTCTTGAGCATTGTTTTGAACTGAATCTTCATGTCCTACCTCCCTCCCGACCAATTAATATGTTGAAGTTTTAATCTTCCCCCCCTCCATCACATCACTGTATTTGGAGATAGGCCCCTAAGAAGGTAATTAGCATTGAATGAGGTCATAAGGGTGGGATCTGACACAATTCCTGAACTTATAAGAAGGGAAACCAGAGAGCTCTCTCTCTCCCCATACTCATGGACTGGGGAAAAGCCATGTGATGATACAGTAAGAAGGTGGCCATCTACAAGCCAGGAAGAGAGCTCACCAGAAAATGACCATGTTGACACCTTGAACTCGGACTTTCAGCCTTCAGAACTGCAAAGAAATAAATTTCTCTTATTTAAGCCATCTCACTTGTAGTATTTTGTTATGGCAACTGAGCAGAAAAGACCAGTATATACCCAAAAGAACTGAAAACTGGCGAAAAGAACCAGACACAAAAATGCCACATGTCCTATGGTTCCATTTAGATGAAATGCTCAGAACGGGCAATCCATAGAGACAGAAAGCAGATTAGATGTTGCCAGGAACTGGGGAGAAAGGTGGAGTAGAGTGTGACTAATTAGTGTGTAGGGGATTTTCTTTTTGGGTGATGAAAATGTTCTGGAAGTAGATAGTGGTGATGTTTGCATATTGTCAATGTACTAAAAGTTACTTGTACACTTGTACACTTTTAAATGGTTAAAGTGTTACAAGTGTTACATGTTCTGTGTATTTTACCACAAAAAAAATTTCCAAAAAATAAAGGGATATGTTGAACACTACATCAAAACCTAATGATAGGGGCACCTGGGTGGCTCAGTGGATTGAGCCGCTGCCTTCGGCTCAGGTCATGTTCTCAGTGTCCTGGGATTGAGCCCCGCATCGGGCTCTGTGCTCAGTGGGGAGCCTGCTTCCCCTTCTCTCTCTGCCTAACTCTCTGCCTACTTGTGATCTCTCTCTGTCAAATAAATAAATAAAATCTTAAAAAAAAAAACCCTAATGATATACTATATGCTGGCTAATTGAACATAATCAATCAATCTATCAATAACTATATACTACGCTAAGAGTAATTAAAGAAAGCTGGAGTAGCTATACACATTTCATACAAGGTGGACTTCAGAACAATAAGAAATAAGAATACTTAATGTGTATGCACCTAACAACACAGTATCAAAATACCTGAGGCAAAAAGGGATAAAACTGCAAGGAAACGATAAATATGCTATTATCACTGAAGACTGTAACACTCCTGTATCAATACTTGACATGACAGGTCCAGCCAGTATAAAATCAGTAAGGATATAACTGAAATGAATGGCATCATCGAGCAACTGGATCTAATTGACATTTATCCAACAACAGCAGGATACACACTCTTCTCAAGCTCACATGGAACATTCACCATGATAGACTACATACTGGGCTCAAGACACACTCTACTCTGTTGGAAAGAATAGAAATCATGCAAAGTATGCTCTCTGATTATAGTGGAATTAACTAGAAGCCAAAAACAGAGATAGCTAGGAAATCCTAAAATATTTGTAGATGAAATGACCCACTTCTAAATAACACATGAGTCAGAGAAAAAGTCTCCAGAGAAATGTCAAATCAGCAACCTAACTTTCCACCTTGAGAAACTAGAAAAAGAAGAGCACATGAAACCCAAAGCAAGCAGAAGGAAGGAAATGATAAATATAAATAGGGGAATAAATAAAATAGAGATCAGAAACATATTACAGAAAAGTAACAAAACCAAAAGTTACTTTGTGGAAATGATCAATAAAATGACAAATTTAGGTAGAAAAGAAGAAAGAAAACTCAAATTACTGAATCAGGAATTGAAGGGTGACTCTATTATTGGTCCTACAGAAACAGAAGGTTTTAAAGGAATATATGAACAATTACATGCCAACGAATTAGACAACTGATATGAAATGGATAAATACTTAGACACAACCTTCTGAAACTTTCTCAAGAAAAAATAGAAAATGTGAAGGGACCTATAAAAGGCAAGGAGATTAAATTAGTAATATTAATATAAAAAACTTCTCACGAAGAAAATCCTAGGACCAAATGGCTTCTCTGGTGAATTCTGCCACTTAGCGAATGAACAGCTCACAAACTCTTCTAAAAAATAGAAGGGTAGGGTATACTTCCCAACTTATTTTATGGGGCTCGTTTTACCCTGATACCTGAAGCAGACAGAGACATAAGAAGACTATAGACCAATATTCTTTTTTTAAAAAAGATTTTATTTATTTATCGGCAGGGGGGGTGGAGAGCGAGCACAGGCAGACAGAATGGCAGGCAGAGGCAGAGGGAGAAGCAGGCTCCTTGCCGAGGAAGGAGCCCGATGTAGGACTCGATCCCAGGACGTTGGGATCATGACCTGAGCCAAAGGCAGCTGCTTAACCAACTGAGCCACCCAGGCGTCCCAAGACCAATATTCTTTATAAACACAGGCACACACAAAAACCTGGAACAAAATACTAGCAAAGCAAATCAAGCAACATATAAAGAGGATTACATGTCATGACCAAGTGGAAATTTATCCCAGAAATGTAAGTTTGTGATTTAACATGCAATAATTGATCAATGGAATACACCATAAAAGGCCAACAACCACATGATTATCTCCATAGATGTAGATACAAATTGACAACAGTCAACACCCTTTCATGATAAAACCATTCAACACTCTAGGAATGGAAGGAATCTTCCTCAACCTGATAAAAAAAAAGTATCTACAAAAAACCTATAACGAACATCAAATTAATGGTGAAAGACTGAGAGTTTTCTTTCTAAATAGGAACAAGACAAAGAAGTTCACTCTTTTTATTTTAATTTATTTGACACACACACACACACAGAGAGAGAGAGAGAGATCACAAGTAGACAGAGAGAGAGAGGGAAGCAGACTCCCTGCTGAGTAGAGAGCCCAATGCGGGGCTCGATCTCAGGACCCTGAGATCATGACTTGAGCCAAAGGCAGAAGCTTAACCCACTGAGCCACCCAGGTGCCCCAAGGATGTTCACTCTTGTCACTTCCATTCCACGTTGTACTGGATGTTTTAGCTAAGGCAATAAGACAAGAAAAGAAATAAATGGCATATTGATTGGAAAGGAAGAAGTAAACTTAACACAGGTGAATTTTACAGTAGGTACATCACCCTCAGTGAAGCTGCTTAACATATTTTTGCTACTGCAGTGGTAACACTTGGAATTTTGAGTCAAAGTTGTTCAAATAAAAAGTAGACCCAGTCCAGGAAGCATAAGTAATCATGCGTGGGTTGACTTCAGACTATTTCTTCACTAGACGGCACTGAACAAATATTACAGGTCTAAATGTTTTCAGATTGAGACAGGGAGTGAAAATCTGCCAACACAGAACTTCTGAGTCTGATCCATCAGGCCTGCAGGGTTCCCCTCTGCTTTCAGATAGTACTGGTCCAGATTGCATTGTGTCAAATCTGGAGCATGGCCATTTCCTCCTGGCAGAACTACTTGTCTCAAGTTTCTCTCTGCACTGTTGCCAGCTGAACTTTTTTATTATGTTCAAATATACATAACATTTACCATTTTAAGCACATTGTTAAGGGCATTAAGTATATTCACACTGCTATGAGCCATCCATCTCCAGAAAATGTTCACCTTCCCAAATTGAAATGCTGTACCTCTTAAACAATAACTTCTCATTTTGCCCTCCCTTCAGCCCTAGGAAACCAGTTCTCTATTTTGTGTCTCCATGAATTTGACTACTCTAGGTGCCTTATATAAGTGGATTCATACAGCATTTATCCGTTTGTGTCAGGCTTATTCCACTTAACATCATGTCCTCAAAATTCATCCATGTTGTAGCACATGACAGAATTTCATTAATTTTAATTTTTTTAAAGATTTTACTTATTTACTTGAGAGAGAATGGGAGAGAGAGAGAGAGAACCAGCAGGGCAGGGAGGGGAAGAGAGAGAGGGAGAAACAGACTCTCCACGAGCAGGGAGCCCGAAGTGGAGCTCGATCCCCCAACCCTGAGATCAGGACCTGAGTCAAAGGCAGATGCTTAAATGACCGAGCCATCCAGACACCCTGGAATTTCATTTCTTTTTAAGGCTGAGTAATATTCCATTATGTGTAAATACCACATTTTGATTACTCATCCGTTAATGGGACATTTAGGTTGTTTCCACCTTTTTTTTTCAAGTAGGTAGAGAGGCAGGCAGAGAGAGAGGGGGAAGCAGGATCCCCACCAAGCAGAGAGCCCAATGTGGGGCTTGATCCCAGGACCCTGAGATCATGACCTGAGCTAAAGGCAGAGGCATTAACCCACTGAGCCACCCAGGCACCCGTTTCCACCTTTTGGCTATTGTGGATAATGCTGTCATGAACAATGGCATACAAATGTCTGTTTGAGTCCCTACTTTCATTTCTTCTGTGTATGAACTGAGAAGTGGGACTGCTAGATCATATGGTAATTCTATGTTTAGTTTTTATGAGAAATCATCATGCTGTTTTCCACAGCAACCACATCACTTTAGATTCCCGCCAATAATGCACAAGGGTTCTGATTTCTCCACATTCTTGACAAATGCTTGTTATTTTTTGTTTGTTTGTTTGTTTGTTTTTTGCTTTTTTTTAAGATTTTATTTATTTATTTGACAGAGAGAGATCACAAGCAGGCAGAGAGAGAGGAGGAAGCAGGCTCCCCGCTGTGCAGAGAGCCCGATGTGGGTCTCAATCCCAGGACCCTGAGATCATGACTTGAGCCAAAGGCAGCAGCTTAACCCACTGAGCCACCCAGGCGCCCCTGTTTTGTTTTGTTTTTTATAATGGCCATTCTAATAGGTATGATGTGGTTTGTTTTGATTTCTATTGCGGATATTGAGTATACTTTCATGTGCTTATTGACAATCTGTATATCCTCTTTACAGGAATGTCTATTCGAGTTCCTTGTCAATTTATTTTTTAAAAAATATTTTTATTTATTTATTTGACAGAGATAGAGAGCACAAGTAGGCAGGGCAGCAGGCAGAGGCAGAGGGAGAAGTAGGCTCCCTATTGAGCAGGGACCCCAATGTGGGGCTTGATCCCAGGACTCTGGGATCATGACCTGAGCAGAAGGCAGCCACTTAACTAGCTGAGCCACCTAAGCACTCCTGCTTGCCCATTTATTAACTGGGTTGTTTGCAATGATTTTCTTCCATTCTGTGGGTTGTCTTTTTGCTCTGTTAATAGTGTCCTTTGAAAGCAAGGGCAAAAATGAACTATTGGGACTTCATCAAGATCAAAAGCTTTTGCACAGCAAAGGAAACAGTTAACAAAACCAAAAGACAACTGACAGAATGGGAGAAGATATTTGCAAACGACATACCAAATAAAGGGCTAGTATCCAAAAATCTATAAAGAACTTATCAAACTCAACACCCAAAGAACAAATAATCCAATCAAGAAATGGACAGAAGACACGAACAAACATTTCTGAAAGAAGACATCCAGATGGCCAACAGACACATGAAAAAGTGCCCCACATCACTCGGCATCAGGGAAATACAAATCAAAACCACAATGAGATACCACCTCACAGCAGTCAGAATGGCTAAAATTAGCAAGTCAGGAAATGACAGATGCTGGCGAGGACGTGGAGAAAGGGGAACCCTCCTACACTGCTGGTGAGAATGTAAGCTGGTGCAACCACTCTGGAAAACAGTATGGAGGTTCCTCAAAAAGTTGAAAGTAGAGCTATCCTATGACCCAGCAATTGCACTACTGGATATTTACCCTAAAGATATAAGTAAGTGAAGCAGAGAGAGTCAATTATCATATGGTTTCACTTATTTGTGGAGCATAGCAAATAGCATGGAGGACATGGGGAGATAGAGAGGAGAAGGGAGTTGGGGGAAATTGGAAGGGGAGGTGAACCATGAGAGGCTATGGACTCTGAGAAACAATCTGAGGGTTTTGAAGGGGTGGGGGGTGGGAGGTCGGGGTACCAGGTGGTGGGTATTATAGAGGGCACGGATGGCATGGAGCACTGGGTGTGGTGCAAAAATAATGAATACTGTTATGCTGAAAATAAAAAATAAATTAGAAAAAAGATATAAATGTAGTGATCCGAAGGGGCATGTGCACCCAAATGTTTATAGCAGCAATGTCCACAATAGCAAAAACTATGGAAAGAGACTAGATGTCCATCAACAGATCAATGGATAAAGGAGATGTGGGGTATATAAATATAGTGGAATATAATGTAGCCATCAAGAAAGATGAAATCTTGCCATTTGCAATGACGTGGATGGAACTAGAGGGTATTATGCTAAGCAAAATAAGGCCATCAGAGAAAGACAATTATCATATGATCGCTCTGATTTGAGGAAGTTGAGAGGCAATGTGAGGGGTTTGGGGGTAGGAAAGGAATAAATGAAACAAGATGGGATTGGAGGGAGACAAACCATAAGAGACTCTTAATCACATAAAATGAACTCAGAGTTGCCAAGGGAAGGGGGGTAGGAAGAGGGAAGTGGGGTTATGGACACTGGGGAAGGTATGTGCTATGTATGGTGAGTGCTGGGAAGTGTGTAAACATGGCAATTCACAAATCTGTACCCCTGGGGTTAATAATACATTATATGTTAATAAAAAATAAATAAAAAATTAAAAAAGAGTGTCCTTTGATGCCCAAAAGCTTTTTAAAATTTTGATGTAGTCGAATTAATTTTTCTTGTTGCCTGTGCTTTTGATATCATATCCAAAAATCATTGACAAATCCAATGTCACGAAGCTTTTCCATTGTGTCTTCTTCTAAGATTTTATGTTTTATGTTTCAGCTTTGATCATTTTGAGTTTTGTTTATAGTATAAGATACAAACCCAACTTTATTCTTTTGCATGTGGATAACCAGTTTTCCCAACACCATTTGTTCAGAATACTTTCCTTTCCCCATTGGCTTGTCTTGGAACCTTTTTTGATAATCAACTAACTATAAATGTGAATGGTTATTTCTGGATTTTTTATTCTATTCCATTGGTCTACATGTCAGCTGATCAATTTTTTCCTTTCTTTTTAATTTAAATTTTAGTTAACATACAGTGCAGTATTGGTTTCTGGAATACAATTCAGCGATTCATCACTTACATAAAACACCCAGAGCTCATCACAAGTGCATATTACCCATCTAGCTCATCCCATACCTACCTCCGCCCATCAACCCTCAGTTTATTCTCTATCATTAAGAGTCTCTTATGGCTTGTTTCCCTCTTTTTTTTTTTCTTTCCACCTTCCCATATATTCATGTTTTCTTTCTTAAATTCCACATGAGTGAGATCATATGGTATTCATCTTGCTCTGACATATTTCATTTAGCATAATACACTCTAGCTATATCCACATCATTGCAAATGGAAAGATTTCATTTTTTTCTGGTGAATGGGTAATATTTCATTGTAAATATATATCACATCTTCTTTATCCATTCATCAATCAAAGGACATTTGGGCTCTCTCCATAGTTTGGCTATTGTAGGTCTTCTTTGCAGAAATGTCTGTTCATATCCTCTGCCCATTTCTTGATTGGATTATTTGTTCTTTGGGTGTTGAGTTTGCTAAGCTCTTTATAGATTTTGGATACTAGCATCCTCTGTGTGGTCAATTTTAGCCATTCTCACAGGTGTGAGGTGGTGTCTTATTGTGGTTTGGGTTCATATTTCATATTCATATTTCCCTGATGATGTTGAGCATCTTTTCATGTGTTTGTTGGCCATCTGGATGTCTTCTTTGGAAAAGTGTCTATTCATGTTTTCTGTCCATTTCTTAACTGGACTATTTGTTTTTTGGGTGTTAAGTTTGGTAAGTTCCTTATAGATTTTGGATTTTAACCCTTTATCAGATATGTCCTTTGCAAATATCTTCTTCCATTTCATAGGCTGCCTATGAACCTTCTTATATTGTTGGTGGGAATGCAAACTGGTGCAGCCACTCTGGAAAACAGCATGGAGGTTCCTCAAAATGTTGAAAATAGAGCTACCCTACAATCCAGCAATTGCACTACTAGGTATTTACCCAAAGGATACAATAATACAGATCTGAAGAGGCACATGCACCCCAATGTTTATAGCAGCATTATCAACAATAGCCAAACTATGGAGAGAGCCCAAATGTCCTTTTGTTTTGTTGGTTGTTTCCTTCACTGTGAAGAAGCTTTTTATATTGATGAAATCCCAGTAGTTCATTTTTGCCTTTGTTTCCCTTGCCTCTGGCAATGTGTCTAGTAAAAAAATGCTACATCCAATGTCAAAGGGGTTTCTGCCTGTGTTCTCCTCTAGGGTTTTGATGGTCTTGATTTAGTTCTTTCATCCATTTTGAATTTATTTTTGTGTATGGTGTAAGAAAGCAGTCCAGTTTCATTCTTCTGTGTGCTGCTGTCCAGTTTTCCCAACACTATTACTTGAAGAGACTGTCTTTTTTTCCATTGGATGTTCTGTCCTCCTTTGTTGAAGATTAGTTGACCATATAGTTATGGGCCCATTTCTGGGTTCTCTCTTCTCCTTCATTGATCTATGTGTCTGTTTTTGTACAAGTACCATACTGCCTTTATGATTACTGCTTTGTAATATAGCTTGAAATCCAGAACCGTGATGTCTCCAGTTTTGTTTCCCTTTTTCAGAATTGCTTTGGTTGTTCATGTCTTTTGTGGTTTCATGCAAATTTTAGGATTGTTTGTTCTAGCTCTGTGAAAAATGCTGGTGGTATTTTGATAGGGAATGAATTAAATGTGTAGATTGCTTGGGTCGTACAGACATTTTAACAATGTTTGTTCTTTAATTCCATGAACACGGAATGCTTTTACATTTATTTATTTATTTTTAAAGATTTTATTTATTTATTTGACAGAGAGAGAGATCACAAGTAGGCAGAGAGGCAGGCAGAGAGGAGGAAGCAGGCTCCCTGCCGAGCAGAGAGCCCGATGCGGGGCTTGATCCCAGGACCCCGGGATCATGACCTGAGCCGAAGGCAGAGGCTTTAACCCACTGAGTCACCCAGGCACCCCTACATTTATTTTTTTAAAAGATTTATTTATTTATTTTAGTGAGAGAGGGCGAGAGAGAGCCAGAGAGCGTGAGTGAGCATAAGCAGAAGGGGCAGGGGGAGAGGGAGAGAGAATCTTAAGCAGACTCCATGCTGAGCACAGAGCCCAACCCTGGTCTTTATCCCCTGACCCTGAGATCACAACCTGAGCTGAAACCAGGGGTTGATGCTTAACAAACTGTGCAACCCAGGCACCCCTGCTTGTCCATTTCTTTGTGTCCTCTTCAATTTCTTTCATAAGTGTCCTATAATTTTCAGATCTTTAGCTCTTTAGTTAGGTTTATTCTTACATATCTTATTGTTTTGGGTGCAACTGCAAGTGGGATCAATTCCTTGATTTCTTTTTCTGTTGCTTCTTTGTTGGTGTATAGAAATGCAACGGATTTCTGCAGATTGATTTTATATCCTGCAACTTTGCTGAATTCATGTATTAATTCTAGTCAAGTTTTGGTGGAGTCTTCAGGTTTTCTATATAAAGTATCATGTTGTCTGCAAATAGTACAAGTTTAATTTCTTCCTTGCCAATTTGGATGCCTTTTATTTCTTTTTTTTGATTGGTGAAGCTAAAATATCCAGTACCATATTAAATATTAATGGTGAGAGTGGACATCTCTGTCTTATTCCTGACCATAGGGGAAAGGCTCTTAGTTTTTCCCCATTGAGGATGATGTTAGCTGTGGGTCTTTCATATATGGCCTTTATGATTTTGATATATGTTCTATCTATCCTTACTTTGTTGAAGGCTATTATCAGGAATGGATGTTGTACTTCATCAAAAGCTTTTTCTCTCATAAGAGAGGCTCATTTGGTTCTTATCCTTTTAAGGTGGTGTATCACATTGATTGATTTGCAAATATTGCACCACCCCTGTAGCCCAGGGATAAATCCCACTTGATCATGGTAATTCTTTTAATGTACTGTTGGATTCAACTTGCTAGTATTTTATTGAGAATTTTTGCATCCATGTTCATCAAGGATATTGGCCTGTTATTTTCGTTTTTAGTGGAGTCTTTATCTGGTTTTGGAATAAAGATAATCTGGCTTCATAGAATGTGTTTGGAACTTTTTCTTCCATTTCTATTTTTTGGAATAGTTTCATTAGAACAAGTGTTAACTCTTCTTTAAATGTCTGGTAGAGGGGCACCTGGTGGCTCAGTGGGTTAAAGCCTCTGCTTTCGGCTCAGGTCATGATCCCAGGGTTCTGGGATCAAGCCCTGCATTGGGCTCTCTGCTCAGCAGGGAGCCTGCTTTCCTTCCTCTCTCTCTGCCTGCCTCTCTGCCTACTTGTGATCTCTGTCTGTAAAAATTATTTAAAAAATTTTAAAAAAAAGTTTAAAATAAATGTCTGGTAGAATTCCCCTGGGAAGCCATCTGGCCCAAGACTTTTATTTGTTGGGAGATTTTTTTATTACTGATTCAATTTCTTTGCTAGTTATGGGTCTGTTCAAATTTGCTATTTATTTCTGTTTCAGTTTTGGTAGTTTGTAGGTTTCCAGGAATTTGTCCATTTCTTCCAGGTTGCCCAGTTTGTTGGCATATAATTTTTCATAGTATTCTCTTATTATTGTTTGTGTTTCTATGGTATTGGTTATGATCTCTCCTCTTTCATTCATGATCTTATTTATTTGGGACCTGTCTTCTTTTTGATAAGGCTGTCTAGGGCCTTATCAATTTTATTAATTCCTTCAAAGAACCAGTTCTTAGTTTCACTAATCCATTCCATTGGGTTTTGTTTGTTTGTTTGCTTCTGTATCATTTATTTCTGCTTTAATCTTAATTATTTTCCTTCTTCTGTTGGCTTTAGGCTTTATTTGTTGTTCCTTTTCTAACACCTTTAGGTGTAGGGTTAGGTTTTGTATTTGATACTTTTCTTGCCTCTGGAGGTAAGCTTGCAGTGAAATATACTTCCCTCTTAGGACTACCTATTATGCCTCCCAAAGGTTTTGGACTGTTGTGTTTTTATTTTCATTTGCCTCCATGTATTTTTTAATTTCTTCTTTAATTTCCTGGTCAAACCTTTTATTCTTTAGTAGGATGTTCTTTAACCTCCACATATTTTTGGTCTTTCCAAATTGTTTCTTGTGGTTGACTTCAAGTTTCATAGTGTTGGGGTCTGAAAATATGCTTGATATGATCTCCATTTTTTTGTACTTGTCGAGGGCTGATTTGTGACCCAGTATGTGATCTGTTCTGGAGAATGTTCCATGTGCATTTATAAAGAATGTGTCTTCTGCTGTTTTAGGATGAAATGTTCTGACTGTATCTTTTAAGTCCTTCTGGTCCAGCGTGCCATTCAACGCCCTTCTTTCCTTGTTGATTTTCTGCTTAGAGGACCTGTCCATTGCTGTTATTGGGTGTTAAAGTCTACTGTTACTATATAATTATCAATGAGTTTATGTTTATTATTATTATTAAATATTTTATTTATTTATCTGGCAGACAGAAATCACAAGTAAGCAGAGAGGCAGGCACAGGAGGTGGGGAGGCAGGCTCCCTGCTGAGCAGAGAGCCCGATGCAGGGCTCAATCCCAGGACCCAGGGATCACGACCCTAGCCGAAGGCAGAGGCTTTAACCCACTGAGCCACCCAGGCACCCCTATGTTTATTATTAATTGATTTATATAACTGGGTGCTCCCAAGTTGAGGGCATAAATATTCATAATTGTTACATCGTCTTGATAGATAAACCCCTTAATTATGATATAATGCCCTTCTTCATCTCTTGTTATAGTCTTTGTTTTAAAATCTAGTTTGTCTGATTTAAGTGTGGCTACTCCAGCTTTCTTCTGATGTTCATTAGCAGGACAGACGGTTCTCCATTCCCTCACTTTCAATCTGCAGATGTCTTTAGGTCTAAAATGAGTCCCTTGTCAGCTTGTTAACTTTTTAAAGTGCAACACTCAACCTGGCCTGCCATTTATTAAACCATTGGTTGTAGCCAATATTTTTTAAAAGGATTTTATTTATTTATTTATGTGTGTGTGTGAGAGAGAGAGCGCATGAGCAGGCGGAGTAGCAGGCAGAGCAGGCAGAAGGAGAAGCAGGATCCCTGCTGAGCAAGGAGCCCGATGTGGGACTTGATCCCAGGATCCTGGGATCATGATCCGAGGGAAAAAAAAAAGCAGACACCCTACCAACTAAGCCACCCAGGCAACCCTGTAGCCAATATCTTAAAACCAAAATCCAAGTTAGTCCAGCATTTAAGTACTGTCAAATCTGGCTGGTCAAAGGCATCTTTCTATCCTATCCCTTTAATACCCATTCCTTTGATACAAGTTCAGTGTTTCCTACACATATGCCCTTTATTCATTCTCTGTCTCTGTACTTTGGTTAAGCTATTTCCTTTGCCTGCAGTATCTTTCTCTCCTCTTACCCTCGTTTCCATCTCTGCATGCTAAACCCTGGCCACCCTTCAATGACCCGCTCAAATGCCACTTCCTCTAGGAAGCCTTTTCCAATGTCATATGGAAATTCTAATTCTTCTGAAGCCCCTGAAATTCATTTATTATCCTCCTGCTTATGTAGCATTGTTGAAATTAGACAGATTCCAGTCCCTCGGCTCTACTGAAAGCCTCTCTGTGCCTCTCTTATGCTTAACAGCCCATTGTCTGTTTTTTTTTTTTAAGATTTTAGTCATTTATTTGACACAGAGAGAGATCACAAGTAGGTAGAGCAGCAGGCAGAGAGAGAGAGAGGGAAGCAGACTCCCCGCTGAGCAGAAAGCCCAATGTGGGGCTCAATCCCAGGACCCTGGGATCATGACCCAAGCCGAAGGCAGGGGCTTAACCCACTGAGCCACCCAGGTGCCCCCCATTGTCTGTTATATGTCTCTCCTAGTACCTGGCCCAGTAGTGTAGTAGAAGTGTACGCTCACTCAATAAATATTAATACCCTGAGCTAACCACCAAGAAAATATAACAGAATTCCTCTCCTCCTACTTTAGTTGTGAGTGTCAATCCTACAAGGACTCTGGCTGGATTCAAGATACCAGCCAGGAAACTCTCAATAACTCTGCAGAAAATCCTCATTACCAAAGGAACATTTGCAGAAAGGACATGGGTGTATGAATTTTTGCTTGTTTTGTGAGTTAACATTTGTTCAGACCCAGAGACATGTATTCCTACCTTTGCTCTTTTTGTTTTGCCACACCGGAGAGTACCTTTAAGGAGAGTCAATGACAAACAGGGTGACTTAATTCCAGAACTAAAGCCTGGAGTTCATGACACCAGAGTCTCCAAGGCCTACCTGTCTTTCTTGAAAATGAACTTCCTGGTGGGCTGCTTTGTTTTGTTTTGCTTTGCTTTTGTTGAGCAGAACACTGTGCACCAGCTAGCACCCCAGGTGAAAATTCCAATACTTCTGCCCACCACATCTTGGTACTGGAGTCACCAAGGAAAAGAAATCACAACATAGTCAACCACTGGATGGAAAAGCATGTTATTTCCACAGATAAAAGACAGAGCAAGATCATCTTCAATAGTGGGTGTTGGTCCCACGCAAATCTTGGCTGTATCTCCACAGCTGAAGCAGGGCAATTTGCCTAGGCACACCCTTCTTCTGCCACAGTAGAAGAACCCTGTCCCTTCCCCACTGTTGGCCAGCGGTGAGGTTGGCCAGGTGTCATATGACATACACACTTAAGCAGAACAAAGGCACATCCATTGAACTTGCAACAGGGAAAGATATTCACATGAGCACAGGCTGCATGGGCTCTTCATCTCTTGGTAAGGAAGTAGTCCAGACCCAAGACCCATTCTTACATGGCCACGTGGGAGTCAAAAGACTGAACGATGATACTGCCTGTCCCAACAACTTTGTTTTTGGCAGGAGACTGGGAAGGCAGAAGAAAAGTTTACTATGAAGAGAGACCAGAACTGGAAAATGTCAGTGAACATCATAGACAAATGCACTTTGAAATACTGACAATAGCTAACATTTATATGGTGCTTATTCTGTACCTAAATACAAATAGGTACTGATTTATTTAGATAAATATCTAAATACAGATAAGGCACTGTTCTAAATACTTTATTGGTATTCGTTCCAGTTAGTCCCCTCAGTAGCACTAAGTAGGTACACTTAATTATTCCTATAACAGTACAAATGAGAAAGCTGAAGCCTAGATAGTTTAATTAACTTGCCTAAGACCACACAGCTAGTAAGTGGCAGAGGCAGGCTTCGAACTCAGGCAGTTCAGCTCCAGAGCACATGTTTTTTATCACTGTGCCACGATGACTTTCAGGAAGACAAGGAACTCACTGCAGTCGGACTGAGACAGGACCAGATCACCACAATGGAAGAATACCCCTCGGGTCTGAGAAATACAGAGACTGATGGAAGGAGAAGAAAATGAACACAACCCTTGGCTGTATACCAGTGAGGTTGGTAGTTGGGCTAGATATTGTCAGTGTCATGAATAAGCATTATTAATATGGTCCTTATAAATGCTTTATTTACTGATTATACACATGTGATAGGGAGAAAAGGGAATATAGGTCAGATAGATCTTTTATAAATCTAGTTGAGGAACACCTGGTGGCTCAGTGGGTTAAAGCCTCTGCCTTTGGCTCAGGTCATGATCCCAGGGTCCTGGGATCGAGCCCCACATTGGGCTCTCTGCTCAGCGGGAAGCCTGCTTCCCCCTCTCTCTCTGCCTGCCTCTCTGCCTATTTGTGATCTCTGCCTGTCAAATAAAAATTTTTAAAAATCTAGTTGAAAGTATTTCCTACTTTTTATGTATTAGTTTTGAGAAAATTCATTTTGAGTGAAGCATTTAATTAGCTTTCCCTTTTCATGAGGCTAATTGTCATGGAAATCTAGAGACAGGTATATTTTGTTGGTCTAACAGCTTTCGAACTGGGCAAGAGACGTGAAGTTGCTTTGAGATAACACTGCAAGGATGTTGGGAACTCCTAGAAAGGAAATATAAGATGTGAGTGCTACAACCCAGGCAACTGAAATAATTATAAATAAAGTATAGGGGTGCCTGGCTGGTGACTCTTGATCTTGGGGTTGTAAGTTTGTGCCCCATATCAGGTACAGAGATTACTTAAAAATAAAATCTTCAGGGGCACCTGGGTGGCTCAGTCAGTTAAGCACCTAACTCTTGATTTTGGCTCGGGTCATGATCTCAGGGTTGTGAAATTGAGCCCCACATCAGGCTCTGCACTCAGCTGGTAGTCTGCTTGAAATTCTCTCTTTCCCTCTTCTTCTCCCTCTGCACCTCCCCTCATTTACACTTGTGCTCACTCTCTCAAATAAAATCTTTAAAAAAATCAATCTTTAAAAGGAAAGACAGACAAGTACAGACCAGTATCCCTCATGAACAAGGGATGCAGAAACCCACAACTAAATATTAGCAAACTGAATCCAATAATATATTAACAAATGTCTTATTCCAGGAATGCAAGGAAGGTTTGATATTTGAAGAAATCTGGCAATGTAATGTGTCCTATTAACATTCTAAAAAAAATGACTTGATACGATCAATTGACGCAAAACAAATTTGAAAACACTCAACATCCATTTATGATAAAAGTTCTTACCAAACTAGGAATTCATCCTTTTCTTTTTTTTTTTTTTAAGGAATTCATCCTTTTGACCAGGGCTTGACTTGTGTTAGATGAAGGAGGCATTTGACAATGATATGACAGGGATTGATGAGAACACAACACAACACAACACAACAAAATAAAATAAAACTTGCCTTAGGAGAAAACTCTCCTTCAAGTTCTTTTCACAGGCTTTTCTTCTTATATGTTTATCCAGACTCACAACAGAGCCCATGTACTCCAGTGGAGGATAGGAACACACCGTTTTCACTCATAGGAGGTTACTGTAAGGGAAAGATCTCATTGATCACTGAAAGTCTAAACCCTGTTGGGGGCCACTGAGGCCCTGATAGATGGCCAAGCCTCTCAGGGTTACGGTATGGTTTGCATGGCTCCTGCCATCTCTGCTGGCCTGATATCTCTCCCTTGACCCACTGTCCTGGGCTAGAGACTTGGGGGCATTAAAAACTGCAGGGCAATGGCTCTGCATGAACAAGCCTGGAAAAAATCATTCAGTTATCTCCGGATTGGAGATAGGGGGCTCCCTATCTTCCCACGTCCAGAGATGTGGAGTCTCCAGACTGCACACAACAAAGACTAGAAAACTTCAAAGAAAAACATCATGTTTCTGCCTTCTCAGGTCCCCAAGGACTTACTCGTATCTTGTAATCAGACCACTGAGTCCTTCCCCTTTTTATGGCCACATCAGAATGTAGTGTGCCTTAAATATAAATTTTTTCCTATTGTACTACTAAAGGTTAAAAACAATGATTAGTGCTACCCTTCCTCTCTATATAACTACTTACTAATTTGTGTTTGTTCCCTTTTATTCCATTACTCACTGTAAAAAAACCTCCTGTACTCATGTAACCCTAAACACTGCCTACATAGGAAGCATACTGATCAAATAAACTAGAGATGCCCGATTGCTGAAGACAACCTGTTGAGCAGCTCTCTCATTCCTTTTGCCAACACCGTCCATCCTTTGGGGACCCCTGGACCTGCCGAGCCTGGACTCCGGCAGAACCCGTCATTTGTTCTTTAGTCTTTGACTCTTCTTGCCTTCCCTTTTCCATCATTCCCTTGGCCCTCACTCCAGTTCCAGTTTTATTACTTCCTACCGTCATCCATTCCCTCTGTCTTGAAAGCATCATACAGCCTTGATAAGAAATGTAATAAAACACAGTGTTTGCAGCAGTGTGCCCCTCAGATGTCTCCCCCTTGAGAATGAAGTAACTCGTTCTCTCTGCCGCTTAGAGGTTTGGCAGCTAATAACTCATCCGAATCTCTGTCCAGGCATTGCTCTAGGATGAAGAAAGTTACTGACCAAAGTTATGCCCCATCTCCAAGGGCAGTCCATATCCAGTAACTGGTAGATGTGGAGTTCAAGTCCTGGCACCTTTGCCTCAGTTAGGGATAACACTGAAGGGCATTTCCAAATCCGTGAAGACTTTGCACAACTCACCAATTAACATAGGGTTCCAAATCTTGACAATTCAATTCAGAAAATTTTATCCCCTTATATCAGAGTTGGATATTTCTCTTTGCTTCTACAGATCCACTCACCACCTTCTCTATCCTGCCTGTGTCTTAGGAGGCTGGCCTCTACATTTACCAGGCTCTCTTGCCTTCTGGCTTCTAGTTGGATTCAGCCAATGGGGAAACCATCCAGAGAGGTTACATGGAAGGCAGGAGAGCAGTTGAGAAAGTGGGAATCCAAAAACAAGTATTAGAGTAGGAACACGGAAGATGGTCAGAAATTCCATCTTGGAGAAATTTTTTAGGGATAATGAGTTCTGCTCTTTTCCATTTTTCATTAAAAAGGCTATCTGTGCAGTTATGAGCCTGAATTAGACCTGTCACCCCTCTCTATTAAGGTCATAATGAGATTTCTGCAGTGAGAAGACAAAGTACCAGTTTGACTGTAGTACTTCAAAGCAGATTAATTTTAAGGGTTACATATTTAAGATATTATCTCTCAAATGCACAAACTTAAGAAAAGGTATAAAACCTCCCATTTATTTATCTAGTCATTCAACAAACACATTTTGAGCATCTATTATGTTCCCAACAGTATTCTAGGCAGTGAGGTACAAAAATATACAAAAATCCCTGTCCTCATGGGAGCTTATATTCTACAGAAGTGGTGAGTAACAGCATATCCATGTTTGCAAAAGATGACCTTACCAGAGGATTTAAGGTGCATTTTTGTAATTGTTAAATTAAAATTTAATTCACATAACATAAAGTTTGTCATTACAAAGTCTCCAACTCAGTGGTTTTTAATATATTCACAATGTTGTGCAACATCACCACTCTTTTAACTCTGAAAAAATTTTCATCACTCTCAAAAGAAACTCCACACCCATCTGTTACATGCTGAATTGTGTCTGTCCCCCAGATTTCATGTTTAAGGCCCTAACCCCCAGAATGCAACCTTACTTGGAAATAGGGTCACGCAGATGGAACTAGTTAAGACGAAGTCACACAGGAGTAGGGTGGGTCCCCAGTACGACTGATACCCTTCTAAGAAGGGAAATTTGGACACTGAAACAGACACACACACACAGGGAGAACATTGGTGAAGATTATATTTATGCTGCTACAAGCCAAGGATCTACCAGAAACTAGGAGAGAAGTCTGGAATGAATCCTTCCCTAGTACCTTCAGAGGGAGCATGGGCCCTGGTGACACCTTGATCTCAGATTTCTAGTCTCCAGAACTGTGAAACAATATTTTTTGTGTGTGTGAGACAATACATTTCTGTTGTTTAAGCCATCCAGTTGTGACAATCTGTTATGGCGGCCTTTGCAAGCTAATCAACCATTAACAGTCACTCCATTTCCCCTTCCCCTTAGCCACAGGCAACCACTCATCTACATCATGTCTTTAAGGATTTGTCTATTCTGGGTATTTCTTTAAGATTTATTTGAGAGAGAGAGAGAGAGAGAGAGAGCGCGCGAGTGAGCGCATGTGTTTGCGTTCAAGTGTTGGGGGTGGGGCACAGGGAGAGAGTCTTCAAGCAGACTCCTGCTGAGCATAAAGCCCAATGTGGGGCTGGACCCCGTGATCCATGAGATCATGACCTGAGCCAAAACAAAGAGTAGGGCTCTCAATGGACTGAGCCACCCAGGCACCCCTATTCTGGATATTTCTTATAAATGGAATCATAGAATACATGGCTTCTTGTGTCAGGCTTTTTTTGCTTGCAATGTTTTCAAGGTTCATCCACAACTGTTTATTGTATCAGTACTTCATTCCTTTTTATGGTTAAGTAATATTTTATTGTATGGATATACCACAGTTTGTTTATTCATCACTTGACTGACATTCGGCTTATTTCCACTTTTAGTTATCAGGAATAATGCAGCTATGGACATTCATGTACAAGTTTCTTTTCTTTGTGTGAATACATGTTTTCAATTCTCTTGGGTATACACCTGGGAGTGAAACTGCTGGGCCCTATGGTATCTCTATGTTTAACTTTTTGAGGAACTGCCAAACTGTTTTCCAACATGGCTGTACCTTCTGACATTCCCACCAGCGAAATAGGAGGGTTCCAGTTTCTTCTCAGTAATTTTATTTATTTAAAAGTATTTTTATTTATTTGAAAGAAAACGTGAGAGAGAGTATGAGAGAGAGAGACACAAGGGGGATGGGTAGAGGGAAAAGCAGACTCCCTCCCCCCAAGCAGGGAGCACAATGGAGGACTTGATCCCAGGACCCTGGGATCATGACCTAAGCTGAAGGCAGCCACTTAACCACATGAGCCACCCAGGTGCCCTCTTCTCAGTAATTTTAATGCAATGATTGTATGTTACTGTGGGATTAAAAATAGGATGATGAGTTTGGGTCTTAATAGATTTGAGGTGAATTTGATTTCCAAGCATTAAGTGTAGTACGTAGCTGGAAATATAGAATTAGAGCTTAGAAAAAAGTCAGAGTTAGAGATATGGATATGAGATTCTTCACACTTCCCCCTCAATATGAATTTCCTTTCTTTCACCTTTGAAACTATAACCACACAGTGTACCATTCAAAAGAAAAACAAAATTAATTTCAAAATAATGACAACTTTTTTCTCATTCTGTGATTTGGTCTTCATATTTTTCATCCATTTTTCTATTTGTACGTTCTCTTTTACATAAGAGTTTGTGGGGACATTATTTATCAGGGATATTAACTCTGTCACAAATATTGCAAATATTTTCCCAGATGTACAATTTGTCTCTCGATTTTTTCGTGGCATATATTCTCTTTTGTAATTTTATAATGTATATTCTACTGGGATATCAGAAATATCCATGTCTATTTTTAAAATTTTTTTAAGTAATCTCTACACTTAACATGGTGTTCAAACTCACGACCCCAAGATCAAGAGTCAGATGTTCCCCTAAACCTGCTAGGTGCCTCTTTTGGATTTTACAGATGTTTTATTTTTATTTAATTTATTTCTTAAAAGGTTTTATTTATTTGTCAGAGAGAGAGAGCACGCACAAGCAGGGGGAGTAGCAGGCAGAGGGAGAAGCAGACTCCCTGCTGAGCATGGAGCCCAATACAGAGCTTGATCCCAGGACCCCGGGATCATGACCTGAGCCAAAGGCAGACGCTTAACCAACTAACCACCAAAGCATTCCTTAAAGATGTTTTAATGAAGTCTAGGATTTACTTTATGGCTTCCAGTTTGGTTTTGTTTACGCAACACTTTTATTATATATTATTTTCCATATATGCATGAATACATACTAGACCACTTCTACTTTTTCGTCAACCGTTAACCTAGCATTAAGTGAATTTATAGAAACTTAATATACAGTAAAACAAATTCCCCTCTCAATTATTTCATACTCTTTTGACACAACTTTAGACATTTAGTGTTTCATATACTTGATTCTGATTCTTTTAAAGATTTTATTTATTTATTTGACAGAGAAAGATCATGAGAGAGGGAACACAAGCAGGTGGGGTGGGAGAGGGAAAGCAGGCTTCCCACCAAGCAGGGAGCCCAATGTGGGGCTCGATCCCAGGACCCTGGAATCATGACCTGAGCCAAAGGCAGACACTTAACGACTGAGCTACGCAGGCACCCTTGATTCTGATTTCTTATTCTGTTTTAGTGATCTCTTTTAAATCTGCTCTATACCATAGTTTATTATTTTTTTAAAATTTTGTGTGTGCCACGTTTTATTTAGTGAAGTTTATAATGGAGTATAAGTCCTCACTTACTACAATTATCATCAGAATACCCTTGGCTGTTTTTATATGTATTTTTTCCCTGCCAATTAAAATGAAGAATTGAACTACAGGCCCCTGAGCCTATTGAAGATAATGATTCACCCTCCTACACTGCTGTTGGGAATGCAAGCTGGTGCAACCACTCTGGAAAACAGAATGAAGGTTCCTCAAAAAGTTTAAAATAGAGATATTCCTATGACCCAGCAATCGCACTACTGGGTATTTACCCCAAGGATACAAATGTAGTGATTCGAAGGGGCCCGTGCACCCCAATGTTTATAGCAGCAATGTCCACAATAGCCAAACTATGGAAAGAGCCTAGATGTCCATCAACAGATGAATGGATAAAGATGATATGGTGTATATATACAATGGGGTATTATGCAGCCATCAAAACCCCCCAAAATTTTGCCATTTGCAATGACGTGGATGGAACTAGAGCATATTATGCTAAGTGAAATATGTCAATCAGAGAAAGACAATTATCATATGATCTCACTGATATGAGGAGTTTGAGATATAAGACAGAGGATCATAGTGGAAGGGAGGGAAAAACGAAACAAGATGAAACCAGAGAGGGAGACAAATCTTAAGAGACTCTTAATCTCAGGAAACAGAAGGTTGCTGGAAGGGAGGGGTGGGAGGAATGGGGTGGCTGGGTGATGGACATTGGGGAGGGTATATGCTATGGTGAGTGCTGTGAATTGCATAAGATTGAAGAATCACAGACCTGCACCCCTGAAACAAATAATACATTATATATGTTAATTAAAATAAAAAATTTTTTGAAAAGGTAAGAGTCCAATTGCCTGAAGTTCATGGATTAGGTTTACGTGCAATTGGGTTCTTATAGTACTGCATTTATATTCAGGAATACAGTTTATTTTCTTTTATACAGATGATGTGTAATCTTCTTAGCTTTATTTAGAGTTGTATTTTTGCTTTTAGATGTGTAGCATTCTTCCTAGGATATGTATTTTACTAGTTATCACTGACATGCACATGATGGCTAATCTAGATTCTATAAAGTCCCTAGTTGGTATCCAGCTAGGAGGTCCCTGCATACTGAGAATGATACAATTTTCATTTCAGAAAATAAAGTGACAATGCAAAGGTTGCTTTGAGATGCAGAGGGGAAAGGGGAGGCATTTCAAGTAAAAGAGTGTTATCTATACCAAAGAAAAACACACAGACAAAAGAAAAAGCAAATGTAACTGGTCAAGTTTTTGATTTGAAGTCAGTGGTTGTTGTACAAGAGCATTTTCACAAAAGAAATTAGAGAACCACAATATTATATGTATGATTAAAAATTTCCAAATATATTTAGTTACAATAAAGCAAGTTGCTTACGCAAAAGAAACCCCCTTGAAATGAAATGGACATGAAAAGAATTCTACTCATTTGCTCAAGGACAGAGGCTGTTTTTTGGAAAAAAAAAAAAAAAGACAGACTTTTACATAATGCTTAGACTTTATGTAACATCAGAGAATGCAGAAAGTGCAGAGAAAAGCCTACAATTTAAATCAATTTGCAAATGCATTTAGCTCTGGATTACAACTTATTCAGCATTAGAAAATTCATACTGAATAGAAATCTTGTTAAAATTAGGAACACAGAGGGGTGCCTGGGTGGCTCAGTCGGTTGGGGGTCTGCCTTTGGCTTGGGTCATGGTCCTCAGGTCCTGGGTTCAAGCCCCACTTCTCCCTCCACCTGCCACTCCCCCTGCTTCTGCTCTCTCTCTCTCTCTCTCTTTGTCAAATAAATAAATAAAATCTTTTAAAAAAACGTTAGGAACATGGAAAAACCTTAGCCAATACCTACACATTACTCAACATAAGAGAATTCATATTGGAGGGAAATCCTGCAAATGTGTTGAATTCGCTAATCCTCACATCTTACTCAACATCACAGCATTCATACGGAAATGAATATAAATGAAATAAATATATATATAAACATATAAACGATGTGAATGAGGAAAGGCCTTGAGACATGACCTCACCCTTGTCAATGTGAGATAATTCTTCCTGGGGAGAACCCTTCAAATGTATTATATTTGGGAAATCCCAAATACAGATATGGCTGCACTGTTGGCAAGCGTGAGACAATTCATCTCAGAGAAATCCCTATGAATGTAATGAATGAAGATAGGAAGGAATGCGTTCAACTCCTACTCAGCATCAGCGAATTCACATAAAATAGAGATAATATGAACCTAGGGTACGTTCTTTTACCCACTGCTCATACTTTATTCATCATCAGATAATTTACTATATGAAATTTAAATAATTGTAATTCATGGGTCATCCCTGGCTTGGCTATGTGAAATTCATTGTAGAGATGGACATTAAGAATTTTGTTTTGTGCTTCAACATAATTAACCAATAGGAAATCCATATAGAGATAACCAAAGCGGGCAGAAATGTAAAAATCTCTTTGACTGTAGAAAATAATTTTCTTTTATGAACCAGTATTACACCAAAAGTTACCTACTGAAAAGATAACTGGCCAAAATAGCTGATAAAGTCACAGAAGACAGTGACTTCAACAGAGGAGGGGACTATAAAGCACAGGTTACTGCAGGGACTAGCCCCAAAGACCTTCATTTCTGACTATAGCAGTGCCCCTCACTCCTGTCTGCTCCTGCCTGTGGCAATCCATAGCGTCTGCAGGACAGAGGGCAGTGCGGTCCAGCCAAGACATTGGCCTTCCATTCTTGACAGAAACTCATGTAGTTCAGACAGCAGAATATCATCAAAGCATTGTATGATGGGCCTGTCACCTTGGCCACTGTGGGGAAGAACTCCAGGAAGAGGAAGGTACCAGGGACTCTCAGCAGAACATGGAACCAGGCCCTCTGCTCCTCAGTCATGGAAAAGCACTGCTCTGCCTTCTTTCTAAGCCTTCCAGATGCCGCTGCTGCGACCCGTGCACTGCTGAGGGCGGACTCACTGGGTTCAGAAGGTCCATGTCCTGGGATGGCAAACACACACTAGAGAGTGAGTAACCATCTGAGCATTTGCAGCAGCAGTGCGACACAGGTCTCCAAGGCCCCGCTTGGGCACCATGATGCCATAGGACTCAGGACTCAGAAACGCTGTTCTGCTTCTCAGAGGCCTGTGAGGCCTCCTGAGCTGTTTGATGCATGGTTAGGACTCACTGCGGGAAAGCGTGCGGAATAGAAGCAGCAAAGGGAAAGGGGGTAGGGGTGAGGCCCATTAGCAGCAGGCATGACATGGCAGTGATTGCCCCCCAAAGGAGTCCCAAGGTCACCGATTCATTCTCCCAGGAACCATGTGTGTGACAAAACCTGCCATGCCCGGCCAGCCGGGGAAGCTCGCTCCAGCCTTGGGGCCTGGGGCCTTGCTGGGAGGTTGTGCTGGCAGGCGGCATCCCTGTGACTGACAGTAGCTACTCAGGCTACCGCCCTCCAGAGGCCAAACTAATACAGCACGGCCCAGGGCCTCACGCAGGCACACCCAGACCTTCACCCTGAGTCACACTGTCTGCAGACGCTCTCGGGCCACACTGGAACAGCGATGCTCAGACTACAGTCTCACTAGGCAGAATGTGACAGGGGCTTAGCAGTGGTCTCCCAGGATCCAGACAACGACCAGTGCTCCGGCAACAGGATTTTCTGGGGAATGTACGGGCCTCAAGCAATCCGGGCCTCCTGGGTTTACCCTTTACAATTAATTTTCACTTCATTAGAAGTCTAGTAGCCGACGGGACAAAATGTCTTCAAGTGAGTATGAGTGGTGACCCTGGGTAAGGATGGAACCGGGCACGGGCACGATTGTGCAAGAAGGCAGCAAAGGGGAAGCCCACGCTATGGGAAGGTACAGCAACGGCACCAACGTGCTACCGAGTGTGTGCGAGAGGGCGTAAACCACCAGAGCAAACCAGGAGCCCAATGTGGGCTCAATCCTGGGCTTGGGGCTCTAAGATGCGCCCTAGGTCAGTCACAACAGCCCTTTAGGCAGGTGGTCCTCCGCTGTGACCCAAGGGGCCAGAAAGTGCTGCAGACAAGCCTTCCCACCTATGGACTGATATACCCAAAAATACCGGGCAGAGGATGGACCGGAAGAACACCTTGCACGCTTCTCGAGTCTGAAATGGCAAAGTCACACTAGAAATGCTACCGTTGCCTGAGTAACACACACGTGTCCTTCCCCAGGCCCCACGCCAACTGCTCGGTCTAGTCTTTCTGTGCGAGCACTTGCCCGTGTCTTACGAGGATCCGGGAGAGTCTGACCAGGGCCCAGCACCAGGGACTTCGGCAGCTGGGGATTTCTCAGCTGTCCTCGGGACACTAGCATACCAACTCGGCTAAACCTCTCCTGCTTCCTGACGATGATGGCCGAAAAGAAGGACAGCAGGTCTCTTCTCTAAAAGAAACAGGCGGCGTCTCCAAGCCTGGCCGTCACTTACAAACGCACACGGAATGCATTCACAGTGGGCAGCAGTACCACTCACGCGCCTCAGGGAAAGCGGGCTCTTTCCCTGGGATCCTAAAGGCTTGGGCCGTCACTTCCCAGAACTCTGCGCTGTAGATCCGGGCTAGGAATCCCCCAAACCACGGGGAACCTCAGTTCAACCCTAGAGAGCAAAGGGAAAGACAGGGAGAAAGCAGTATGTTCCCGTGGAAGCTTACCGACGTGTACGCGGGACTGCGTGACGGTTTCTGCCACAGGTTTCCCTCACAGTGCGTGGCACCTGTGGCTCCAGCTCACAAGGAATCGGGCACATCTGACCTGACACCCGACCACGCACGGCCCAGGGTTCTGCTCGGGGCCCAGGCAGCTACAAGGGCGCCACACACTTGGTCTCTTTTCCCCACACCCTGACGGAAACAGCAAACTTTCCTCAACGGCACGGACAGGCTTTATTAGCGGCCACGCTACCAGTGCCTGCCACTGTCCCAGACCAAAACTCTCTGCTTCTTTAGGCGGTGCTGTCAGCAAAACCACACTCTCCCAGGACGCCCGGGGTCCCTGAAACTGGAGCAGCACGATTTCTTTCAGGAGAATCGGGCAGAGGCGTCCGCGTCTGTGGGTGTGGCTGCCCTCCAGCCCCGCGCCCAGGCTCCCCTCCGGGACTCTTCCCCCGACGGGGCCTGACCCCTGCCCTCTGGCCCCCTCGGACCCGGGACCCGCCCGGCTTCCAGGGAACGGCCCCGCCCCCAAGATGGCCGCGCCCCTGTGCCGCTGAGGACGGCAGCGGGAGCCGCTACCGTTTCTTATTCCGACGAGCTGAAGGAAGCGGAGAGCGTGGCTTTGCGGGGTGGCCGGTGCGCAGCAGAACGGCGCGGGACAAAGCGCCTCGGCCTCCGAGGCGGCGGGACTGGAGCCGCTGAACCCCTCCGCAGGCGTCTCGCCGCCCGGAAGCCCATTCCCGCCCCGCCCCAGCCCGTCCCGCGCCTGAATGTGCGACTCGTCGCGGAAAATGTTCGCACGCTCTGGTCGCCGCTTCGCGCCGCAGAGGAACCCCGACAGAATCACTGTCCGCGACACGGCCCATCTCGCCCATAGACAGTGCGGACCCGGCCCCCTCGCCCCGTCTCCGTGCGCGTGCGCCGCGCTCCGACCTCGGGCTGCGGGGCGACAGGAGCGGAAGTGCTCCGCTGACCCGAGAGCGGTGCGCCGTCGCGCCGGTTGTTGTTATCCACCGCGACCGTCGGGTTGTGGGAGTCGAGTACGGGAAGGCGGGGCGGATACGGGCTGCAGGGGAGGGCGGGGTTCGTGGGTTCGCGCCTCTGAGGGCTCGCGGCACTGGGCGACGGGCCGAGTGCGGGCATCGGGATGCGGGCGGCGGCGAGTGATACAGTCAGTGAGTTTGCGGAGTGCCTAGTAAGTGCGAGGCACCTTTGCGGTCCCCGCTCCTCTTCCTGACGGCCTGTGAGCAGGTGCTACGATTATCTTCGTTTTATTGCGAGGAAGCAAGAACAGAAAGGCTCAGGCCGCTGTCCCAAGTCACACAGCCACACAACCCCGGGGCATCCTTCTGCCTGTTTCCCTCCTGCCTAGCGCTAGGCCTTTCTAACTACCGTTTCCGAAATTGATCAAGTTTGTGGTTGCTGTCTGCCTTGAATAGAGGCTCGAGTAGAGCTCCACAAGGTCGGGGACCTCTGACAAGTTTGTTCCCTGGTGCATCTAGAGCTCCACAAGGTCGGGGACCTCTGACGAGTTTGTTCCCTGGTGGATCTGCAGCGCTTAGTACAGGCACATAGCGGGCCCTCCCCATTTTCACTGGACGAATAAAAGCGACAGAGCAGGCCGTGAGTTGATTGCAGAGGCAGTGCTCAGCTCCTTGTCTGGTGTTAATAGGGTCCTACTAAACATCGCTCTTCCAACTCAGATGAGGCCTTGGGCTTCCTCGCATAAAGTAAAACACTGGAGTTTTCCTCAGCTTCAGTCCGTCACAGGGGTTGCTGATTGCATCTCCTGTGTGGTCCTTCTTTCCAGGAGCGGGGTGCGTCACTGGGACCACGGCTCACCGACTGCGGGTCCCAGCTCACCTGCACCTGGGCTTCCGAGTCTACAGAAGAGCCAGTCTGAGGCCTCAGAAGGTGAGTCCCCCTGGGTCAGAGGCACAGATGTGGTGCCGCAGGGATGGTCCCAGCTGAAACGCGTTTGTCTCTGAATCCTTAGGTCCTGCATCCTTAGGAACAAGAGAGCTCTTCTGAGGGGCCTGAGAGGAGGAGCCTCAGCTCAGACCCAGAGCCCATGGCAGAGGGAGGAGCCTCAGAGCACAACCCCAGAGCTCGGGGCAGAAGGGCAGGGACTCAAGACAGAGCCAGAACCCAGTGCAGGGGGTGTAGGTTCCCGGGACAGACCCGGACCCTAGGCCAGGGGGTGGAGGCTTAGAGGATGAGTAGGTCCAGGAAGAGCTGGCGCTGCAGTGGCCTCTGTCCCTCCTCCAGCTGAGGGAGAGCATGCCCACTGTGTGATGGTGGGCAGTTGGACCCCATTGGAGGAGAGAGATGAGATGTCCAAGTGGATGGAGGGACGGTGCCATGAGGCAGGGGCCTGCCCCCGTTCTGCAAGGGCAGGATCAGGGTGATGAGTGACACTGCCTGCCTCGCAGGTCTGTCTCCTCTGCTGACATGCCTGTGTGCATAGCATAACGGCCCCCTTTTTCCCAATTCGCTCTTTCTGACAGCCGCTTCTACACAAATGTTGACCCTCTCCCTGGTATAAGTAAAGTGCGGAACATTTTTGTATTGTTTTCTTTTTGCCTTGGTCAAATGTGCAAGTAGTCTGGAGGTATGCTGTCTTCTGGTTCTGTTGCCTTGTTTAGGTTTATCCTAGGAGCACTTAATTCCCGTTTGAATTGTTCATGGTTTTTGGTCATTATCAGTGAAACTTGTGAAATTCTGTATAGCTATTTATGTGGACATATGTTTTTATATTTTTTGGGTAAATATCTGTAGTGAGGTTGCTTGGTCATATGGTAAGCATATGTTTAACTTTATAAGACATTGCAAAACTGTTGTCCAACATGGCTATACCATTTTGTTTTCCTACTAACAACACACTTTTCATGTAGGTGTGTATGGGTAGCTCACTGTGACTTAAATTTGCATTTTTAAATGATTTTATTTATTTATTTGTCAGAGTGAGCACAGGCAGACAGAGTGGCAGGCAGAGGCAGTCAGACAAGCAGGCTCCCACTGAGCAAGGAGCCCGATGTGGGACTCTATCCCAGGACACTGGGATCATGACCTGAGCCGAAGGCAGCAGCTTAACCAACTGAGCCACCCAGGCGTCCCTTAAATTTGCATTTTTTAAAAGATTTTGTTTATTTATTTGAGAGAGAGCATGAGCTGGTGGGAGGGGGAGATGGAGAGGGAGAAGCAGCCCTCCTGCTAAGCGAGGAGCTGGATGTGGGCTCAATCCCATGACCCTGGGATGGTGACCTGAGCTGAAGGCAGATGCTTAACTGACTGAGCCACCCAGGTGCCCCTTAAATTTGCATTTTTGTAATGACTGTTGATCCTGAGCATCTTTTCATGTGCTTGTCTGCAATCTGTTTATCTTTGTTGAGGTGTCTATTGTAATCTTTTGCCAGTTTTTTATAATAATTGTTATCATTTTATACATATATAAATACATAAATCTTTAAATATGTTTCTTTGTTTTCTTTATATATTTTATTTGCAAGTTCTTTATCTTCTGTGCATTTTCCAGCATTTACTCCCAAGTTGTGGATTGTTTGTGTCTTTTGAAGACATTTTTATTTTTGATAAAGTCCAGTTTAGCATGTTTTTCTCTTATGGTTCATGCATTTGTGACCCATTTATCAAATTTCTTTCTAACCCATGGTAAGAATGATTTTTCCCATATGTTTTCTAACAGAATATAATTTAGTTCTTATAGTTAAGGCTATGACTGGAAGGAGGCCTGGATGGCTCAGTTGGTTGAATGTCTGCCTTCAGCTTAGGTCATGATCCCCGGGTCCTGGGATCGAGTCTCATGTTGGGTTCCTTCCTTGGCAGCGAACCAGCTTCCTCCTCTGCCTGCTGCTCCCCCTGCTTGTGCTCTCTCTTTCTCTTTCTCTCTCTGACAAATAAATGGGTAGAATCTTTTAAAAATAATAAAAATAAAGCTAAGACTGATAATGAGTTAACTTTTATATCTGTTGTGAGGTAAGCATCAACTTTTTTTATTATTACTATTTTTTCATACTCAATTCCATTTGTTTCAGTGACTTTTTTGATGATAAGGTTTTTTAAACGTATTCAGTAAAGGTTTATGTTTATTTTAAAATTTCAGTTCAATTAATTAACATATAGCATACAATTAGTTTCAGAGGTAGAGTTCAGTGATTCACCAGTCTTATGTAATACCCAGTACTCATTACAACAGATGGCCTCCTCCTCAATGTCTGTCACCTAGTTACTCCATTGCCCCGCAAACCCCTTACCCCCCAGCAACCCTCAGTTTGTTTCCTGTGATTAAGAGTCTCTTATGGTTTGTCGCTCCCTCTGATTCATCTTATTTTATTTTTCCCTCCCTTCCTCTATGATCCTCTGTCTTGTTTCTCAAATTCCTCATATCAGTGAGATCATATGATAATTGTCTTTCTCTGATTGACTTATTTTGCTTAGCCTAATACCCTCTAATTGTATCCATGTTGTTGCAAATGGCAAGATTTCATTTTTTTGATGCCTGAGTATTATTCTTTTTTATCTATTCATCTGTCAGTGGACATCTGAGCTCTTTCCATAGTTTGGCTATTGTGGACTTTGCTGTTATAAACCTTCGGGTGCAGGTATTACTTGAGATCACTACATTTGTATCTTTGTGGTAAATACCCAGTAGTGCAATTGCTGGGTCATAGGGTAGGTCTGTTTTCCAATTTTTATCCTCCAGATTGTTTTCCAGAGTGGCTGCACCACCTTGCGTTTCCACCAACAGTGTAAGAGGTTTCCCCTTTCTCCGCATCCTCGCCAACATCTGTTGCTTCACGATTTGTTAATTTTAGCCATTTTGACTGGTGTCAGGTGGTATCACATTGTGCTTTTGATTTTCCTGATGCCAAATGATGTTGAGCATTTTATTATGTGTCTTTTGGCCATTTGTAGGTCTTCTTTGGAGAAATGTCTGTTCATGTCTTCTGCCCGTTTCTTGGCTGGATTATTTATTCTTCGGCTGTTCAGTTTGATAAGTTCTTTATAGTGATACTGGGCATTTATCTGATATGTCACTTGCAAATATCTTCTCCCATTCTCTCAGCTGTCTTTTGGTTTTGTCGACTGTTTCCTTTGCTGTGCAAAAGCTTTTTATCTTGTTGAAGTCCTAATAGTTGACTTTTGCCTTTGTTTCCCTTGCCATTGGAGACATAACTAGCAAGAAGTTGCTGTGGCCGAGGACGCACAGGTTGTTGTCTGTGTTCTCTAGGATTTTGATCGATTCCCGTCTCACATTTAGGTCTTTCATCCATTTTGAGTCTATTTTTTGTGTATGGTGTAAGAAAATGGTCTGGTTTCATTCTTTTGCATGTGGCTGTCCAATTTTCCTAAGACCCGTTATTGAAGCGACTGTCTTTTTTTCATTGGATATTCTTTCCTGTTTTGTTGAAGTTTAGTTGATCATAGATTTGAGGTCCATTTCTGGGATCTCCATTCTGTTCCACTGATCTGTGGATGTGTTTTTGTGCCAAGACCATACTGTCTTGATGATTACAGCTTTGTAATAGAGCTTGAAGTCCAGAATTATGATGCCACCCACTTTGGTTTTCTTTTTCAACATTCCTTTGGCTATTTGGGGTCTTTTGTGGTTCTGTACAAATTTTAGGATCATTTATTCCAGTTCTGTGAAAAAAGTTGATGGTATTTTAATAGGGATTGCATTGAATATATAGGTTACATATAGGTAGCATAGACATTTTCACAATATTTGTTCTTCCAATCCATGAGCATGGAACGTTTTTCCATTTCTTTGTGTCTTCCTCAGTTTCTTTCATGAGTGTTTTATAGTCTTCTGAGTATAGATACTTTGCCTCTTTGGTTAGGTTTATTCCTAGGTATCTTATGGTTTGGGGTACAATTGTAAGTGGGATTGACTCCTTAATTTCTCTTTCTTCTCTCTCATTGTTAGTGTATAGAAATGCAACTGATTGTGTATTGATCTTATATCCTGCCACTCTGCTGAATTCTTGTATGAGTTCTAGCAATTTTGGGGTAGAGTCTTTTGGGTTTTCCACATAGAGTATCATGTCATCTGTGAAGATTGAGAATTTAACTTCTTCTTTGCCAATTTCAATGCCTTTTATTTTTTGTTCTTCTTGTGGTTGTCTGATTGCTGAGGCTGTGACTTCTAGTACTATGTTTAACAACAGTGGTGATAGTGAACATCCCTGTTGTGTTCCTGACTTTAGAGGAAAAGCTCTCGGTTTTTCCCCATTGAGAATGATATTCGTTCTGGGCTTTTGGTAGATGGCTTTTACGATATTGAGGTATGTTCTCTCTATCCCTAAACTGTGAAAAGTTTTAATCAAGAAAGGATGCTATACTTTGTCAAATTCTTTTTCTGCATCTGTTAAGGAGATTGTATGGCTCTTGTCTTGTCTTTTATCAATGTGTCATATCACATTGATTGATTTGTGGATGTTGAACCAACCTTGCAGTGCAGGAATAAATCCTACTTGGTAAGTGAATAATCCTTTTAATGTACTCGTGGATCCTATTGGCTGGTGTCTTGGTGAGAATTTTTTCATTTTTGTTCATCAGGGATTTTGGTGGGGTCTTTGTCTGGTTTGGGGATCAAGGTAATGCTGGCCTCATAGAAAGAGTTTGAAAATTTTCCTTCCATTTCAATTTTTTGAAACAGCTCTGGAAGAATAGGTATTAATTCTTCTTTAAATGTTTAGTAGAATTGCCCTGGGAAACCATCTGGTCCTGGAGTCTTATTTGTTGGGAGATTTTTGATTACTGCTTCCATTTCCTCACTGATTAGGGGTCTGTTTGGGTTTTCTATTTCTTCCTAGTTCAGTTTTGGTCATTTATGTGTTTCTGGGAATGCATCCATTTCTTCCACATTGCCTAATCTGTTGGCATATAGTTGCTCAGAATATGTTATTATAATTGTTTGTATTTCTTTGGTATTAGTTGTGATCTCTCCTTTTTCATTCATGATTTTGTTTATTTGGGTCCTTTCTCTTTTCTTTTTGGTGAGTCTGGCCAGGGGTTTATTGATCTTATTAATTCTTTCAAAGAACCAGCTCCTAGTTTCATTGATCTGTCCTACTGTTCTTTTGGTTTCTGTTTCATTGGTTTCTGCTCTAATCTTTATTATTTCTCATCTCCTGCTTGGTTTAGGCTTTATCTCCTGTTCTTTCTCCAGCTCCTTTAGGTGTAAGGTTAGGTTGTATATTTGAGACCTTTCTTGTTTCTTGAAAAATGCTTGTATTGCTATATACTTCCCTCTTCAGATCACCTTTGCTACATCCCAAAGGTTTTGAACAATTGTGTTTTTATTTTCATGTGTTTCTATGAATTTTTAAAATTATTCTTTAATTTTCTGTTTGATCCATTTATTCTTTAGTAGGATGCTCTCTAGCCTCAATGTATTTGAGTTCTTTCCAAATTTTCTCCTGTGATTGAGTTCAAGTTTCCAAGCATTGTGGTCTGAAAATATGCAGGCAATGATCTCAGTCTTTGTACCCGTTGAGACCTGATTTGTGACCCAGTATATGATCTGTTCTGGAGAATGTTCCATGTGCACTTGAGAAGAATGTGTATTCTGTTGCTTTAGGATGGAATGCCTAGGCTATATCTGTGAAGTCCATCTGAGCCAGTGTGTCATTCAAAGCCCTTGTTTCCTTGTTGATCTCTGCTTAGATGATCTGTCCATTGCTGTGAGTGGGGTGTGTACTATTCTTATATTATTATCAATGTGTTTCTTTAATTTTGTTATTGTCTTGTATAATTGGCTGCTCCCATGTTAGGGGCATAAATATTTATAATTAGATCTTCTTGTTGGATAGACCCTTTAATTACCGTATAGTGTCCTTCCTCATCTCTATGACAGTTTTTGGCTTAAAATATAATTTGTCTGATATGAGGATTGCTACCCCTGCTTTCTTTGGATGTCCATTAGCATGATAAATGGTTTTCCACCCCCTCACTTTAAATCTGGAGGTGTCTTTGGTCTAAAATGAGTCCTTTGTAGACACCATATCAGTGGGTCTTGCTTTTTTATCCAATCTGATGCCCTGTGTCTTTTGATTTGGGCATTTAGCCCATTTAAATTTAGCGTAACTATTAAAAGATATGACTTTAGTGCCATTTTATTACCTGTAAAGTCACTGTTTCTATATATTGTGTCTGTTCCTTTCTGGTCTATGTTACTTTTGGGCTCTCTCTTTGCTTAGAGGATCCCCTTTAATATTTCCTGCAGGACTGGTGTAGTGATCACAAATTCTTTTATTTTCTGTTTGTCCTAGAAGCTTTTTATCTCTCCTTCTATTTTGAATGACAGCCTTGCTGGATAGAGTATTCTTGGCTGCATATTTTTCTCATTTAGCACCCTGAATATATCATGCCAGTCTTTTCTGGCCTGCCAGGTTTCTGTGGATAGGTCTGCTACCAGTCTAATGTTTCTGCTGTTGGAGGTTACAGATCTCTTGTCCTGAGCTTCTTTCAGGATTTTCTCTTTGTCTCTGAGATTTGCATACTTCACTATTATATGTCAAGGTGTTGACCTGTTTTTATTGATTTTGAGGGGGGTTTTCTGTGCCTCCTAAACTTGAATGCCTGTTTCCATCCCCAGATTAGGGAAGCTCACAAGTATAATTTGCTCCATTATTCATTCTCTCTCTCTCTCTCTCTCTCTCTCTCTCCTTCTTCTGGGATCCCAGTTACTCTAATATTGTTTCGCTTTGTGGTATCACTTATCTCTTACATTCTTCCCTTGTGATCCAGTAGTTGTTTAAATCCCTTTTTCTCAGCTTCTTTATTTTCCATTATTTGGTCTTCTGTATCACTAATTCTCTCTTCTGCCTCATTTATCCCAGCAGTTAGAGCCTCCATTTTTTATTGCATCTCATTAATAGCCTTTTTTAAAATTTCAACTTGATTAGATTTTAGTTCTTCTATTTCTCCAGAAAGGGATTTCCTAGTGTCCTCTATGTTTTTTTCAAGCCCAACTTGTATCTTTATAATCGTTAGTCTGAACTCTAGTTCCAGCATCTTACTAATTTCCATATTGATTAGGTCCCTGGCAATCAATACTACCTCTTGTTCTCTCTTTTGAGGTGAGTTTTTTGTCTTGTCATTCTGTCCAGAGAAGAATAGATGAGCAGGAGAACAAAATACTAAAATGGCAACAACCACTCCAGAGGAATATACACTAATAAATCAGAAGACACCCGAAACTGAAAAGAAAATTAAAATTAAAAAAAGAGAATATAATCAGACAAGTGAACACAACAGACCAGTACAGTGGATCCTGTGTGTATTTTGGTCTGGTTGTTAGAAAACTGTATCCCAAAATTATAACAGATGGAATACTTAGATGTGTACAAAAAGAAAATTAAATACAATGAAAGGATAGAATGTAACTATAAAGATGAAATTTTAAAAAGATTTAAAAAAAAAGAAAAAAGAATATCAGACAAGTGAAGAGAACAGAACAATACACTAGATCCTGGGTGTATTTTAGTCTGTTTACTAGAAGAAACTGCATCCCAAAATTGTAAAGAAAGAGAAATTTATATATACAAAAATAAAATACAAGGAAATGATGGAATGTAACTGTAAAAATGAAAATTGAAAAATACTTAAAGAGTTGATAAAATAAGAAACAGGTTCAAAGGGAAAGAGAAAAAAAATTAAAATTGAAAGACTAAAGAATAATGAGAAAAAAACTCCCATGAGTTCTATACACTATTTTCCTCTAGTGCTTGAGTTTTGCCATTCTGTGTGACTGTAAACTTGGTCTTAGCTGAATGTTTTTGCTGATCTTCTGGGGAAGGGGCCTCGGGTGCTGATTCTCAGGTGTCTTTGCCCCAGGTGGAATTGCACCGCCCTTGCCAGGGATCAGGGCTAAGTAAGGTGTTCTGGACTGCTTTGTGATTTTATTTATCTATTTGACACACAGGGATCACAAGTAGGCAGAGAGGCAGACAGAGAGAGGGGGCAAAGCAGGCTCCCTGCTGAGCAGAGAGCCCAATGCGGGGCTCAATCCCAGGACCCTGAGATCATGACCCGAGCTGGAGGCAGAGACCTAACCCACCCAGGCGCCCCATGCTTTGTGATTTTTGTTCCCTGAAGGCTTTCTGCTTTTCCACACCGCTTAAAGGATGAGAATGAAAATGGCGGCCTCCCAGTCTCCAGCCCCAGGAAAGTTCACACCCCCCACTCCTGAGGGCACCCTCAGGGAAAAGCAGTGAATCACTCCTGTCTCCCTGGTCTCTGTCCACACTCCATGCTCACCTGGCCTGTGGCCGAGCTTGTCTATCTCAGGCATACTTCCCCACTTCAAGTCTCCAAACCCCGTAGACTTCTGTGGTGTGTACCCATTCCTGGGGGTGGGGCGTGGGGGTGTCACTGCGATTCTGCTGCTTGCTGGGCCCCTGCCTGGGGAGCGGTCTCCCAGCTGTGCAATGGTTTGCAGTTTATGGTAACGCCAAGCTGAAAGCCCACTCCTCAGTTCGCTGATTGCATCCAGCTTCCCTGCTGCAGTGCCTGGAAACTCTGCAGCATTCAGGCACCCCTGTCCTTTTTGTGACCCTAGGGATCCTGAGATCACACTGTCCTATGTAGGATTCTGTCCCGCTTGGCCACCTGAGCACCTTTCCGACAGGGATAACCCTCATAGGAGCAGACTTCCACGATACTAATTCTATGCTCTGCTGCTGTATCACAGGACCAACTCTTAGGGGAATTTTTCAGCTTCTAGGTTTCGTATTATACTGCGCATGTCCATTTAGAATGCATGCCTATCTGTGGTACAGGACCAGGGTTCTGATTTCTTGTAAGTAACTCCTGGTTCTTCTGTTTTCATCACCTGGAGGGTGACCTCTTTCCAGTTCCTATTTCAAAAGCTTCAATGTGCTTTATGACTTCCAGCTTTTATGAGGTAGCTCAGTTCTAGTACTTTGTCCATTTGTGTCCTGTGGCCTAGAACCCACTGTGCTCATGAATTAGAGCCTGAAATCCCCCAACTGCAAAGCCACACAGCATCAGTTCCTGTTCACTCCTGACTTTAAATCTCCTCTTGATTTTTGTCACAATATTCTTTATTGATCTCCAGCTTGACCGAATGTTTTCTTTAAAGATTTTATTTATTGATTTACTTTATAAAAGGACTGAGAGCACAAGCATGGGGAACAGCAGAGGGAGAGGGAAAAGTGGGCTCCCCGCCAAGGAGGGAGCCTGTTGAGGGACTTGATCCTAGGATCCTGGGATCATAACCTGAGTGGAAGGCAAGACGCTTAACAACTGAGCTACCCAGGCACCTTTGACTGAGTGTTAATTATTTTCGTTAAATATTAGCCAGCATTTCTCCGTGTTTGCAGCCGGAGGAGGTTGCAGTGGTGGAGCACAGCAACAGCCCATCCGCATCAGCCCAAGCCCTAGTGTCAGGGGTTCACAGCAGGGCTTTTATGAATTAATTTTATCCCATAACATGATATAGAGTAGAAATGATGATTCATTGCATTTGTTTCCCTAGAGTTCCGGCAAGTTGGAGACCGGGTAGACAACCACAAGGAAAAAGACCAACCTCAGTGGCAAACTGCATTAGCAGACAAGGAAGCACGGAAGGATCAAAGTGGCCAAGAATTCACAACCTTCAGAAAAATCGTTTATCCAGGCTCAGACTTTGTTTCTATAAGGCAAAGACTCTCTAAATATTACTCGTGGGGAAGGTGTTCACACATAATTTAAACTTTCTCCATGTAAGTAAAGGCTTTTTTGTTTCATAAAAATGTTACATTAATGGATTTTTCTGCTTCTCAGCAACACTCTTTTTTTTTTTTAAGATTTTATTTATTTATTTGTCAGAGAGAGAGAGCGAGCGAGAGCGAGCACAGGCAGAGTGGCAGGCAGAGTCAGAGGGAGAAGCAGGCTCCCTGCGGAGCAAGGAGCCCGATGTGGGACTTGATCCCAGGACGCTGGGATCAT